>NC_140544.1:16968377-17493377 GCF_057382185.1 Mchenga conophoros | reverse complement strand
TTAATTGAAAAATCTTAACTCTTAAAACAACAAAAATGAAACTAAAGAAAAAAAAAGGGAAAATGAAGAAAATAATACTTTATGATAGTATTTAATAAGGCACAGATTAAATATTTATATATTAATGTTTTGTATTACAAAAGAAACTTACCTTCAATACAGTTATTTCTGATTTTGGAAACAGTCTCCTCTTCATTGAATCCTTTCTTTTTTTGTTCCATACGCAAATCGTTGTCAATCTTTGAGCGAACAAAGTAGAACTTTTTCTTCATCCTCTGAATCTCATGAGCAAGTTTCACATCATTTTCCCTGAAGCGAGTGTCTGAGATAATGATGAAGAAGTCAAACTTCTGAAACTCAACATGCTCTAGGTACTTAGCAGCTGGAAACTTGGTGGTGCCAATTCCAGGGAGATCCCATATTTTAACATTGGGATACTTTGGATGAGTGTATAGTGTGGCCTTTTTGGTGGTTTCAATTGGACCAGTAGGCGCAGAGTTCTCATCATCATCTGATAGGCCTCTAAGAGCATTAACAAAGGTGGATTTCCCAGAACCACATTCTCCAGTGATGGCAATATTTAGTGGAGTGTTTTTCTGCTGATCCAAAAGCTCCATGATCTTAGCAGCCCCTTCTTCCTGGCTTTTATTCATTGCTTCCTTAATTTCTTCATGAAGTTCATTGTTTTCAAAGAGTTCAGATGGAGTATCCATGGCAGTCCCACAAACTGATTTTCTGAGATTATACAGTACATGCTTAATTTAGTTATATGACTGAACAGTAAAAATCTTTTCATTTACTGTTCTACATATTTTACATAACTTGTTTTGGCGAGACAAATCTCTACAAAATGTGTTTTTCAATCAAAAGGGAGAAATAAAGCCCTAGACAAAAAACGGAATATTAGCAGATACTCACTTGAGGCACTCCTTCCTTGCTTTCGAGTAGAGATGATACTTTTAACCAACGGATAACTGAATTAACTTCTTTTCACAAAATATGTTTTTCAGTTTTTCGATGGGAGAAATATTAGCTTCAAAGGTAAGTGAATTTGGATTAAAGAATGTCCTCTTTCTTTCGACTGTGGAACAGGTTGTACGTAAAGCAACCCGGATGTGCCCTTTATAAAAATGGGAGGAGCAGCTGTTGTTTTTTGTCTGGTGAACTTTGGATTTTACATTCATACGTACAGTCATACTTTTAAAACCAAACAGAGCTATAATTAAATAAATATTAGATAAACTGAAAGGTAATTCCCCCTTCTGAAAGACATATTAAGATCGTGATTTAACAATTGAGTTTATTAACAGTGACATTACTATTAACAGTGAATAGGCTACTCCCTTTTCAAAAGCAGGAGGAGCAGCTGTTATTGTTTCTGTCTGCTGAACTTTCGGTTTTACATTCATACATACAGTCACACTTTTAAACCAGCTATAATTAAATAATTTTAAACGACAGATAAACTGAAAGATAATTTCTCCTTCTGATGAGATGTAGATGTTATTTTATTGGTCATTCCCGATGTATCCCTGTTACGGCCATGTCCATATTTGGAATCACGGTGTCTGGATTTTATTCAATGTGTATGTCATGTGCCTTAAAGTCTCTCTGCAGGTCCTCTTCCCGATTGGAGAACTAGCAGCTGCTGAATGGTTTCCATCATCAAGTGTTTGTTTTAAAAACCTTCTCCAGGAGTTGTCTCTGGGCAGCAGCAGCAGACCCGTCCTTGGCGTCCTAGCCATCTGTGACAAATTGTCACGCGTGACTTTAAAGAATTGTTAAGTTTTGTATATAGTGTGTAAATACTCTTTCACTTGTAAATGAGGTAAGGTTTGTTTTTTGTTTCACACTGGGTTTAGGTAGTGCCTCCCTTTTTGGAGTGGCATGCTTTGTTTGTTATTTTGGCCTTTATTTACCTTGAAGTTAATGCTTTCCGTTTTTTGGTAGCAATAAAAGCACCTTGATCAGTAAATTGGCTTTTGGGTATGGCTTTGGGGACCAGGGCGGGATCACTTATGTTCATTGTGTCTAGCCTGTGATCTAGGTTTCCCATGTTTAGTCAGTCCTGTCTTTGTGTTTACATTTTGTCAGGTTTATCTGTCTCCTGTCTTATTTTGAGACTCTCTTGTCTGGTGTGTGTTGTGTTCAATTTCACCTTCCCTCTTTCTCATTAATCTGTTCACCTGTGCCTCGTTTCCACCCACTGTCTCTCTTTCCCTAATTTCCTCATGTGTGTTTAAGTTTTCCTTGTTTTTTTTATTAATTTTTTTATTGTACTGTTAGTCTCCCGAGTGTTTCCATCATGTGTGTCCTGTTTGGGACTACTTTTGCTGCAACTATTTGTGTAAACTGAGTGGACTCTGGTGCAATTCAATGTCACTTGAAGATAATAGTGGTGGTGATTGCTGCTATTATTTTTACCTATTTATTATTACCAAAACGTTGATTCTGTTGATCTAGACATAGCGTTATCAGTGGGGAAAGATCCACCTCCAGCTGTTTGGAGGCAGGCCAGGCCTACTTACTATTGGAGAGCAATCAGCTATTGGAGTGCATCTGAGCATCCAGTGTTCATCATCTCCTTGTCCTTCTACCGGTCACTCTGGCACAGCTGGCTGCCGGCGGAGCTCCCGGGCGCGTCACTGCAATCCCCCCTGGCTTCTGCTCCGTGGCTGCTGAGTGAGCCCCCATCTGGGACTCTCCTCAGCTCTTTCTGGGACAGTGGCGCGGCTGCCCCTCTGTTGGTCTTCCTTGGTCTCTTGTGTTCTGGGGGCCTCTGGATGTCTGGAGTTTTGATCTCCTCCATACCTGCTTCATGCCCTGGAGGACGGGGCTGTGGCCCCCCCACACCCTCTAGCAATCTATCTATCAATCTTACGTGCTGCACAATAATGTTTAATATTTAGTATTTACAGTCAATTCCCATATATCATCGTGCTGTTGTTTATTCTATTACTCTTGTTTTCTTCTGCTTGTTTTCTTTTTTTCATTCTCAACAGGTGAAATTAAAAAAGTATCTACTGTTATCTATTGTTAGCTAGTTTATTGTTATGTTGCTCTTTGTTTTCTCTTCTGGTTCTCCATAAAGGTGATCCAGGTGTTTTGTTTGTTTGTTCTTTTTTTTTTTTTCCTTCCCCCCTTTCCCACCATCTCTTCTCCCCTCTATTTTTCTTTCTCTCCCTCTTTCTTTCATTCTTTCTCCCTGTCCTATCCCCCAGTCATGTGTGTCACGTCTTTAAAAACGAAAATAAAATAAATACATAATTATAATTATATAAAGGTCAATCAAATGTACCAATATGGCAAGGCCATGATGATGATCCACTTGGTAAAGTAAATTCACTTGGCGTCTTTCTTGGCCTTCAGACAACAATTATGATGGCTAAAGATCCAAATGGGACAGGCAAAAAAAGAAAAAAGGGGTCCTTGCTAACCAAGGAGAGAGAGAAGTACAACACGGTCCATATCAGGTGTTGAGGAACCGGGGACTTGGTAGGCAAGAGACAAAAATGGTAAGCTGCTGCTACTATGCAAGTAATCCCAAATTACATAAATAGGGTGATGGCATTTTAGTGATGGCAAAACAGCGACAGTAGCTCAGTGTTCCAACATTTGGAAGAAGGGAATGAACTGCTAGAGATTGATGAGCTACAACATACATGCTATGGCAAGGGGGAGCCAGCACGACAGGTCGGGGGGGGGGGGAGATATCACCCGAGCCAAGCCATGTACAAGATCAGCTTGTACATGAGCTTCAATATCTACTATATATGCAGTCAGATTCAGTATTACTGCTGTAAATAACTCATAACCAGATTCATTTATTTTAGTTAGTCTTGCTAAGCCTGTAATTATAGCTAATAAGTAATAAGGTATTAATTTTACAGCAAAAGTACCAAGACTGTTAGTGTTTCTTTAATAACGTGAAGAAAATAGTGGAACATGGTGTGTGTTGTAACCAGAGTGGAACCACCCTGTGCAGTCACACATTGCTCAACATTTATATCTTTATGATATAACCGGAGAATACTGCCATTTTTCTGAGGGGGAAATGAACATAAAACATGCCATACATCATTTAAAAAAAAAAAAAGAGATGTGTGATGATGTGAAGTGAATGCACAGTTAATGCAACCAATGAAAATCATAATAATCTTCAAAAACAAAAGAAAACGGCTGGTACAGACAGCACACAAGTGGAGGGAAGTTACAGGAACATAGACTTTAACAACATATTGAGCAATAATGGGTTAACGTATTGTGTAACGGGTTATTTGTGTTATCAGTCATTAGATAAGTTTATTTTACTACCATCCTCTACTTTCATGTAGTACAAATCTAGTTTGCAGTGTACTACAGAGGTAGGTAGAAAAACATCAAAACTAAAATTTCATATCCTAATTATCTAAAAAAAAAAAAAAAAAAAAAAGCAAGGTTAAAACAATCATAGTGGTAGTGTTAGTCACTGCAATAAAAAGCAAGTTAAGAAAAAGAGCAAGCGAGTATGGGACTGACTGGAATATGCACTGAAACGTTTGCTGCTCTCTTCTTTTGTTTGTGTTCAGTTTTCAAGTTTCATAAATTAAATTCTTTCAAATTTAAAAGCACATTATCAGTGCCATCTGCAATCAGTTTCTTCTTCACTCCAAAAACCTCCAGGGAGGACTATCAATGTAATACTTGTGCACCCTCTGGAGGGAAAAGCAGGAATTATGACACTGAAAATATTGATAAAAATTCAGTAAACTACATATTAGACAAAACGATTCAGACTAGGAGAGATAACTGCCCAAGAGGATGTGTTTTTCATTGATGGCACAAAGTTTAATTTGTGGAAAACCATAGTGCAGTCTTTGATCTCATTCTTCCTGTTTTGAATGACGATGAAAGTCCTTTTTACCGCCTGTCTTACTGACGAGTTTTATATCCGTGATGATGATGTCATGGCTCACCGCCTTGCACATATCGTAGACGGTGAGCGCTGTTACAGAAGCAGCGGTCAGAGCCTCCATCTCCACTCCCGTCCTGCCCGTGGTGCGACATGTCGCTGTGATGACGACGGCATTAAGAAGCTCATCCAGGTGAAATGTGACAGCGGTGTGGTCTAAGGGTAAAGGGTGGCAGAGGGGGATGAGGGTGGAGGTCTGCTTCGAAGCCATGATGCCAGCCAACTGCGCCACAGTCAAGGCGTCGCCCTTGGCCAGCTGGTTATCTCGAAGCAGGCGGAAGGCGGTGGGGCCTAAGCTAACGGTGGCGCAGGCTACGGCTGTTCGACATGTGGGAAGTTTCCCCCCGACATCCACCATGGTGGCGCGGCCCTGGGCGTCTGTATGTGTCAGCTGAGCTTTGAGATCTGTTGTCTGGTTGCTCTCAGACTGTTTACAACTGGCAACCTTGTTGGAATTTTGACTGTGGCAGAATCTAACAGGGTGGTTTCTCTGATTTATTTTGGCATCTATCAGCAGTGTGCAAAAAACAGCTGCTCCTGGGGTCCTGGACACGTGGCTCGTCAGAACATTAGGACTCAGGGCTTGTGCGTTCCTGAGACAGACTTCATTAACATAGCTTGTGACATTTGTGCGTGTTCTGAAACATTCAGTCTTAGTGTGACAACTAATGTGATCATTATCAATCTCTGCAGAGGGAAGGGATGCTACTTCATTGTGGTTAGGTTTTTCTGTGTTGATATGCATCTTAACATGGGTACCCCCACTCATTAAGGTTCCAGAGCAGCAAACACTGGCTTCCTGTGTTAAGTTAGTGGAGTCTGAAAGGCACAAACAATCCTCTCTATTCAAGACTTTCCTGCTGCCTAAATGATGAGTTGTTGCTGGAGAGAGGAACGTGTCATTTTTAAGCTGGGAACTAATGGGGAAAGCCCTCTTGCTGTCTTGTAGCTTTGGCAGGAACGTCTGAGATGTGGTACCTGCTGGAAAACATTTGGAAAAAATAAAAATAAATGAGTCAAGAATACTGACATAACTACTTTGGCTGCAACCACTTCTAAAACACTAGTTGGCAGCCCAGCAGTGTGAAGTTCAGCCATAGCTGAACTTTTTGATTCAACATTCCCTGATCTTTAAGAAGGAAAGTGCATGGATGTGGATCTGCTCCAATCCTAATACAAAACATTAAAGAAACACGAATGAGGTCTTTGTACGTACAGCTGTGTCACCCACCAATGAGGATCATAGGCCTGTTCTTCATCTGAGAGATACTGAACATGCCTGAAGAGAGAAAGAGGGATAAATTACAAATATTACAACAATCTGTGCGCATAATCCTAAAATTGTATGATGTATTGATTTCTACCTGCATGCTGTTTCTTCTTCCGGCCCACAGCGGCACCAATAATTTGCAGCAGCTCTTCATCGGACGCGCCAGAGCGTAAGACATCTCTGAGGGAGACCTCTGAGTTACCAAACAAACACACCTGAGAGAGGAGACGGACGGGAAAGAGTGAAAAGCTGTTTTCTCAAATGCAATGCAGTCCAAATCCAAGATTAGACACCAAACATTAACTAAATGGCTCCCTGGAGTCTGTGTAAAAAGTTCACTTTAATATCAAAAATTGCTTAAGAACTTAATAATAGATCAGTAGAGATAGTGGGAGAATAACCCACTTTTTATATTAAGCTAACAGCAGCAATAGCGTGCTTTATTCTGTAAGGTAAAGACTCGACAGTATTCTTAGAGAAAATCCCAACGATCAAGTGATCTGTTATGAACAAGCACTTTTGAGATGACGGGAAGGTAAAACTTCCTTTTAAACAGGGTCAGGGAGAGGCAGCCATCTGCTGCTGTGACAGGTTCTGGGGTAAGGGGAAAGAGAGAAGAAGAAAGAGAAGACAAAACAGAAAGAGAGCAGAAATAAAGCAGGTCAAAACAGACTAAGGGAGAGATTAGACACAATTCAATGACATGCTGTAGTGGTATGTAACACGTGGGGATATAAAAGAGGTGAGAGGTGAAGAAATACTCAGTCTATGACATTGGTCTCGATACAAACCCAAACAAATGTTGTATAATTTAATGAATTCAAATGCATCATAATAAACATTTCCTCTACTTTGCTCTGCAGCTCACTGTGGCCAATAGAAGACCTTCTGCCATATTCAGCTGAAGGCAGAGATGGCCTGTAGTGGACCTTACCAGTAGAAAGAGATGCCATCTTCCTATTGGGTAGACAGGCAGTCGTCATAGTTCACAGTGGTCAAAGTTACATTCTGCTGAACTTTGACCGTAGCGCCTACAAGAGCTCTGTAGTTGTGCTTGTATCCTGTTGCTTGGCGCAAACCACTGAAATCAGTGTTTCAGAGTGAAGTGTATGCAGCCTCCTCTACACCTTCAGTGTATATTGATGCTAATTAGTTAAAAGTTTTGTCTCAAAAACAAAGGGAATGACCAGAAGGAGAATCAAAGGACCTTAATGGTGAAGAAAAAGGGACACTGATACATGAAGGTGAAGAAAAATGTATAAAAGCAATAAGATTCTCATCAAAATTACGAAAAACTCAAGTAACAGCAAAAGATTCTGTCACTTATTAACAAATCACAAACCACCCTTTTTGCTCCACAACCTGCCGCCCACAAGCTCCGCCCATCTATAATTGCACACATGCATACATGAACATTTGTGCCATAGGACAATAACAGACCTCACGAACAGCTTTAAAGCTTTATCGGCTTTACCTTTAGGTTGCCGTCTGCAGTGATGCGTAAACGATTGCAGGAGCGACAGAAATGGTCGGACATGGAGGTGATGAAGCCCAGCTGACCTTTGAAGCCTGGCACTTTAAATGTCTGTTTCAAAACAGGGAAAAAAGTGAGAAATATACTTTCAAATGTTACAACCAGTGACAAAAAGTTCTTCATTGGACTCCGACACCTGAAACTTTGTTCACTTGGATGTTTTAGTTTAATGTGTTTAATTGGGTTGTCTTCTTTTTTGCTTTTTAGGACTTGTGTTATAATCTGATGATGTTTTAAGCAGAAATATAGAAAAATCCTGCAGGTCTATTTGATCAGAGGGACTCGGATGTGTCGGAGAAAATGCACAGAGGAACACAAGAAACATGACTTTTTATTTTTCAGTATAAATATAATAATTAATCAACCATCTTTGTCAGGATTTCATCTCCAAAGTAATTTAGTACAGTTGGAGACACTGACCTTGGCTGTGTCTGTCTGTCCAGCTTGAAGCTTCTCCAGGTCGGGCCACTTCTGCCTGATGCGGTCCAGCATCTCCTGGTAGCTCACCATCTTCTTAAAGTTCCACTTGTTGCCTGCAGAGAGGAGACGAACCAGGAAGTGTGGGTTTAAACAATGGATGTTTAAAACATTTGCACGAGCATTTGAAACTCTTCATGGGGTGTGAGCACTTACCATCGAAGGGCATGTACTCTATAAAGCGCACCTCCAGAGGCTTCTTCTCTGTCAGTGCTGCAAAATCAAGCAGCTCATCCTCATTCAGGCCTCGCATGACCACGCAGTTGATCTACAAAGAGAAGTGAACAACAATAGGCCTCTGATTACTGAGCCATTATTTTCCTAACAAGCTGGTTATGTAACAACCGACAGAAAATGACTTACTGAAGATGTGTGGGCCAATATTTAATTATGTAACACAATAATAACAGCCTTATAAGACTTTGATGTACTATACATGAGAATTCATCCAGTGATGTTAATGACTGGAATAATTCACTATATTTTTAAAGTCTAAATTTTTCAAAAGGAGACCCGTCCACATAAGCTTTTTCTTGCCTTCTTAAAGAGTTGATAAATAACGTGAAAGTTTAAAACAGCATCATGTTTTATTTTAACTGTCTAGCAGATTTAATGTGACTCATTTGATGCTTAAAGATCTACAAATGAAGGTCCTTCACTGACCCAAGGCTGAACCACAACACTTCTTGATCAACATGCAGTCAGGGGCATCAAGCTAACCGCACAGCTTAGCAAAACAGAATGAAGAACAACAATTTTTTAGACTAGGTAATGGACATATAATGTTATTTTATGCTGGCATTCCTAAACTCCTGTAACAGAGAAGCCTTATAAAAATCACACTCTTCCTAAAGGGGAATCAGGTTACGAGAAGCTACTGGAGGAAACATATTAAACTACAACTAAAATCTGACAACTTCCAAAGCACTCTGCAAAACAGTTTGTGTCTCTCATTATGAACAAGTAAAAGGAATTGCTCATAATAGTGGTCATTGCTTGATTTTGGTTAACGGACTGATTCATATGCAGCATTTTTCTACTACTAACTAAGCACACGAAGTGTTTTATATGACTTGCCTCATTCACTCATTCAAACCCATTCATACAAGCACTTATTTCTGTTCCTACATAAGTGCTTTATATCAAATATTCACACACATTCATACTCTGATGGATACATTGGAGAGCAAATTGGAGTAAGTATCTTGCCCAAGGATATTTGGCATGCCAACTGGATCAAACCACCAACATTTTTGGTGGTTTGATCCAGAGCAGAGCAGCTTTTGCAACATTTCTACTTGCTTAGGTTTCAGTGCGTTTGACTTCTCAGCGCCACAGTAGGATTGATCTTAGATCAGTACAAATGCCGGTCCCCAAGGCTCCATCCTCAGCCCCTTGTTGTTCTCTTGTTCCAGGCTTTCACTCTGACACATTATCCAAAAACACCATATGAAAGTCATCACAGGGAATTCACCTTTCCTAACCATGATTTTATTGTTTTCTCTCACTGATATTAGCTGATTATCTCAGAGTTTTTGGGCACTCTGCACTTGCTACATTTCTGCAACTGTGAAACACTTGTCCTGCAATTAAATCTTACCCATTTTAATACTTATATATAAACTGCAAAAATGTTAAACAGTAACAAAAAGGAAGACACTGAATCGTAGTGGGGATATTTTCCATAACAGAGACTTAATAATGAATGAAAATGAACAAATACCTTCACAGGACTGTAGCCCAATTCAATGGCCTTTTCAACGCCCTCCATTACTTTGTGAAACCCTGGAAAAGGCAAGTAGAAAATGAAATGTGACTAAGATTAACATTTTACATTAGGTGCATTAGTAATGCTAATAATAAATAATAATAGTAAAGTTTGTATGTTATTAAAATACGACTAAAGTTGAGAATGGTGTGTGATTGGAGGCAGGTTTTGAGAAATAAAAATGCACTGAATCATACAACAAAAACAAAGATCAGAACTAAGCTTTGTGGTTTCTGAAATGAGTGGTGCTTCCACACGAAAAGCTCGGCCTTGTCTGTTCTCCTCCACCTTTTAATGTCCGTAATTCACCACAAACCACTTGTATAGAAACATGTAATCCCTCCACAGCAGCTCAAGCTTTTGAAAAGCACACTGTCGAGGTCAGAGTCATTATTTGTTTTCACTTGCTCAAAACAATTAAATCAAAGCAGGATCTTTATGTAGGATGAGGCTTATGTTTTATTTACAGTTTGCATAACTGCAATTTGTCCTGAATAAAGAAAAGAAACAAGATTTCAACAGTAACTTCTATTACAAACACAAGAAAGCAGGTGCTGTAAATCCAGTTTTCTTTTCTCCGCTCTTCTTCATGTCCTAATCTCAGTTAGTCCATCTGTGTCTGCCTTTCACGAGCCAACCACCCATAGCTCTGCCCTGCTGTCACCTGCAGTGTTTACAGCTTACAGCCTTCTTCCCTAAGCTTGTGGGATGGACCCACAACAAAAACTACACTGATTTATGCCTATCATACACTAGAAGAAAAAGCTGAACTAGGGAAACACTAAAAAAAAAGGAACAGTTTCATACATAAAGACAGTGAGGGTTTTTAGCCACACATGAAGAATATTAAATATGTTTAATTTCATCTGAAGTCAGTCAATCAGCCAATTATCTGGGCACACTTTGGGCCAGTTAGCACCAAATGAGCATTATTTAAACACTACAGCCTGTCCGAGTACAGTTGCTCAGTACCCATCACTTTATCACCACAGTAACAGTAACATCTCCCATCTTCTGACCGCTGCTTCCAGCAGGATAACACACCACGTCACAAAGCTAAAATCATGTAAAACTGGCATCTTAAACATCACAATGAGTTCATTATACTCAAATGGCCTCCACCATCACCAGATCACAATCTCCTTCATATTTTCTAAAGACGTAGGGATTTAGAAAATATCTCACTGACCATCTGACACTTTTGTGGTTATACACTCCTAAACTACAGCGTCAATCAGCTACAGCCTCGTGATGTCGCTTTTTTCCCCTCCTCAATCTACGCACACTATTGGTGTTCTGATCATATGTCTCACACAGCTGACATTGATACACTGACGACGCTTCCATACCTTTCCGTCTGACAATAAACTCAAATTTGGCAGGAACTAATGAATCCAGGCTGATGTTGATCAGGTCCAATCCGGCGTCTTTAAGGTTTGGCAAAAGCCGAGCCAAGTTCATGCCATTGGTTGTCATGGCGATAGTCTTGAGGCCCTCCAACTTTCTGAGCTCAGCTGCAGAGTAGAAGTGGAAAGGCAAGACAGAATGAGAGAAAACTGATGAATGCAATGAGTGAACTTTTACCTTTAAAGGTTGAAATATTATATAACAGATGAGTTTATCCATACATAAATCAATCATTACAGCATGATAACAGAACAAAATCTTTAGCCATGTAAAGTGGATATCTTTATCTGTTACTATGCAGCATATTGTGCCACCGGGAAATTATGTTTCCTTGCTTGAATGCCTATCAATGAAAAAACTTCTTTAAATAAATTTATGGGTTATTAAAGTCTTTATTATCCATAACTAGTACAGTTACTCTGGTCATTTTGACATTAAGCAAAGATAATGCAGAATGAACTCACAAACACACACAGCACCACAATGCAACTAAATCCATCCAGTAAACCTAGCCAACTACCATTACTTGTAACCAGTAGATCTTTGTGGATCCTGTTTATAACTGTACACGCCACATCAGCGGTTCTGTGAGCCAACAAAAACAACACAACCAGCTTCACTGCAGCTTTTTCACGCTCCTCCTGTGAGACATTCAGCCTCTGTTCCTTGAGCTTTAAATCTCAGTGCAGTCGTTTCAGACTCTCATTCATGTGTTCTGCCTCCTCCTCATCTCCACCTTTATTCTGGATGCTCAATGTGCCTCATCAGAGTCTCCAACTCTAATCTCCATCAGCAATACTGTTGTGTATTTCTTCCTACCAATGTCGGCAAATCATTTATTAGTCAAACTCCACACTTCAATAAATTATATTCCGTTATTTCAAGCGATCCTCTTGCTTCCTGAAATAACTAGTGCAACCAAATCCAAGTTATGCATGAAGTCTCATGAGCCTCACACACAGCTAGTGGCAATCAATGGTCCTCTTTCCAAAAAGACCTGACCCACTAGTCCTGTCACACACCCTCATTCATTCACGACAGGCTTTTTCTTGCTGCAGAGGCTTCACTTACAAAGTTTAATTTAAAATCAGGCTGTAAAATTCAAATGATGCAATAATACATCATTAGACCAAAAACACAACTGTGGTGTAACAAATCATTTCCCCTTCCACAGAAACCCTTAAACTGAAGGCATGCATGCAAAATTGCTTCTCTTCACTTCAGCTGCAGTCAAGTCAGCAGAGTTAGCACATGAATCATCGGTCGCCTGGTTGCCAAAGCTGACTTGCTCCTCTGAAAACAGTGTCACTACATCATTTTAGTCATACGGTAAACTGAAGAAAGCAAGTTTATGTTTGCTACAAGCTGATCCAAAGTGTTAAAAAAAGTGTGAAATGACTCAAAACAGCTTCCAAGTTGTTTTATTATTGAAAAAAAAAAAAGCCTGCACAAACTATTTTCTCCTTGTTTCTTACTGATAATATGGAGCACATCAGGTCTGATGAGCGGCTCCCCTCCAGTGAGGCGGATCTTGTCCACCCCCTCTTGGACGAAGAGGCGAGCCAGGGTCAGCACCTCAGAGGTGGATAGCAGCTGGCCCCGCGGTGTGAGCTTCACCCCCTCCTCTGGCATGCAGTACTGACCTAGAAATGAGAAAGATGAAAGATGTATTTTAGCCTACATTAGCGAGAATTCCTTCTTTTACTACGATAAATACTGAAGTAACACAACTAAATAAAAGGGAACGAGGGGACAAACCAAAAACTCTACTGTGCGGGAAAGAAAAACCTTTTCTTTCTCCAGTAGGTCAGCAGAATTTGGGCATTTTAGTGCACTTCTGTGAAAGGTTTACTAATTACGATGGTTAACTTGGTCTAATAATGTTGCTCCACTAGTGGGCTGGGAATGTAACAATGGTTTCTTGATAGGATCCACAGAAAATAAACATTTACTCACAGCGGAAGTTGCATTTTTCTGTGAGGGAGATTCGTAGGTAGTTGTGCCTGCGGCCAAAGTTGTCAGTCAAGAATGCTGAAAAGGGGAGTATGCTGTCATCCCTGAGCCTCTTCTGGGGAGGAAAAGAACCAGGAAAAGACACCGATCAAACTATATACCCTGGCATCACTGCAGTCTTATTTTGAATCAAACACAACAGCCCCTCTGAGTCCCATCATGCCAGAGACACAATAATGTCAGCTGAAGCCAAATCTGTGTCCCAGCTCCTGACCTTTGCCCATCACTCATGAGCACCTGCGGTTATGTCAAAAGTTACCAGTGTAAAAGCAAACCAGTGACTCAGCAGTTGCTCGGAGACACTCTGTTAATCAACAGGCTGATCATTTAACTGCACTGATCTTTTTAGACCTTCCCAAGTCCCTTCATTGTTTCTTAAGGTAAAAAGCTTCATATAAAAGCCACTTATGCACACTTTAGTCAATTTTTCCCTATTATTGCCATATCATAATTATTATAGTCACTGATGTAATATACACCTGCAACCCAGAGAGACACAGCAAGAAGATGAACAATGAATGCTACTCTGTTATTTGACTACTGGACATTCAGGAGCATGCTTGCTCTGTCAATCATCTCTGATTATCAAGCACATGGATAGAGTATGTATGAGGTAGAAACAATATTTTTAAAGAAGTAGACTATCTCAA
Source organism: Mchenga conophoros (assembly GCF_057382185.1). Taxonomy (NCBI): domain Eukaryota; kingdom Metazoa; phylum Chordata; class Actinopteri; order Cichliformes; family Cichlidae; genus Mchenga; species Mchenga conophoros. Next base: position 17,479,307 of record NC_140544.1, on the reverse strand, counting down.
TAACACCCTCTTAAACTGTTTATACTTTGGGCCTCCAAACGGTCCAAAAGATTCAAAATCTGTATCATCTAAAGCACAACTTCAATCCAAATAGAAAAAATTACTTTTAATCTCAACCAACTTTATTAGTTTATAACAATTCTTTTCCTACTTGCAACATGCTGGCTATCACATCTATCTTATCACATGATATCAAGTATGTAAAACTACAAAGCAGTGACAAACGTAAAGCAGGTGAGGTGTTGTTTCCCCCCTCTGATTGGTTCTCACAATCACGCCAAAAATACACCCCATGACCCCCTTTTATATCACAGCCACGCTGTCATAATGGATAACCATTTGGTTTAATATTTATTCCTTAGTTTAGTGTTTCCTGGGCCCAGTTTATAACCTGTTCAGGTTATAAGCTTCTCACCTTTACTCCTTAAAGGTTTCACTCAGCCTGCGACTCAACACAGACAGGACAATCTTAGCTGCAGGCCCGGCTTGTGTTACTGTTTTGGAGGTTGACTTACCTGTGTTGCCCTGGTTTTGAAGTTGGAACCAGCTATAGTCGAGTCTGTGAGTTCAAGTTCATTTTCCTTGTGCGTAACACCGGAACAGCTCCGCGCGATGCTTCTGTTCACGCGCCGTGCAAACAGTTTCCTAACACGTGTCAAAGCGCCGTTTCTGTCAAACAGACGGCAGCACATGCTAACAGGCGCAGCCATACTTCAACCATTTGACAACTCCGAGGTCCTCTGTTTGCTCTTTCTCTCCGACCTGCAGTTCAACAACGTCTCTAACCAACCTGGACCAATCACAGTAACGGACGCATACCATGGTGCACTATGGGTAGTGTAGTCAAGGGTAACCAAAGATTTATTTATTTTTTTACATAGAAACCGCCAATGGAGGGTGGCACTGAGACAGGTTATTTCAGGGAACTAAAAGCAAATTAAAACTAGGAGTGAAAAATAAATAAATAATAAAAAGTCGATTTTAGACAAATATGAAACCTAGCTTAAACGCGCTGTGAGTTAACACAGCAAAGTTGTATTACCTCTTATGAAGTTCTTAAATCAGCCATCCTGCTATTATATTTAAAAAAAACAACAACAACAACAACAACAACATTTTTTTAGTAAAACCTAAACTAAAAAAAGAAAAACTAAAAACTAAAAATATTGTGTACTTGGACACAACTCGGACCTTGGAGAGGTAATACTGACAGATTATGTTCCCAAACAAAATAAGCAAAAGCAGCCTGTTGTAAGACACTTCTCAAGAGTGTCTTACAACAGGTGATCGTGGCTCAAGAGTTGGGCGTTCGCCTTGTAGTCGGAAGGTTGCCGATTCGAGCCCCGGCTTGGACAGTCTCGGTCGTTGTGTCCTTGGGCAAGACACTTCACCCGTTGCCTACTGGTGGTGGTCAGAGGGCCCGGTGGCGCCAGTGTCCGGCAGCCTCGCCTCTGTCAGTGCGCCCCAGGGTGGCTGTGGCTACAAAGTAGCTTGCCATCACCAGTGTGTGAATGTGTGTGTGAATGGGTGGATGACTGGATATGTAAAGCGCTTTGGGGTCCTTAGGGACTAGTAAAGCGCTATATAAATACAGGCCATTTACCATTTACTTCTCTTCCTCATGGGTGCTGGTGTTCAGTGATCCAAACTGAATAACTGTTCAGTGACAGTTCGGTGACAGTTCCCATGCTTGATCCTCTGAACCACACAAAATTTAATTTAACATGAGTGCCATCTAACTTATAAATAAGCTTTCTCCTTTAGGAAGGAAAAGAGTCTTGAAGGAAGTCAGGCTCGGGGCATGGTCCCATCCAAATCAGGTCTGGAAGAACCTCAGAGCTCTACAGTAATGATGTAAACTCAAAATAATCCCTATTACTTAAAGTACTTAGTCTGACCATGGTTTGTGACTTAGTATTTCTTAGTATTTCTAGTGCCCCGATCTTTGATGGATTCTCAGATATACTTTACATCTCAGTCTACTTGAATGTTATTATTCCTATTTTTTCCCCATCTTACATGCATATCTTTTATCTGTTTGTTTTAAATAAAGCTTAAGTTGCACATAGATGAAAACAAAATAAGTAACGTCTTTATGTGTGTTGACTTGGCAATTACATTATTTAGCAAGAAATATTGAGAGTAATTAGTTGAAAGCAAATTATAATACTTAATAGCTGCAGATGATGTGCTGAACTCTTGCTTGGTGCACAGTTTTGGTGTTTTTCATAACATCCTGTAGCAATGTGCATAGGCATTTGGCTTTTTCACCAGAAAAATTCACACAAAAAATTAATTTAGTGCATAAAAATTACCAGAACTCTCAGCTCAGTGCATGAAAATGATGTGCTGGAATAGTCCAAACTTGACTAAACTAAAAGTAATATTTAACTGAATATGCAACAAACTGAAATAAATATTGAAAGTACTGTTTTGCATTTTTTATGTTTTTTTTAACTACTGCAAAGTAAGAAAAAATGGGAAGCATCCTGCGGGAGTCTTCACTACTGGAATCAGTCAGCAGTTCACACCTTGCCCACTAGATGGAGATGCAATCACATGCGGAGCATTTAGGTGTTTAAACGTGAACCTGTTGGCTTAATCAGATGAATTAAATAGAAAAGGGAACATTTTGTGATTGGATTCATCTTTCAGACCTGCTCTCAGTATAATCTACACAACTCATACACATCAAAATAACAGACTGTGACTAGCAAATATTTAGTGTAGCAGGGGATATCAAGGTGACTTTTCTGGCTCTGAATACCTGTAAATCAACACCTTTTAGCAAATACAACTGCAAAACATTTATGTGAATTTTAAGCTCTCAGGCAATCCACAGCATAACTGTGAAAAAAAAAATAACTCCCTCCCAGAGCTATAAATAGTAAGGCCAGCTGTTGGATCTGCAGACTTTCTGTTTCCCTGATGAGGGCTATTGTATTGCAATCAAGACACCTCGTTTGGACTAAAAAGCTCTTTGTCTGTGAAGTATATTTCTCAGCACCCCTGCTGAGTTCAACCCTGCCAGTAAATATGTATTTCCACAATACAAGTATATCTTGAAATAGGTGTGAACATACTGCGTGTTTAACGCTCTGTTCCTATAAAACACAGTTATACACCATGCAGTGCAACACAAGGAGAACCTGCAATAACATAAATACACACACATATGTGTGTGTATATATATACACATATGTGTGTACACATATATGAGACTCTGCAGAGTGTCATTTTGTTTAAATCACGTCAGTGAGATGACACAAAATCAAACCTACCTCTCTAGTGTTCACAATGTCATACCCCTTAGATTTCCTTCTCAACAAATTTTCACTAGCTCAGTGCACACAGTGACAGTGAATCCATGCAGGTCATCAAGGGGTGATTTCAGGTATTAGTGTTTTGGGTCAGTGCACACAATTTTGCCTTTAATAGATTCACATTTTCATCAAAGCTTCATTTCATTTGACTTCGAAATACTACAGGAATATAGCAACTTGCAACTCAAGCACATATACTTTCCACCACCCTGAAGATGCAGACTGCCGCCTGGGATCTATTTGAGCTCTGCAGTGAGCAGATCCTCAACCAATCTAAAGGTTGTGAATTTCTTTTTTGTTTGTTGTTCTGATAGAGGCATAGAAAACCCTTACTTGTTCGATTTAGATCTTTATGGTCCAAGGTGGGAAAGTATTCTTGCACTAAGCATGAAAACATGTTTTAGCTTCTCTCTCTGAACCTAAATGTTTTGCAGATTTAATTATCTCTGTTTTATCGATGGACAATTCCTGATTATGATTTGACTTGCCTTGATAGTATTTCTCATCTGATTCTCCCATGTTTTAACATTTCCCAGTGGTGAAAATTAACTCAGTTAGTCAATGACTGTGTTTCAGTACAGTTTTGAGGTATTTAAATTAAAATTTTGTACAACTTTATCCTTCTGTCCTTTTATTTTTATTTAACAGCTCTATTACTATTCACTATATTATTCAGTCCAAGATTTTGCACCACAAACTTGATTTGGTTTATAATATTTTTAATAGTACAGTCCCATGAAAAAGTATTTGACCCCTTGCTAATTTAATTCCCCCGCTCCCCTTTTGCTTATTTGTAAATTTGTCACAGTTAAATGTATCAGATCAACAGATCAAAATGAATGAACTTTGTCCCCAATTCACTGAATACTGTGGGGAAATGTAGCAGGAATATTTCCTGGAATTAAAGATCGTAACTCCTTATACACCATGGAAAATAAATACTAGGCCATGAACACATTCCACCTACAGGAGCTGCTCAGCTATGGAAACCCATGCCGTGAACCTCCAGCACACAGTTTTTGTGCTGATGTTAATGCCAGAGCTCTTAGAGCTCTGCAGTCATCGAGTCAGCAGAGGTTGGCAACTTTTAAACACTAAGCACCTCAGCAAACCCCACGCTGTAACTTTATGTGGTCTTTATGTGGGGCAGGGATAGCTCAGTAGGTAGAGTGGTGGCCCCATGACCGTGGCAACGGGACAGAAAACACCTGAATTCAAAGAGTTAAAAGTTGTGGCTTAATAATTTTGTTCGTATAATATAAATATATAAACAGACCAAGAGCAAATTTTAACTAAACACGTGAAAAAAATTAGTATAGAGACAGGATGGCCATCTATGTCAAGAATTGGTAGTCAGATATTTCATCTGTTTAATATCTATCCAGTGCATGTAAACATTGTGGGAATGGAAGCACGCTTAACATCACAATAATGAAAGTGGATTAAAAGAAATAGACCTGAAACCAGCTAACAGGGGTTCATTGTAAAGGTCTGATATTCATTGCAGTCTTGGTTTACCACTGTTGATGAATATTTACCTTTGCATAAAAATAGGCAGACCTTACACTGAAAATTCAGTGTTATGAAAGGGTTTTATCTCCATTTATCTCCTTATTTTAGTGATCAGCACATTTCTACATTGGCTATTACACAGGTTTCTCATCTCTCTTAGCACCTGAAATGCATCCAGTTTCACAGACCTCTTCAGCTGGGCAGAAATCGCAGCCAACCAACAATCCTGTGAAACATGCTGATTTCTTCAGTACTCAAGAATATCACTAAAATGTACCTCTCTTTTTTTCCAAACTCCCTTTTCTTTTCTTTTTTAGCTCTTTCTTTACCCAACAGGTGACCATGCATGATTTTATGTTTTTTGTGTCTTTGGATTTTTAGTTTTTGGAAACATCAGTCGAAGCTCAAGGTTGGAAAAATTTGACAGGGTCTGTATTTAAAATGCAGGTTTTTCACACTGCATTCATAATGTGAGCAAAAATGTGCAACAAAACCCATGATAAGTGCATCAGTGTATTTATTAAACACAGCTAAAGGCTGAATGACTCTAGACAAATAATTATTCATCGAATTTCAAATGATGGCCATTTGCATCACAGAAAAGCTGTGAAATGCCGCTTTTTAGCAGATGCACAGAGACTTGTCAGAACCCTTAAACATCTGACACATGGCTTGTGTTACTGCTGTGGTCTGGCTAGGTGTGAGGAGTGCATTAGCACTCAACCAAAGCTGGAAGGGATGCATGTTGAAGCAATACCTTTCCCTCTCTTTGAATGTCTATGCCACTATTCTATCTTTTTAGTTAATGTTCATATTATTTCCATTGCTATTTTTCCACCAAACAGCAACCACAATTCCCAACAGAATCGTGGCAACACACCGAATAGTGTTTTGCGGTCTGCAGGCCTGTTGATGCCCTTGATTAGTTGGTAATTATCCTGTCATGACACAGCAATTAAACGGTGGTATTTAAAGCCAGCGCACAACGTGAAAGAGATTCCTCAAATAATAGGCTCACTTCCCACTCCCGTCCAGCAGCAATTCTCCTGCTCTGTGTGGGTGTGAGTTACTATTGAAATAAAGGGAACATGAATTTGCATATGGCTAACACCAAGTGGTTTAAAAGCTAATCTCAGGAGTTGTTTTTCCTGAGCGCTGTGTAAGAGTTTAATGTACTCGCCTTTTCGTTTAATTTATTTATGAACTGAAAGAAATAAAACCTACCTACTACACCAACTATTTGTGTGTAGTGGAATAAATATATATTTGCTTTAAATATAAATATATTATAAAATCTTAACTGACATATCTCTTTATAATGTGAATACAGTGTAGACGATAGTCAAGCCATAATTTCTTTCTAGGAACTTTCTAAACAGACCTGAAAGATGGATAAATGCAGCCAAACAAACAATACCTCAGCATGATGATATCACTGCCATGCATCATGTTGTGTATTTAACTGTGTTAATTGTCTTTGCTTCATTTATTATAATTTGGTGCCCTCTTGGTCACATTAGGTATTCTGGGAGGTTTGTAATACCCAGCTAAGGCTAACAGCTAGCTAACACAATTGCATAGAGGTACAGTTTTAACCAAGTGAAATCTTGGCCCAGGCAAGCCTCTGCTATCACCTTGCTATTTGACTCAGTATGATTTGAGTATATTAAGTTAAGTTACTCAGTTAATAAGCTGTGTAGCTATGAATTATTTGTATGTTTAATACTAGCAAGTATAAATTAGCATGTGTATGCTAATGCGTTATCAGGAATAATGCTACTTCACTGAATGTTATTTTGAATTTATTTAGGCTACTTTGGGATTTATATTATTGCTATTTATGACAATGACACTCAGTCTCAGCGATAATGTTTATGCATGCTCAGTAAATGAAAAAAAAAAAAGTTCCCCTCACTCCCAAGGCGTAATATACCGATGATTTGTCAAGTCCCAAGGCGTTCCTGAGGAACACGAAAGGTGACCTTCCGCGTTATGCTACACGCCGGGTTATGGATGAAATCGAGTAGAATGATGCTACATGTTCCAGCCATAACCATAACCTTATCCCTAACTAGCACTTTAATGACGTTAGTGTTTTCCAAAGCGATTTAAGTAAAAATAAACATAAATGTGTAGATTCATTCCAAATGGTTCTCATGTTTCCTCTTTTTTCCGATCTCGTAATATAGGGACGTGTTAGGTGCCCGCAAGCATAATATATCAATGATTTGTCACCTAGCGTAAAATGTTACGCTTTAGGAGTGAAAACGTGTTGGAAAAAATATTGATCTGTATTGTTGTTTTGTGTTTATTTAGTTTTACAAAAAAAAAATTATCCTGTGCTTCCTAATGTTATAAAATGTTATAAAACAAATATGACTCCCCTCGCCTCATTACCTTCTGTATGTCTGCATCCTCTCCTCATCCTTTGTCGCATCCTCCCTCCTTGCCGTGTGTTCCCTTGGTCTATGTTTCCCAAAGTTATGTGCTCTGTTGCTCAGTGGTTTCCTCAGGTATCAGCTGAGATTAAAGCGAGACAGTTATTAGAAAATACTGATATTATCTAACATTTTTTTTAAAAAAGCATAAGCGGTGCAGAAAACCTCCCTCAAGTCAAAAACTCATGTTTTCTTTTATTTCTTTATTTTTTTTCAGTAATGGAAGCAAACTGCTTTGATTTGCCAGGTTGCAGTCACCTCACAGACACAAGTGATAGACAGAATTTGAGATTTTAGCTCACGATCAACAAACATCTAACATATAAAGAGGCATTTCTGTGAATTTGTACCATATCACATAAAATCAACATTCAGCTTTTGAGAAGGTGAGAGATTCTGCTTTATCAGCTACTATGACACAAGGACAGATGTGAGGATATTGCTCGAAAAATCGTGATACTTAAGGTGGCATCTGTGGTGTGATGGTTAATCCAGCCTTGCAAATTAAAGCAAAAGGGTGGCATGACAAAATGAACACATTATTCCTTCATAACTGCTCCACTTCAAGCTCCATATCTATATTTTCCTTGCAGAAGGTTTTTCTTAGAATAGAGCCTCAAGTATATATATTTTTCTGTCCACATTGGCCTTAATATGCTATTACATTCTCTGTACAAGATTCAGGAGAAAATAACTACTTATTTAGCTGCTAAAGGCTGCACTATGTACTCCAGTCTAGTTGCAAGCTTTGTGTTTGACATTTGCTGCTGGGCTGACAGCATGCTGCACGTTCTGAGGTTTTATTGTGGATTGAAAAAATGGAACAGGTAGAAAATCTCTATCAACAGCACTGATAGAATAGTTATTACGTTATTATTAAATACTCATTAAAGCAGGTTTAACTTTTGCTTCTTTATTTGTTATCGTTTCCTTTTATTTAACTATTTCCTGCCAAATCTTTTGTCGTATTCATAATCATTCATGTGTCTCTCCCGGTTTTCAATTTGAATGTAGTCAGTGAGTCCAGTAGCCATCAGAACTCATCAGAAAAAAAACCCCTGAAACTCAAATTCTGAAAGTATTAGGAAACGAGTTATTTTTATATGGTGATGAATGACTGGTGAGCGGCTTAAATGCAGAGACAGAGTATAGACCAGCAGCAACCACAGCAAGGAAACAGGCAGCCTTTTTAGGAAAGGTTAATCTCATCTTGCTTGTGTCTTAACAGGGATGCTTGCATATTTACCAAAAGTTGACTAAGCCATGTATCATATTTGCATATAATATGTATACCATAAAAAGCTACACAAAAACCAGTCAAATATCTAAAATCCACAAGCAACTTGGTGAGACTCCGTTTCTCAAGGAACCTTCAAAGGCTGTTCAAAGCTCTGTAGTCAAAGGACCAAACAAGTGAAGAAGCACTCCACCCAATTCAGTCAACACTAACTTAAACCTACAGCCCTACACACAATAAGTTGAACCACACGATCTGTTTCATTCCCTACGGCTAATATAGTCGCTTACAGGATCTGTCAACCGTACACAGAATAGCTGCTCAAGTGCGTGGAAGACAGAAGCATACACAAATCATTAGAATGTTTAATAGATAACCAATAAATATTTCAGAGTTCTCGTGTGCAAGTTGATGCATTTTAATGTGCAAGTCTTTTTTCTTACAGTGCAGAGTGTTCGCTGAAGTGCAAATGTGCCTAATGTTCTCTAAGAGAGAATAGATTTTATTCAGGATCAGTAACAAAATACTTCTTCACTACACACATGAAACTTCTTTTTCGAGGTTTTGTTTTTGGCACAGCTCTGCTGAAACTCACGTCTCCTACAGAACAGGTGGATTTCCAACAACTTGCTGCAGGGTGGCAGTTAAAATCATTCTGCCCTCAAGCAAGATCTCTTTGTGTTTCTGGCACCAGTGATCAGTAAGCAGGTGGTGCAGGTCTATGAGGCTATTTAATCATTAGTCATCAGCATTTGTCATGCCATTTGGGATGCATGGAGCCTCCACAATTTTTGCTTTTATGGTGCAGGAAGTCGGGCATCCTCCTGTTCCCCACTGATTGGAACCTGCCAGGTTTGGAGCTTTGATGCATACATCTCACTGAATGCCAGCCCAAAAGGAAAATGAGATTTTTAATGGTGTAAAATAATGATAATAAGAATAAATCTGTTCTTTCAGAAGCATAATGACTCCAGGCGTAGTTTTGGTTTTGGTCCTTTAAAGAAGCTCTTTCACCCAGCCACATTGAATCACCTTCATCCATTTGTGTGTAATTACCTGCTTTTAGCCTCTCAAAGTAAAACCATATAATATATCATTCTCCTTGGCCTGGAGTTTAAATGCATGTCAGAAATGGCAGAAAAAGGAGCTGTGTCTTTCTACAAGCTGCTCACGCATGGCAAATTACTTACTGAAATATTTCAGGCCCTTTAATGAGGAAAGGATTTTGTTGAAGATTGTGGGAGGCCAGTTATTAACATGTCACAGTTCAGGCTTTTTTGTCATCTGCCAAGAACACCAGGACAAAAACATGACAGCTGAGATGTTATGATGGAAGATGACTAGAGACAATCTGATGTTTTTCAGACTCCATCAATCTGAGTAATGGCACATGGCATTGTCAACTCATCACCCATTACATGCCCACAAAGTACCTTAAATTATTGAGCGTGTTGCTTTTTAACGCTGGCGATGGCAGCGATGACAATCAATCTGCAAGTCAGGTAACGAGACATATGCACTTCAATTTTGGGGAGCCGACAGTGCTTTCCCCGTATATAAAAAGGAGGGAGGACAGATTAAGATGACCATTTCCAAAGCTGTATCACCAATGAAGCATCCACCAGTAGATGCTAAGGTCACTGGGACAACCACTGGAGACATATAAATAGCTTCTGAAATATTGTGGCCTATAGCGAGATGCTATCATGCATTTTATAATACTATATGAATGCCATATAACAGTTTATCACTACAGAATGGCAGGAAGGTGACTTTCTCGTTTATGCTCCTAACAGCACCATCAGTCTGGTCTCAGAAGGAAAGACTGCTGAGATAAAAGTGCAGTAAACTGTTTTTTTCCCTGCCAGAGAACACCACAGCTTTTTAAATATTCTCCCTTTTTTACAGTTTCATAAAATTGGGAAAACGGTTAATTACAAAAATACAACATACATAAGTACACTTTGCTCATACAGCACATGTGGTTGTCTATATATGCATTGGCATGGAGCGCCTAGTTAAGAATTTGATTGAACAATTCGACGTCATTCACACATTAGGACTATGCAATATGGCGAAATATATCAGATGATGATCATCCATTGTCCATTGTTTCCTATTATACTCTAGCATATATTCCTTGCTGTCCCAAAATACAGTTTGCTGCAGGGGTCTCAAACTCCAGTCCTCGAGGGCCGGTGTCCTGAAACTTTTCCATGTGTCCCTGTTGCAACACACCTGAAGACAATTAGTAGGTCATTAGCAAGAGTATAGAACTTGACTGCATGCTCAAGTGGCAACCCATAACCATACTCAAGTAAATTTAAGTAAATGTTTGGAAAAATGTACTTCTAAAAGTATTTTTATTGCACCACGTTCGTTCACTCATGAGCTGCTGTAGCATTAATCAAATGGCTGAATTGCCATCTCAGCATGCAGCCAAGTTCTATAGTCTTGCTAATGACCTACTAATTGTATTCAGGTGTGCTGCAACAGGGACACATGGAAAAGTTACAGGACACCGGCCCTCGAGGACTGGAGTTTAAGACCCCTGCTTTACTGCAATGCTTCTTAGTTTATTTAGATGAGGCTTGCAGTAGTCACCATGGCGCCACAGAAGGACCATCAAAATAAATTGAGGTCCTCATTCAGAAATGATTGGCTACCTCTGTAGGTTATGAAATGTTATGAAAATTATGGCACAAACTGCTCCCCACCACAGACACCAACACAATTAACCTCTTGTGCTATCTATGCAAGAATTATGTGAAAGAGTGTGGAGAGAGTTTACGAATGAGAAGCAAAAAGAGCCATCAGCTGCAGAGTCAAATGTCAGAACAAGCTTTTGCTGGCATATCATATAATTAAGACTCCTAAGGATAATAGCGACAACTTCTATCAATAGATATATGGTGTTGTGCACTTACCAAAACACTCGACTCCAGGTATACAATGACCAACCGAAAACATTTCTTACAAGTCAATTTGCCTTGTTTATATTACGACTGTTAGGCCAAAGTAGTGAAGGAAATCTACAGCATAGCGTACTATGCTGCAACAAAAGATAAGTGAATGAGTTTAATGGTGCACTTTATCAGAGACTGGACACTCTGCAGTCATTGTCAGTCGGAAAACCCAGACTATACTGTAATTTAGAAGAAAGGGGACTGAACATTGCACATACATGAGAAAAGAATGACGAAAACACAACAAAGACCAAAGGGAGATTCAGACAATGTACAGGGCAGAGGGGACACACCTGAGGAACGTGGCTGAAAGGAATCTAGCTGACAGGAGACAGGAAGTAAAGCAGCACGTAACATGCATGGGTTAAAAGACTGTCAAAACAGGAAACACAACACACCGAGAGCCAGACATACAAACTAGACATAGGGAGAGAGTAACAGAACACAGACACATGACAGGGACCACAGATGAACATAACCAAATATACCAACAGAGAGATATGACAGAATACAAACAGACCCACAGACTAAGCCTGACATGGGACTGTAAACCACACTCGGCCCAAAGGTAAACAAGCACTGAGACCTGACAGGCGCAGAAACACAGACTGACACAGAGACGGAAAAGTAATCAAACATGGACACATGACTGATTTCTACAGAGGGTGCATGGAGGTGAGACTAGGACAGAAGACATGGGGACACAGCTGGAGGGACAGGCAAGAATACAATGCAAGCAAAACTACGGACTACGTAGTAAAACTTCACAGCATCCACCAATAGATATTAAACCCTGTGTACATTAATATACTTTATATTATTTTGTAAATTTTAGTTGTCACATGAACAGGACAGACCATGTGCACATGTTTTTGATGAGTTGTAGGATGACATATGCAAAGATATACTTACATATGGACATGTGCTGTTTCCTTGTAAAAGAGCTTAACTGACAAAAATGTCTTTTTTCAGCCACCTACATTTTCTTGCAAGGGTACAATTAAATTTTTTTTACAAAACAGAACATTTCTTCCCCTTTCTCAGGTCAGTTTAAAAAATATATCTAACACATTCATACTGTCTCCTTCACAGAAAGTTTCCCCATTAAAAAAAGAGAGAACACAATTTCTCAAAGTCCAAACTCTTACCGGGGTTTTAATCTGTCAAACGCAGCTTCTTGTTTTTCCCCATTTTGGCTACTAATAGTCTGTCTCTGCACCATCGACCTTGACACAACTGAGCTGGAAAATGAGTCTTTCTTTATATGTAATTATTAGCTTTGTAGGTCGGGGGAAGATATCTCTATTGACAAGGGATAAACACACCAATCAATATCATCCAGAGCCGCTGTTCTTTTGACTCAGGGACACCCCATTGTTCTGTTTTTTACTTAAAGCTCTAGCTCTGGGATGCGAGGCCTCCTGGAACATGCGCTGCGTCTCTGAAGTTAATCCCCATGCTGTTTATCGGTTCTCATCCAGAGTGGGTGTTAGCCACAAGAGATCCCTTTGGAAAATGCTGGGACATAAAGATGTTCAGAGGCAGGCAGCAGGACAGCTGTAAAATCATCATTTGTCAGACATCAGATGATAAGAGTGGTTTGGGATGGAGGATTTGCCTTATGATGCAGAGCTGCAAATGCACATTGATTACAGATACTGATTCTGTAATCACATGGTTCCCACTCCCAGGCAGTGGAGAGGTTAAGACGATCATGCTGACTGAGCATTGCAGTCATTAAACTTTTATATTGTTTTCCGTTGTATTCAGCATGAATTGTAAATTTAATTTCCTGAGATACTGCATAAGAAAATGTCTTGTACAACACTGTAGACATATTCTTTTGAAATATAGTTAAATGGCTAGTACTGCTTTTACGGTATTGATTGACTGATTGATTGAAATGTGTGGACAGATGCGAAACATTAAACAAGACCTATGATCATTTTCCTTATTCGCTCATATACAGTATGTTCTATATATTCCTATATATTCTTTTGGTAGTGAATACTCATATTAAACACATAATGAGGTCAGATTATCTACAAGAAATGCCAATCAGGAAACTAAGTGAGGGGATAACCCATGGTCATTTTAAAAAACTGGCATGGTTGTGCCGGTCCATTTGGATGACCATGCAGAGTTTTGCAGACCATTGTCTATATGTTATAGGTTATCACTCGGGTGGAGAGATAAAATATGTAGAAAAAAATAGTAATGTGGGCTTTTGCTTAGCCTCTAGCTTCAAGGTTAAGGGTATACTCACTGACTTATGGCCCACTGATCCTCAGCATGCTGCTTCGTCCCTTTCCCATCCTTTTGCATCTTTACAGGGGCTATTATTAACTCCTCAGAGGTGAAGCACTTTCTAGTTCTCAGAGATTAATGAAAAGGTAGTCAGCACGTGAATAATTTAGGTTTGCCCTCTTCATTCATTGCTGAACTCAGTTTTGGACATATTTAACCCCAGAGTTTCTCCTCCTTTGATCTGAGAGCGCTACAGGAATTTTTTTATTTTAATTTTAGTGCGCAATTTTAGAATCAGAAGCTGTAAGCAAATGAATAAATTATGAGTAAAAACAGAAAAATATGGTAATCGGAGAGAAATGTAATTTCTATGAATGACTGAACTTTAAAACTGCCAAGCCTCAGCAGCTAAGCTCCGCTAAAAGCTGCAGAGGAAACCATTATTTGACAGTTGACTGTCAAATTTCTGCTTCAAAACACCACTAAATATAATTTCTAGAAATGCTTGGAATGCAATTATGGAAATATTTGCAAGCAGTTCAAACATCATGCTTTAACTTCAGCACTGAGAATATTCTTTGGGTCTTACCTATTAGAAACTTTAGTGTACAGCCATCAGTTTCTAGAGTTTTCCCAGTTCTTAAAGTTAGAGCAAGCATATACACATCATCTCAAGTGACAGGAAACGTCATGGTTTTGGATTTTGATGTAGTTTTGCTTTTTTTTTTTTTTGAAATTGTGGCCAACCAGTCAGTTTTTTGGATACTAAATGAGGGAAATGACTCTGCATGGCAACCATAATGAGCTGCTCTAACTCTTTAAATACTAAGAAAAGGTGTTTCCTTTATTACACATGTAAACAGAGAAGGCTTCTGGAAGAAGATAATGCTGCCCCATTATTCATGCAACACCATTTCAACGCACCATTTGCACAAACAAATGCTCAAAATATCTTTTATGTGATGCCTAAATTGTAAAGATTAATTTGTAGCCTGCATATACATTCTGAGCCTTCAGCTACAGGCTGTTAAGCTCACCGCCAAACTCTGAACATTATGCTGCTGTGATAAAAATCTGCTTCTTATGAAGTTGCATAACATACCACACGTGATGCTAATTCATCTGAGTTGACTAATTTTCTGTCTCTGTGAGCACCTCTGAAGTGGGCTGGAAATGTTTAGCCAAGGGTGAAGAAAATGTTTTTGGGGTCATGGTGTCACATGGTGTGTGATGTGTCAAAGAAATGTTTTCTTTTAGATTTAACATTTACTTATAATCAGACTTTAACACTATTAAGATATTGTAATGGAAAGAGTGCAAACTGTGTTTGAAGCCCACACAGAATTTTCTCCCATACAGCCTGTTTCTAAACACAATAAGCAGCTGTTTCCCACAAATAAGCCACAAAATCAGCTTACAGCTTGATATTAATACTTAATGCATTGGGCGAGTGTGTGTTTAAACGTAGTGTATTAGAATGTGGATGTGGTTAACCCAGTGCGTGATGCAAAATGTGCAGGGAACAGCAGGAAAGCTGCAATGTAGATTAGAGAAGAGATTTTGACTTGCTATACAAAGAAAAGAACAAGAGTACTAACGAGTGAAGAGTGTGTACTGAGAAGGTGGAAGGAGTTCTTTGAGGATCTCATGAATTTAAAAAAAATGAGAGCAAGGAAAACAGATAGAGGAAGGTTAGTGAATCAGGAAGTGAAAAGGAGGAAATGAGGGCAGCTATGAAGAGGATGAAGAGCGGAAAGACTGCGGGATGACATACCTGTGTAGGTATCTGTAGGAGAGAGGGCACTGGACATTTTAACCAGATTATTTAACGCTATCCTGGAGTGTGAAAGGATGATTTTCACTTCATAAATAGGGGTGATGTGCAGAGCTGTTGAGTACAGGGGGATAAAGCTGATGAACCATACCATGGAGATATGGGCAAAAAGTATTAAAACGAGCTTAAGAAGAGAGGTAATGATCAGTGAGCAGCAGTATGGCTTCCTGCTGAGAAAAGCACTGCAGATGTAAGTTGTATCTTTGAGAGTGTTGATGGAGAAAGATAGAAGACGTCAGAAGGAGTTGCACTGTGTCATTGTAGATCTAAATAAACAATATGATAGGCTGCCATGAGAGGAACTGTGGTACTGCTTGAGGATGGTGCAGGAGATGTATGAGGACTGTGTGACAGTAGTGTGGTGTGCAGCAGGAGTAAAAGGTGGGTTCACGTTGGGGGTGGAATTACATCAAGAATCAGCTCTGAGCCCCTGCTTGCAAGACTTCTTCTTCCGTGATGGATGAATAGCCACTAAATCTTGATAAAAATTGCACTCTGTCATTACCATTCTCCAACAAGGTGGAAGTTAAGGTGGATATTTAGAAATGGTTTGATTAAAATGTAAAAATTTGCAAACATGGTGGAACTCCCCAACCCTGTGCATTACACCAGTTACCCATGAAGTGTAGAAAAGGAACTGAGGCAAATCACATTTAAGAAAACATGTCTTTGAGGTGACCGGTTATCATAGAGAATACTGGTATTTTACCGGTGATTTTTTTCAGCTTTTTAAAAGTTTAATTTTATCATTCAGTGACGAAGGTGTTCTGATAGTTTGCTCATCATGTTGTTCGGTGTCTTTGTTTTTACACTTAAAGAAATGTGACTTCTAGGTTCAGAAACAAACCACTTGTTTTAAAAGCCTTGTAATAAATCTTTGCAAATGAGAATGCCCCTCTAGTTTATACTGGTGCTTTTTTCTACTATAGCATGTGAAAATGTTATACAAATGTGCAGCATGCAGGCTCCGGCTCTGAGGTTGCCTGGGCAACTTTTGCACCTCATGTGAAATGTATTCATTTCACAATAATAACATATGAGAATATATAAACGAACCTACGAACCAGAAGGATGTGGGAACTTTCTGCACACTCTTTTTTTCTGTTTCAGGATTTAGTAAAGCTGGAAGGAGGATATGTTAATGTAAAATGTGAATATAGAGGTGGTATCTCAGCAGGAGAAAGCTTCATCTGCCCTCAAGGAAAGAACAAGCTCTATCTCAAACCGTCCCCTTTTAGTTGTTTGTCCCCTGGTGTTCAGAGCGCTGGAAATGCACCGATGTACATACAGCCCAAAGTACAGCATGGAATAAAATATTCCCATTCTTCCCTGAAGGAAACATTTTGCATGGTCACAGCAGCTCTGCAGCTTTGACATTTTAAAGAGCAATTTGCAAGAAACGGATGTGAATAAGAAGTGAGCTCAACCATGTGATTGAGTTTCCCTCCTGTCCCCAATGATATTTAGAAAAGCTCAGTGCCCAGAACAGTAGAGCTCAGAACACATTATCCTCAGTCGGGTTTTCTCAAGAATCACAAAGTTGTGTGTTTGCCATGGCTGAGGGAGTGCTAATTTCTTATAGGATGATTAACAAACGCACAAACAGATGATAGCTCCTTAACAGCTTTACTTAACTGAGGATCACCAGCCAAAAAAATTGTCATCGTATGAGAACAAAAGGCAGGGGGAACCTTTAAGATGTTATATCTCCTTCATGGGAGGAACACAAAGGAGCAATGACAACTAAAAAAGCTTTCAGTGCAACTTTTTAAAGTGTGGCTTTGTCCTAATGGCAGAAAACCTTTTTCTATCACTTACTTCTTTTTGTATCGTGCATCAGCTTCTAATTTGTCCACATTCTGAGAATGGCACATCTTCTGTTTACAGCATTATTTTTATTTTTTGCATTTTCAAGTTCTTCTAGTTCCTCTTCTTCTTCTCATTTTAGGCGTCACCTCAGCATCATCTGCCTCCCAAACATCCACAGCATGTTTTCCCTCACTATATCCTTCTTTGAAAGTCTTGAGCCACTGCCATTGAAAAACTTCACCCTTTCAGCTCTGCTACCTCCAACTCACCTCCTGTCTTTATGGTAGTCCCACCGTTTCCAAACCATAAATGTAAACTCTTGCTGCTAACCTTCTGTCACAAGTCACCCCAACATTCGTCTCCACCCACTCCATCTCTCTTCTTCGTCTCTCTTTAATGCCAGGAATGACATTAAAGGTGAGAGAGAGAAAGAATCACAACACAACCAGCACAAAAGCAGCTAAAACTGGTCAACTGAAACAGCACAGAAATTTAGACTCTATGAGAATTAAACTACCTTAAACAACATATTGACTCATCTCTGTGAGATAGAGGAGGTTACACACTTGTGAGTAAATTTTTTGTGCCGTGCTTGTTGCCTCTGCGTTTATAGTTGAACACCTGCTCTGACAGTGACAGCGGTCTATTTCTCCCGACCTCTGTGTGTTGTTATGTCTGATCAGGATGAGAGGGTGAGCAGCGGGAGGATTTGGAGATACTTGTTCTGCTTTTTGCACTAAAATGACTTTTCTTTACTGTGATTTGGGTGGGCAAGACAACCTGCTTTAAGCTGAACCTAATTAAGTAGTATTTAGTACATAACCTAAGGAGTGATTCAAAATAAAAGTAACAAGCAAAAACACAAAATATCTTCTGAGAGCAAAGAGCAAACACAAAGGAAAATAAAGAGCAAACCACATATGTCCCAAAGGGATTCATTCCATAAACACCCCTTTGGTTTCCGAAAGCTTGAGTTTTATTGCTCTTTCAAATTGGATACTTATCTCATGGTATCTGACAGAAGAGCAGCATTTAACACCTTGGCATGAAAGCGTTTTGAGAGGTTGTCTGATTATACCAGCTGCCACTTTATGCACACGTCTCGTCTTGCTCACCTGGCACAAACAGATTTTGCAGAATCCTTTGTCAGAAAATGACAACAAAGCCTTTGTGCATTAAAATGTGATGCAAAGGGGCCCTGACCCATGTGACAAGTTGACAGTAAGAATAAGTTGGACAAGTAGTTTTAAGGGTTTGTCAGAGCTCTGCCAGGGTGTGCCGAATATTAGAACATTACACGTGTCAGTCCACAGCCACACAGCACAGCGGACCACCTCTCAACCCCTGCCAGCAGTGGCATTTCCAGAGAGAACATGCATTATTGACCAAGAAGTGCTTTGCAAAACTAAAAAAGAGAGGCACAGAGAGTCTCCAGCGTCGGCACTTGAAAACATTCTCTGAAAGAGGCGAGCTGCCCTAAAAAGTAGACGGGGTCACCAGCTGTGAGCAAGTGGGGTCCAACGAAGAGTACAAAGCAGTTATTGAGTGGGTAAGGCTGAGTGCTCTCAATCTGTCTGAAAGGTCACCATCCTGCCGCTTTCGCCGATTAAAATTCTAAAGATCAATAAATTAGCTGTCAGAAGGAGTTTTGAATCAAAGCAGTCTCCACCTCAAAGTTACATTTCCCCATTTTCCCCTTTAGACTGAAGCGGTTGTTGAGAACGCCAAAGTCGAGTTCACCCTGAAAGATTCTGAAACTGAATAAAAGGAACACGTGATTCTGTTTCAGTATGTCGGCAATAAGCACGCACGCACGCAAGCACGCACGCACACACACACACACACACACACACACACGCACACGCATACACACACACACACACACACACACACGCACACGCATACACACACACACACACACACACACACGCATACACACACACACACACACACACACACGCACACACACACGCACACACACACACAGCAGCAGCAAAGACTCAAATGAAACTCACAAAAATAACACACTTGCACAATTTGTGTTTCCCTGAAAGACACCGCCAGAAATACATTAACAGCTTGAGTCACTCCACAAGTAATCCAACACTGGTGAGTCTCCCTCTGTCGCCTCGAAGCACATCTAACGTCTAGCAGTACTACCCAGTGACACCAGTGCTACCTGTTGTTTGACAACAGGTAGCACTGAGAAACCAGAACTGCAGGAAGGACATGGACAGGCAACTAAGAGGCAAATGGAGAAATGAGGTTAATGAATGGAATATTAGGTTAACAAAGACAGAGCATAATTACCACCATGGTCAGCATAATGATCAGGTAGAGATCATCAGCTGTGGTAAAGATCATAGCTGATGAAGAGGCTTGGAACAGACGTAAAAGGACATCTGAAAGAGATTAAACTGAGAATGGCCTTGAAAAATGAGCGAGAGAGAGAGAGAGAAATAGAGAAACTAAAACTCCCAGCCAGCCTTGATCTGTATTCTAGAGTCACATGTCCGACCATCTGTTCAACTTCAGCTAAAACTTTCCACAGCATGTCTTTCATCCTGTCTTCCTTCTCTCACCCCAACCGGTCGCAGCAGATGGCCGCCCCTCCCTGAGCCTGGTTCTGCTGGAGGTTTATTCCTGTTAAAAGGGAGTTTTTCCTTCCCACTGTCGCCAAAGTGCTTGCTCATAGGGGGTCATATGATTGTTGGGTTTTTCTCTGTATCTATGAAGCGCCTTGAGGCATTGTGATTTGGTGCTATATAAATAAAATTGAATTGAATAGAATTGAGTTAGCTGAATTGAGTCATGCAATGGAACAACGACCCCATGCTCATGAGGAACTCTGCAACAGCAAAGACTGAAGGTGTTGCAACGGCCCAGTCAAAGTCCAGACCTCGGCTGTGCTGGGACCTTAGAAGAGCTGTGCATAAACAATGGATCACAAATCTCAATGAATGGAAGAGACGTTGTAACAGTGCAACAGATTAGGTGAAATTGTTCAAGATGTGAAAAAAACATATATTTCAAGTATTTAAATATTACTGTGTTAATTTTTTAAGCAGTCAAAACCTCATATAGCATCACGAATAGCACACCAGTTCCCCACCCTGGTCAAAATCAGCATTTTTGGCAGTAATTTTGAAATCAACACAACACAATCAACAGTGCTCAGACTGCAGTTTGTTGGTTTTATATATTATGCATAAAATGTTTGTAATGTGAGGAATAGTGCATTGTTTATACTGTGTAGGTGAGAAAAGGAACCTTTATTTAGTGCAGTTAATCTTTTAACATTCACCAAATCACTGGTGCAGCTGTGTTTTAGCTTTCAGCCCCTAGTTTTCATATTTTACCTTTTCAAATACCCTCTAAGACGAACCTAAACCCAAGTGGAAGCTTCTTTCATTTTTTTGCATCTTAAAAAAAGGTTCTAATTGCATCCAAAAGTATAAATAATCTTATTAGCCAAACTGTGCTCATTTAAACACCTGTGTTTCTCTTCCCCATCAAGTATCAAACACTGAGCACAGGTGTAGCAGCCAGGATCCTTGACATTAGTTTAACACATAGATAACACAGATCCAGATCATGCTATGCATTTACTGCTTGCGCACTTAAAAATCCTGGTGGGAATTTGAATAAAAGTGTGAAATAAGCATTGCTCTTCAGATGGTAACCTGTCTCCCAGTGCAGTGCTGATATCTGATCAAGTGGAAGGAATCTTATTACACAGAGACTTGCTTAGATTTCAAGTAATACAACCCTGTTTCCTATTTTCATCTCCAGCTCAGTAGCACCTTAAAAATATCTGTAATGATTCATTCCTCTGACGTGCATTAGATGGGGGGAAAAAACCCACCTTGTTGCTCTATTAAATCTATTACAATAAACTGCGGAGTGCATTCAATGTGGGAGTCCAGTCTGAAAGCAAAAAGCTTCGATGAGGCAGAATAATAAGAGCAAGACTGTTATTTAAAGACTGGAGCCATGACAACAGAAGACCACTGCTGGTGAAGGAAATTAGTTGTCCTTTTTTGAGAGTGAATTAAGAGCAGATGGGTACGTGATGCTCTAATGTTATGCATGATATTCTCTAAAGGACATAAGGTTTACTTTTAAATTGAGTACAATGAACTCGACTGACACCAACACTTTTCTCTGTTTTGTCTCACTAGACAGCAAAATCAAAGAGCTGCATGTTTAAATCGAACAACCCTTTAAATCTGACACATCGCAGTCATATTTGCAGGAACAAACCCCGAGGCAGAAGTGTTGCTGCAGACTGGTGAGAGGGTCTAGGATCTAAGATGCAAGAGTTGGCTTTGTTGAGCTGATGTTCTATTATTATAATGTCAAACCCAGAAAAAGACATGCACACTGCAGAGCCTAACAGGAAAATCTAAGATTTGCATAGTTGGGATTGGTTGTTTTCCTTGCAGTTTTTGTTTTCCCACACACAGAGTGGAAAAGAGAATAATTTCTTTTGTTGGATCAGTGTGTGATGATGTTGAAAATACACATCTTTTCTTAATACTATAGTTTCAGGTAGTTTCCACACACCCCTAAAAATGAACTGGTCAGAGTAGTACAGATGTTATAGCAGTTTTTTTAAGTAGTGGTATACTTCCAAGAGTTCAGGCTTGATTAACAGAAGAAAGGCTCAATCATATGGATTTTAAGAGAATGTAGGAAGAAAGAAAAATGTCTGGAATACAAAATAGAATAGAATAGTCAGAAAAACACTGGAATAGGATAAGATGATAAGAATAAAAATAAGATACTACACAAATTGATCTAATTTTTATACGCGTGTATTCACTAAATTTAAAAAAAAAAAAAAAGCCAAACAACAAACTCCTACAACAACAACAAACTCCATAGCTGAAAAATGAAGCCCACGCTGAAGTGACAAAGACTGCAGTTCTTCTAATGTCCACTTGAGGCAGAAGTCAGTCACCACAGATTTTTCTCTTAAAATCCTGACTTTACAGCAATAATAAATATGTTTACAGCCTGTTAAGGGGCAGGGATTTCTGACTTCATATACACACAAAGTTTGCGCTATTACTTCCGCAAAGAACATTATGTTTGTGGTAGGGTTTGTGTTTATGTGATTCTTCCTAAAATCAAAACTGCTCAAGAGGCAACCACATAGAAGCATTAAATTAGGTAGATTTTTTTTTAGGTTCTGGTGAGTTTAGTGTAAGATTGGAAAGGACTCCTTCAGTTTTTTTCTAGGCTAACAATATATTGTGTTCGGAGAAATCAACAGATGATAGTCATGTGCACAGCTGTGAACTCAAGCAAAGGAAACTCCAGTGCACACCAGGGATGTCTAGATCATCTCCATTTATCCATAATGTGTTTAGCAAGAACAAAAAAAGAAACACATACAGGCCCTTTTGTTTTCCTCTAAGATCTAGTTGCCACGTGAGACTCATTTTGCTGCATTATATTTCTTTAAAAGTACCTGAAAAAAATGAGCATGGGAGAATTCAGCTACCTAAACCCACTCCTACATGCATGCATTACTAGATTACTGTTACCAATGGAGCTAATTAAAAATAGCAACTTTACCATCAAGATCCACATGGTGAGTCTGAGGTTGGGGATTGTGGGAGATATCTGGTGTGAAGCATCAAAGCTCCCTGGGGCAATCCAGGTTCGATAAGGAGGCTCTTGAGTCTCTGATGTTTGTTTACAGGTTGCCAATGATCAAACATATCTGAGGGGAAATAGATGAATTATATCCTCCTGTTTAGAGCAGATTTTCTGATCCACCTTTGAAGGTCGCTGCAGACTCTGGTCAGCAACTTGTAAATCAAACCTGAATGTGTCCCTGCCATGCGGTGGGAGTGAGACTGAGTCATCTGTAATGGTTGCTGATGCATAACATATTAAGTGCTATATTTAGCTGAAGTCAGGTAAGTAATATCAATTTCCCTTCATCCTTACACACACACACTATGTGATGAACAGTTAAAAATTTACCTCCAAAGTCCAGCACACATTTAGAAAAAATCTGAAGGTGCAAACTTTTGAGTCACACGCCCTGAAAACATGACAGCACAAACATTTTACATAGTGCTTTCTGAGCCAGTGAAGCTGACAGATCATCATCTGAGACGGAGGATGAGGAGGTGGAGGCAGGACAGTGGAGTGAGAAGGAGACGGAGAGGAACAGCGGGTGGGGTGGGGTGATTTTCCGCACTCAGTGTGTGTGTGTGTGGGTGTATGTAGCTTTACTTTGAAGTGTTTTCCCAGCGGGGATGGCAGTTTCTAACAGACCACTGCACTGTTTCGTGTCAAATGCAATGCACAAGGAGAGATAAGCACGGAAAACTTAAAGACCAGCATGAAGATGAAGATCCAGACAGGCAGCTAGATGTACACAAAGGCACACACACAGCTAGACAGACACACACACAGGATCAACAGTTTCATTGATTTATATCACAGAAAATACTGACCCGTTCCTGCACATATCCTGCACCCACTCTCAGTGGTAAAGCATTTTTCGGGTCTGGCTAATCAAGCAGTTATTGTTATATTTCCTGTGCATGCCTGCAGGAAGAAACAAACAATGGGAGCTTAAAAGCAGCAGCTGTAGGATTGTTTAGAAATCAGCAGAAAAATTTGTCAAGGTCTCAGAGGCGTGCATTTTTAGAACCTTAATTTTGCAATTTTGTTCTGTTAAACTTTCTTTACTTCATCATTTTTGGCATCTCTGCTACTCTGTGTGTAATCTGTGTGAATGGATGTGCCAGTTTGCCGAGCTAACCATGTTGTGGTTCAAATGCACAGAAACTATGTGATATACTTTTACTGAATATGTTTCACTTGGGAGCCTTTCAATGCTTATACACTTGGAGCCATGTCACCAAAAGATGTCAGTATGAATGTTGAAACATATTTTGTGTGGATTTTTTGAGGATTAAACCTTTCCTCTGTTTTTCCAACACATTATTTGTTTGGTCTGACTTCTTTGAACTGTGCACTTGCACAAAGAGTGCAAGTGCACAAAGGCATGATGGCCTTTGTGCACTTGCACTCTTTGTGTTCCCTTTGCTCTTTTGTGTATTTGTGCACTTTTGGATTTCTGTTTTTCTTGACTCAGTCCTGTGGACTTTGTGTGCCAGGTAGTAAGCTTCCATCAGCTATCAAAACGTCCTTTCTATTGTGTTTGTATGCCTCATGTGTCCTGCATTTCAGTCCTCACTCTTAAAAATCAAAACAGACGCACTAAACACATAAATAAAAATTGTACATAAATGATGGACATAGTCACCACCCACATCATGATTTTCCTTGATTTTGATTCTAACAGTCTCTATCTAGGGAAAGTTTGAGGGACTAAGGGGCACTGCACACTCAGGCAGTAGCACTCAGCTGCAAGGTAGCCACACCCCAAAGCAAACCCTGCTTTTTGATTCTAATATGGCTATGATTAATAAAATAAAAAACATGTTGCATTGAAAAAGAGTTAAAAGCAAGAAAATGTTAACTGAGGTCATAGGCCAAGAAAGGCCCATCTATCTATCTATCTATCTTGGATAGGTGGATCTATCTATAGATAGATAAATACAGTTTGACATACTGGACATGAAAAAGAATTTAACTTTAAGCCATTTTTCACACCCAAAAACTGAGTCTGTATATTTCATATACAATCTGTCAGTACTTTACACACCATCTTTTGTTTATACTCTTGTTTCCAGTTCTTGTATCTGGGCCAAGCTACAAGAATTTATTAATCTACAATCACTTTATCCAACACTGCAAGCATGCTACCAGACAGAAATATCATGCATATCATCTTTAAACCAGGACTGTTTCTCCTGCAGAACTGAATCATTTTACCCATGAGTTGGGCAGACCTAGTTTGCATGAAAATTAATTAAAAGCCCCCCTTTCCATCCTGTCAGCCCCTGCAACGTGACAAGGCCATATGTGTAATTACAACACAGCCTTCATTGAGTGAAGAGGCAGCCCACTACGACTGAAATGGATGCAGCATTTGTTGTGCTTCATTTCTGTTGCATCAAATCTGGACATTTCGAGTTGCTGTTGAGAATTTTTAGAACAGGCTCTGTAACATCAGTCTTTACTGACTCATTGTTAAAGGGATGTTATTTACTGGAGCTTTTCAAGTCTCACTCTAGCCTGGTGATGGAACAGAGGGAGAAATTTTATTTCAAAATTCTCCCGAGTATCTCTGATCTGTGGAGCCTGCGGTTGTTTGGTTTTGCAGCAAAGTTGTTGAGCTGTTAGTGACAGAATGTAGGAACGTTTGCTTCAGGCGAAACCTTAAAAAATATTGTATAGGGCTTAAAAATTATTTGCACTATGAATTCAGTTTTTCATCCAGAAAAGGAGATTCATGTCCCTGCGAAGTGAGTAAAACAAGCAATTTTATACATCTAATCAACTACATAAATAAAGTCATGTAAGATTGACAAACACAACACACAGAACTGATCCAGTCTTAACTAAAAGTCTCACTATTGTAAACCTCCTCTTTCCCTCTTGCTGCTATCCTTCTGTCACAAATCACCCCTGACACTCATCTCCACCCACTACACTCTGTCTGCACTCTCTTCTCCACCTTTCTTCTTCACTACTCAGTTGACTCCAGTTATTTAAACTCATCCACCGTCACTATCTCTGGTCTTCCCAGCCTCACTATTACATGCGTCTCCCTGTCATTCACACACAAGCACACAGTCTTGCTACTACTGACATATAATGGAATTTAATGGAACTAAATAATCCTTCCCTTTTACTGCTCGAGACATCAAAGAAATACGTTTTGAAAAACCCAGAAATTTCTCTTTTCAGAAATCATGACCTGACTCATGAAAACCAAGTTCTATTTTTATTCTAGTTATTTAAAAATATATTTAAAAGGTCACCTGAGCACCAGTATCAAATGTAAAGTAATGTATAATTTCTAATGTGTTTTCCATTCTTTTTTTTTTTGTTCTTTTGGGGTGGCTGGAGGTCAGGAGGTAGAGTGGTTCTATTCCTGGTTGTATCCTTGGGACTGAACCTCAAGCTGTTTTCCGTATGTGTGTGAGATTAGATAGAAAGTGCTTAGGTGTAGAAAAACAAATGCTTGTATGAAAGGATGAATAACGTATGTTGTATAAAAAGCTTTGAGTTCTCAAGTAAAGTAGAAAAGCACTATATTAAAACCATATGTCCCCAAAGCTGTGACACGAACACTAAAATGATCTAGCAGCACAGGCCAGAGGAAAATATGCGAATTTGACTTTTGGTGATAAACTGTCCATTTAAAACAGGTGTCAAACCTACAGTCATAAATAGCCCATCATTTCAGGCTACTGAATAGTTTAGCAAATGGCAAAAATTGCAGAGAACCAGGCAGCAATTTTGGATTTCTGCTGTATTTTGCATCAAGGAGCATTGTGTTGCAGGTCCTGAAAAACGATCCATCATGAGAGTGGTCATCCAATTTTGATCTGAGTCAGAGATCTGAGTCATTGTCAGTTTTCGATCCTTCTCGCTGGCGAAGATTTTAACCATTACTTGCCATTCAGCACTGAGGTGAGATCACCGCTCCAATACGCTGTGCCATGCCTCGGTAAACTGACTAAACGTGGAAAAGCTCAGATTTATTGCTTTATCTTTCTTCCCTATTATTTTCCTATCACACTCTTTATCAGGTGTTTGATGGCTCTTGAAATGTGAATGTTTTCAAAATGTACTTCTTTACAGTAAAAGAAATGGGGAGAATTGGAGGTTTTTGAGGTTGTAAAATGAAATTACACTGTGCTGGATGCAGCCCATGAACTAAAATGACTTCTATTAAAGAACAGGTTCACATTTTAACTTTGATTTGCACACATTGCAAACAGCTGTAGAAATCAGTATACTAATGTGATTATATTTTCTGATGATATGGTCATTCTTAACCAAAGATTCAAATATTGCTATTTAAAAATTAGATTGAAAGGATTGGTGTAAGAAGCACAGCCCGATGTTTAAATGAATAGAAAACCGAGAAAGGTATCTTTGTTCCAAGATCTGTTAGAGATCACAGTCTGACTTTAATTAGCAAAGAAAAGGCTGAACAGGTGACAGCATTTAAGTATCTAGCTGTACACTTTGATTGTCAGTTACAGTGGGTTGTATGTGTGTGCATGAATTAGTCAGCGCTTGCATTTATTGAGAAGACTCAGGGTCCATAGCATGGATAAATGCATTGTGTTACTATTTTATAGGGCAACTGTTGAATCTATTGTATTTTATAGCATTACTACAGGCTTTGGTAACCTTTCTACCAAGCTCAGATCCCAAATTCAAAATTGGATTAAAAGGGCTGGAAAGATAATTGAACTGCTCCCTCCAGGAGATATTTGAAGGGTCAGTGATAAAGCAGAGTCTGAAAGTCACTAAGGATAAAAATCACATCCTTTGTAAAGAACATGAATCGATGCCCTCAGGAAAAAGGTACAAGGTACCAAACTGTAACATAAATAGGTACAAATTTTCTATGGTCCTTTTATAAATCTAATTATTCTCCCAGAGACAAAGACTAATCTAATTGTTTGTCATGCTGGTATTTAACTAAACTGAGTGTATGACGAACTGATTTGCCTTTATTCTCATTCATATTGATGTAATGATTTTCTGAGGACATGCACAATATTTTTTCACATGCAGAAGCTTTAATTCTGTGACAACAATCTTCACAATGACAAAAGGAGATAAACGGGCCACAAGCAAAAGCAACACATTGAAAATGGCCCAAACAAAGCGGCAGAGGACTAAAGACAATTATGTTACTCTGTATAGGCGTTGAGTTCATAAAAAAGAATTATCTGGGGGCCTTTGATATATTTACTAAATATAACGAATTAATTATTTTTTTCTTTAATCTTTTGTTTCGGTCACACCTCAGTTAATAAATTCCTGCTTCAGTCTTTGTTTCTTTTTTCTTCTCAGAGTTTTCCTTTCTCCTAATAGCTATTTCTCCTGCGCGTCTCCTTGCCGGACTTTAGCTCCATCAGCTCCACTTCATGCTTCGCCGCTGTCTCCAGAACTTTCTGCTTGTTGTAGAAGATGACAAAGTTGTTAATGATGGGGTGGATGGGCAGCGCGATGGCTATCACCCCGCACAGAAAGCTCACGGCTGCGTTGCACTTGCCCAGAGTGGTTTTGGGGTAGATATCGCCATAGCCCACTGTGGTCATTGTGATGATGGCCCACCAAAAAGATTGCGGGATGCTCCGGAATAAAGTCTCCGGGTGGCTTTGCTCCATAGTGTAGGCCAGCGCTGAGAACACGAAGATGCCCACGCCCATATACATAAGCAGCAGCCCCAGCTCTTTGAGGCTGTTCTTCAGCGCGTAAGTCAGAGTTTGCAGTCCAGAGGAGTGGCGCGCCAACTTGAAAATACGCGCGATGCGCATGATGCGGAGGGCCTGGACAGCTTGCTGTACGTTTGCCAGCTCCATGATGGATGTGGTGCCGAGGTAAGTCAGGGCCAGGACCACGTAGAAAGGCATGATGGCCATAAAGTCTATGATGTTCATGATGGAGAGCGCAAAGCGCAGCTTGTTTGGTGACGAGGCAAGGCGCAGAAAGAATTCCGTGGTGAACCACAACATGCACACCGTCTCGATCGCCTCCAGAGTCGGATGCTCCACCAGTTTTCCTTCAGCGTCCATCACCTGGAGCTCCGGGATGGTCCCCACACACATCACCACTGCCGAGACCAAGATGAAAAGGAAGGATGCGATAGCGATGATGCGCGCCGGCAAAGAGGAATCCGGCTTCTCCATCAGCCTCCAAAGGAACCTCTGGCAACGCTGGGTGCGCGTGATGCACTGATCCACCTCCATATCCTCCAAAATGACTTTAACTTTGTTTGCAATTTCTTTCAGCTCTTCCTCCTTCTCACTTAAGTAACTTTTACAGCATTCATCTAAAACATTTTGGTCTATTTTCCAAAACTCCATCTCTTTGATGAAGCAGATGGGGCAAATGCCGCGTTTGATGTGGATTTCATCAAAGTAATAAACGTCGATGATGCACTTGAACGCGTCGGGATCTCGATCAAAGTAAAACTCCTTTCTGCCCGGATCGAAGTCATCGCAAAGTGTCGAGATAAGTTCGGAATTCTGAGTTGAGCAGTTCACCAACTCAGCCAGTCTGCTCTCCGGGTAGCGGTTCAAAACATCCCCGAAAAGCACCACTCTGACTCCGCCGATGTTCACAGCAATCTCCCCTTCGGCGCACAAACCAGCTCTGTAGTTTGGCTTCGGAATTGTCCACATTTTATCAACTGATCAATACTTGTTGATCCTAAAATGCAAAAATGAAGCTTACTAACCGGAGTTAATGCCCATGATGGCTTGCGCGTAAAATGCTTCTCTTCCAGACTGCTTGGCGCACTGAATGGCAGAGTTAGAGCAGCCAGCTTTTTCTAACGCTCTCTCTCTCTCTCCCTCGCTCTCTTTTTTTCACACACACGGACTAAGAGAGAACAACCTCAACACCTATCATCTCTATCGCAGGCCTCCCTTTTATCACTGCAGTAATTCAGTAAAGCTTTTGGCCCTAAATAAAGCTCAGAAACAATTAAACAACACAATTAACTATTAAACACACAAACTGTGCATAATGGCTTTATATCCTTATTCTTCACTTGATACTTTTCTAAATTTAACATTTCCACACTGTGCATCATAGAATGGAATTAATCCACCAATCAGCTCCTGTACTGTCTCCAAAGGTAATCTTACAGCAGGAAACATGTGGATCAGATATTATTTATATCAGACATCAGATAAAATGGTTCATGCACACAGCAGAGACAGTGCACTCTCTGGTGACCATGTACTGAATAACAATTCAACTGTAGAAAGTAACTGAATACATTTACTCAAGTATTTCATTTAAACGCAATTATTATATTTTTGTATCACTTTCACTTGACTATTTACAATTTATGCTACTTTAAGGAAGCACTAGCTATATTTTTTCATGATCCTAATGTTTTTGTCTTTGTGATTGACTGCAAAAACTGATCAATTAATTAATCAATAACAAAAAACAGTATCTTCCATAGGTGAGGTCTGCTAGTGGACTCGTATCCATTGGAGTAACTTTGCGGTTGAGTTTTTTCCTTTTCCTTAGTATAAGTTACACTGTGCACGTAAACTCCAAATCTCAGTTTCAGAAGCTGGTAAGTCCTTACTCTGATTACAAGGTGCCAACATGAGCTGAGGTTATTGCGGTGCCTGCAGGTGATTCTTGGTTTCTGTTGTATGTGTATAGGTTTTACCTTCCCTGTGCTCATGAGTGTTTTCCTTTTACAGGTGTAAACCAAAAGCAGGAGACTTCTCTATTTCAAATTTTAGCTCCTTGTGTGGTGTTTTGTATTTTTACTTCTCTTCACTGTTCTTTTTTCATCCTTGATATTGTTTCAGTTGAGTTTACCCACACCTTATTATCCCACTTCCTGGCGTGTACGTATACATATAGACTGTGTGTTCTCTTTCAGTAAGGATGTCATCTAATCTTTCTCCCTTTCCAATCTTTCCTGTGTTTAGTTTATTTGGTTAGTTTATTGGAGTTTTTATTCCCTCCAACTGTGCAGTGCTTTTGGCTTTCTATATTTTCTCATTGCAGATTTTTCTTTGGTGTAATCTGACTCAAGCTTCACACTGGTCCACATAAAACACCATATAAGAATCCAAGGCCAAACAAGAATTAGTCATAAGTTCAACAGTAAAAAAAAAGTAAGCATTTGACAAAACTATATTTTCTTCTTTGGTGTGCTGTTAATCATCTTACAAAACCTGAAATGCAGCTTGTGACCCTTGTGAGCTCATGTTAGGAACCCCTGAAGTAAACTAGTACTGCTATATACTACTAGTGGTACAAAGAGTATTTTCATCCAGTTAGCAACATGTTTAGATGATATTTTTTTCTTCTTATTAACACATTAAATACATGCAAAGGTCCTCTTTATTATCACTACTGCAGAGGTGCATGCTGCTGTAGTATGCTTACAATTATGACAAACTTCATATTTAATCCACACTGTGAATGTTTACCTTCTCATACCTGTTGCAGCACAAAATTTACCTTCTGCATCACAGACGATACTGAGTCCCCAAACGTAATCTTGTAATAGGCAACACATGGATCAGATATTATTTATATCAGAGGAAAAACTTGTGGGCGTGCATACTGCTAAATGCAACCAGATGCATTAGGATATCTTGGCATCTTAGCAATTGCTGGCATATTGCATTTCACATATTTGCTACTGGGGCATATGAAATCTTAGTAAACCATACAAAATCAATCAACATACTAGACAGAATGATAGTATTGGAAAATGCACCACTGGTCTCCAGCTGTTGAGCAGAGTTGGCTGCAGATGTCTGTTAAGCACTTGATCACAGCCCACCTTAAAGCCTAAGAAAACCGAATTACGGTAGTGTTTTTCCACACGCTGCATGTTGTTATTGCAAAAATGTCAGTACTGCTTTAATTGGCAACACCACCTGGTGATTGTACAGACTATAAAAAATATACTGGCTAATTAAAAAAAAAACTGATTAGAAATTTTACTCTGAATATTGACCGCTCTACCTACTGAGCTATCCCTGCCCGTGGGTTGTTACAACATGGTGACTACTTTCAAAGTGAACCTGTTTTGCTTTTCTTTATTGTTTTTAGATACATGTACAGTTCCAGTAGTGGATATTCATAGTGAATGGCAAAAGGAGCTCTTTTCTCACCCTTGTATTTGTGTGATATCACTGAGGGGAAATTCCAAATATGGTCATTTCAGGCACACAGATCTGGCTCTGAACACAGCAGCCTCACTCACCTGCTCTCAAAGTTTCTATTTATGAAAGGCAACGAGTGAGAAAAAAGATGGTTTAAAAAGGGGGAGTTGTAAAGGGGGGAGGATCTAAGAAGCTGCACCAAGGCCTGATATAGCATAGGTGTGAACTGTGAATCATGCAAAAGTACTTTATTTCACTAGCTGGGCCCACGTCGTCATTTTAGGTTTGACAGCGTTTTAGTAGGTAAAGGTGAATGCTTGGACATGAATTGAGCTGCGGTTTGGGGAAGGCCTTGAAGGGGACTGGCGACGGCTCCTGGGCCTGGCAGATCCCCAAAGAAGGCACCCCCTAGAAGCAGTAACAACTGTGCGATACGAAGGTCGAAGACGTCAGCGGAATAATTTGATTTTTCGATTCGACTTATTTATACAGCACCGGGGTGCTTAGCTGGTTAATTACTTCAGATAAGTTAGCAATAACGACTGAGCTGATTTCTGAATTAACAGAAGTGACAGCACCAGCTCGGGAAGAGTTAATGAATTGAAAGTATGGGCTCAAAATGTGGTCATAAATATTTTGTACTTGTAAAAAAGATTTGTATGTGTAAAAAAGATTTGTGTGTGCGTAAAAAAGATTTGTATGTGTAAAAAGAATTTGTGTATGTGTAAAAAAGATTTGTGTGTGTGTAAAAAAGATTTGTATGTGTAAAAAAGATTTGTATGTGTAAAAAAGATTTGTGTGTGCGTAAAAAAGATTTGTATGTGTAAAAAAGATTTGTGTGTGCGTAAAAAAGATTTGTGTGTGGACTTAGAAAAAAAACCCCTGCAAGTTACAAGTACGGATTTTTGACCCTATTTTTCTTCCCTTCATCTGATTGGTCAATGTCATGTCAATCACAAATGTAACAATCCAATCAGAGAACAGATGGGTTTGGCTGTCGGAGGGGCGCTTTTTTGAACTGCAGGTCCTTGAAGGGTGATACCGTTTGAAGCTGGAGGATCGCTATATAAATATCCGATAGCAGCTAGGTCCCCTAACTTTCAGTAGCTGTTGAAAGGAAAAGGTTGTGGTATATCAGTGGTTAGAAATAACATTATTGCTTTAGGATTAGTTTAAAAAAAAGTCAGGGCTGACCCAGGACCATTGCTGTGAGTCACAGTGCACAGCATAAAAGTCCTTTCACATCGGACGCAGGATGTGCTGCTAATGCTAACTGCTAACTAAAAGCAAAGGATCCAGAATTTGTTACGCTGGCTGCTGGGCTCTGTGGGTTTTTGCAGCAGCTCTACCTGTACTAGATGCACCTGCTCCTTGTCGTTTTTATCTCTGACTTTATGTCCTCTACAAGAGTTTGTTTTTTTTGCTAGTTCTTCAAATGTTCAATAAAAACATGTATGCTAATTCATAACGAAGAAAGCTTTGTAATAAAGACTGTCATTTCCAAAACGCTGCCCGCCCCCACCCCGCGGTCCGCAGCGCTGTTGAAAAGGCTGTGGAAGTCCCTGTATTAAACACATAGACCTGTGACATAAAAATCACCAAACTCGGACGACCACAGACTGTTTTCCTTCGTGGTGATGAAGGAAAACGCTGGGTTGGCATGTAAAAGGGCATTTATTCCCTTCAAAGACCTGCAGTTCAAAAAAAGCGCCCCTCGACAGCCAAACCCATCTGTTCTCTGATTGGATTGTTACATTTGTGATTGAAATGACATTGACCAATCAGATGAAGGGAAGAAAAATAGGGTCAAAAATCCGTACTT
Source organism: Mchenga conophoros (assembly GCF_057382185.1). Classification (NCBI taxonomy): domain Eukaryota; kingdom Metazoa; phylum Chordata; class Actinopteri; order Cichliformes; family Cichlidae; genus Mchenga; species Mchenga conophoros. The sequence continues at coordinate 17,445,342 of NC_140544.1, read as the reverse complement.
GTAACTTGCAGGGTTTTTTTTTCTAAGTCCACACACAAATCTTTTTTACGCACACACAAATCTTTTTTACACATACAAATCTTTTTTACGCACACACAAATCTTTTTTACGCACACACAAATTCTTTTTACACATACAAATATTTTTTACACATACAAATCTTTTTTACGCACACACAAATTCTTTTTACACATACAAATCTTTTTTACAAGTACAAAATATTTATGACCACATTTTGAGCCCATATGAAAGACTGATTAGAGGAAAATAATCCGTATAATAATAACCCCCAAAATCGTCCGAGAGCAGAGTGCGAGTCCACTGGACTTCGTGGGAGATGATAATCCGTTCAGACGCAGTCAGAACTGTGAGTCGACTTAGAGAGCAGTCTCGAATGATTGTGTCGAGGGTGAATGCCTGATGATGCTAGTGAAAGCACATGAGAAATGAAGGGACGCCATGAAGAATTATGTGCACGACGCAGTTTGGATGTCTTAAAAGGAGCAATAGAGGACAGAACCTGGCATCTCGGTACCACGAAGGTTCACCTTTCCTTTGCTAAGGCAGGAAAGATGGCAGCGAAACTGGCATTGCGGTGCAGAAAGCATGCTGCTGCATTTGCGAATGAGGGATAAAGAGAGAACCTGGCATCTCGGTGCCAGAAGGGTTTACTACTGCTTTGCAATAACGGATGCAGAGAAACTGGCAACGTGGTGGAAGAAGATTGCTGCTGTGATTACGAATGATGGATATAGAAGGAACCAGCTTGAAGGATTCTCTAGCCATGATGGATGGACAGGAACTGGCAACTCAGGGGTAAGAAGCTTGTCACTGCGGTTTGCACATGGCAGATATAGCAAGAACCTAACACCACTGTGCTAGAAGGGTTTGCTGCTGCTTGCAATGATAGAAGCGGAGAAACTGGCAGTTCGGTAGTAGGGAAGCTAGATGCTGCATGCAAATGGGGGATGAAGAAAAACCTGGCAACCTGGTGCCTTTTTATTTATTTGTCTATGCAGACAACTGCCAATCCGATGGTAGAAAAGCTGCTGCTGCTTTCGCGAATGAGGGATAAAGGAACCTGGCAACCCGGTGCCGACATTTGCTATGGAGTTTAGCCGAGGAGGGAAGAGGCAGTGAACCTTGAAACTCTGTGCCCGAAGCATGCTGCATTTGCTACGGAGGGAAGGAGTACTGGCAACTCTGTGCCCTTTTTTCCCCCCTTAACTATGCTGAGAAACTGGCAACCCGATGGTCGAAAAGCTTGCTGCTGCTTTTGCGAACGAAGGAGAAAGGAACTTGGCAACCCGGTGCAGAAATTTGCGAAGGATGGATGGGTGGCTGAGAACCTGGCAACCCGGTGCCAAGGTTTGTTGCAGAGTTTTGCAGATGAGAGGTTGGGAACCTGGCCACTCAGTGCTGACGTTTGCTGCAGAGTTTAGGTTGGGAACCTGGCAACTCTGTGCCAGGTTTGTTGCAGAATTTTGTGGAGGAGGGATGAGCGGCTGAGAGGCTGGCAACCCAGTGCGATGTTTGCTGCAGAGTTTAGCAGAAGAGGGTTGAGTGGCCGAGAACCTGTAGCAGAGGAGGGATGAGTAGCCGAGAACCTGTAGCAGAGGAGGGATGAGTGGCCGAGAACCTGTAGCAGAGGAGGGATGAGTGGCCGAGAACCTGGCAACTTGGTGCCAACATTTGCTGCAGAGTTCAGCAGATGAGAGTTTGGGAACCTGGCAACTCGGTGCCAAGGTTTGCTGCAAAGTTTAGCAGAGGAGGGATGAGTGGCTGCAAACCTGGCAACTCGTTGCCCACGTTTGCTGCGGAGTGTGTGTGTGTGTGTGTGTGTGTTCTTTCCTGAGAAACTGGCAATTAAGTGGTAGGGAGCTTGCTGCTGCGTTTGCGAATGGCGGACAGGGTAGAACTGGGCAACCCAGTGCCAACTTGGATGAGCATTTAGCAAAAGGAGGGATGGAAACATCACGACGATGGAGAACAGTTGAGAGTATGGCGCTAGCGACAGATTTCCAGCTTGCATTAAATGGTGTTAGTGGGAACGAGAACAGAGCTGAGCTTCCCCCTGCTACCTGGCGCTGGCGGGTGGGTGGAGCTGTTGGAGCTGCGATTTGTTTGGAAGCGTGGATTCGGCGCTGGTGGCTAACTCGCCCGGCCTGTGACCCGTTTCGGAGCAACATGAGAGGAGCTGTGAGTTCTGCTGGTGGGCGACTTCGCTGGTTTTCGCTGAAGTGGCGGGCGGCCGGAGTTACTTCATGACTGGATTTAGCGGAGATAAACCGACTGGATGGATGGATGTAGCAGACCGTATGTAGGGTGGCGAGAAAACTGCTAGAAGGTCCTCAGCATTCGGTTTTTTGGAAGCGCCGCCGGAGGAAAAGCGATGGATGCCGAGCTTGAGTAGTTATTAACGTAAAATTACATTACTCCTAAGAGATGAGCTGTTTTTAAAGGTATTCGCCAAGAATGGACCCTGTTTGCACGTAAACGACAATGAACAGTTTGCTGAACTGGGGGGAACCTATCCGGTTGTTCAGTCTGACGTCACTAGCCGTGTCTGGGTCTAAACTCCGCTGCAGGTCCATATATCAAACGATCACTATGGCATTACTGAGAGTTGAAAAACTGTCTAAAGTCTTCATCTTTAATAAAATGATCAGCGTTCTGCTCTGCCAGGTGTAACAATTGAGTTTAACATCCAGGCATCCATGAAAACGGAATTTATGACATTTAACGGAGTTAGAAGTTAGCAGGGAGATAGCTCGCTAGCTTCTATCTAAATACAATATAGCATGTCCTGACTGCGGGGTTTTGGAAACAAATTAAAACGTACAGCTCTGTTATCACTACCAACATAAATGAAGACAGAAAGCTAAACAGCAGTGACGTTTGTAGGGTTACTGAAGTTTGGCTAGCTGGTATATAATGATGTGCTACGTGACCGCTAGCGACACAGCTATGTTAGCATAATATAAACAAGCTAACTTTTTTCCCACTCGATAAAAGTTAACGTGAGTGTTCTCGGTGGTCAGGAACAAATGTAATCGCATGGCAGGATGCTGTAAAAGGACCAAACTTCAGCCAGGAGAACAACTGAGATAATCCATCCACAATACGAGGTTAGTCATTCATATACTGCTGCATGGGCTGGGCTGTAGTTACATCCTAAGGTTTTAAAAACTGAGCTTAAATAAATGATTAGCGGTAATAAAAGCCGAGGGAGGTCAACAGTGATCACTGACTGTTTTAGGAGCTTTTTGAGATCAAATAGAAGAAAATACATAACATTAAACATGTTAACAACACAAATGCCATATTAAACGCAGACTACTTTAGACCCGGAAGTAGGATTCGTCGCGTCATCACTGAACAACCGGATATATAGATGACAACCGGAAGGAGCGTGTTTGGAGGCGTGGTCCCGCTCCTGAAATTCCGATACATAATCTCCAGAATCCAGAAAAACACTATGGAGTTGAAAATGAGCAGAACGGCCCCACTTTAAGATTTTGAGACTTGCAACACATGAACATTCTGATCTAAATTGGGTCACAAGTGATGTTTTTATACAGATTCATGAATCCATTCTCTGGATAATGCATTTCTAAATGTACTAGGCTGTCTTGCAGAATAACAGGCAATGGTGAATGAAGAAATCCATTTTATTTGTGCAAGCTGTAAGATTTCTAGAAATAATGTGCTCACCTAAAATGTTTGAAACCGACATTAATATTTACAGTACATATAGTTTTAAAATGAATCCCTGAAAAAAAAATCCCTCTGATATTACACATATTTTAAGGTTTTCCACAATTCCATGTGCAGCACATGACAAACACAGGACACGTGCAGCTTGCTTTGTGGTGAAGACAACCCAAGGATTATTTACACCTTCCTGTATTTACACCTTACATCTTTCTCCTTTAAGGGAAATGTTGAAAACAATATATTTATATTCTCCGGTTTTATTTTAGCCATCGGGGTCTTTATGTTTCTGGCTGTGAGTGACTGAATGGGAACAAACCACAGCTTGTGGGTGCTTGCTCTTTCAGTCTTGCTGTTGACAGCTAGCTGATGTCCAACACGTTGGTGCTGATATGAAAGCAGATGTAGGAGAAGTACTCCTGCTGACAGAGTCCTGGGATGTCACAGCTCACCTGTTTGCAGATCAGACACAGAAAACAGTCACGCACACACTGAACCAGCAGCAGTGTTTCACTAAATTCAGCTTGAGTTTGTATGTTTTTATTATTTCCTTTTTCTCTCTGTTGTCTCGAAGGTCACGAGTGAACTTGACTGAGAGATATGTTATTTCCTGCTGACTGCTGACAGGTTCTTCCTCACTCAGACATCAACAATCTGGGAAAGCACTTCACTTGTTGGTCTGTCACTGGTCTTATATAACGATACAATTTTACCCAATAAACTATTTGCAATAATTCTGTCATGTTCTTGGGTCTTTTGCCATTTTTTGGTCATTTGGGTTCTGCTGTTGTTAAATATCTTCAGTTTATTTCTTAGTTTGTTCCCGTGTTTAGTTACTTCCTGTTTTATTACTTATTTGTCTCTAGTGCTTTGTATTAAGTTTCACATCCCTTGTCTCGTTGCCTCAGTTGGGTTCAGCTGTCCTCCCAGGTGTCTCTTGTTTGCATTAATCACCTTGTATCCATATTCCTTCAATTTGTGTGGGGTCTTCGTTTTGTTCTCCCTCATGGTTCTGTGTGTGGCCCTGCTCTGTTTCACTAGTTATTGGATTTCTCATTCCTGTCCAGCTTTTATTTTCTATTTTGTATGAGTGCAGCATTAAACCTGTGTTTGACTTTATTCCTGTCTCCTGTGTTTCTGCATTTGCATCCAAATCCTGCCTGCAGCAGATGCACATCATGCACAATTAATTTGTGAAAACATTTAGCTTTAAGTTATTTGTTGTTGCTTGAGTCTTGATTTCAAAATGTTTAATATTTTTAACCTAAAAAAACCAAAAAAAAAAAACAGGCTACATGAAAAGGTTCAGGTAAAAATTTACATTTTACATCACCAAGCAGCAAAATAACTGTGCACATTGAGGAAAGTGCTTACAGTCAAACCCAGAGAAGTAAAAGCTGTTACAACAGTTAAAAGGGGTCCAAGAGTACACTACGAATGTTCCACTGTTCAAAAATGAAATCTCATACTTCTGTCTGTGCTACTTTTGTAGAAACACTCTTATTTAAAAAGTAAACTACAGCAAGTTTCCAATCAAATTAAATAGCAAATAATTCAACTGTTATGAGATTGCATATTGTTGAAAAAAATAAGGTTTGAAATTTTTAAATAATGTCTACCTGCAAAAAGCTCATTTTTAGTTTATCAGGATCAGTTCAGGCAGGCCATCAAGTCGAGCACTCCCAGCAAATGAGCTCATCTGTAACACAGTGCAGATCAGATTCTCCTACGTATCTATTTGATAAGCTGATTTAACCTGGCCACAGTTGTTGTGAGCCACCTTGCTGCCTAACTCTACCCAAACTCATAATTTTGAGGCTCTGTTTGATTTACTGAGTCACACAAAAGCTTCACTTGGATACACCATGTTTCCCATTAGTGTTAACAGTTTTTTTTAAAGAACAACATTAAGGTGGACATTTCATCTTTTACTAAGGAAAGTATCATGGGTATGTTTGCAAAAGACAACACAATGAATACCGTACAAAATGGCCCAGATCATTCCTTCCACTAATTTTCAGATATCTGTGTCTGTGTGATAAATCTATGTAGCACACAACTGACGAGGCCAGCATTAGATGACAACTTCATGCTTTCATCCATATATGGTCCCTCCCAGCTTCAACAAACAAGATGTTGTCAGTTAAATCCCTCAATTTGTGGCTTTTCCAACTAATGTTGGTGCATCCATCTTCTGTATGTCTGTGCTTTACATTACTATAATGACAACATTATAACACTATGGCTTCTTACATCAGTAATGCTGGCGGTGGGGTCCAGATGCACAAACAGTGAAGCGAGTTCTTCTTTGAGTTTCTTCGAGTGCTTCCTGTCAGTCTGCAGTAGAAGAGCCTGATAATTCACAGGTAACCCATACCTGAAAGGCAATATCATCACATGAATCAATCGCGAGCCTTCTTCACGAAAAAAAAATCATCACTGTCATCAGGTGCCGACCTCAGGACTGATTCCACAAACACCCGCAATGCTTTCAAGTGAATCCAGGCAACAAACACTTCACTGAAATTCACCTTCAGCCAGCGTACAAAGATTCCCTGTGAAAGAGAGAAGCGCATTAATAAAACATAAAAAAAAAACCTTCAGAGAGTGTGTGTAATGTTTGACTCACATATTGCTCCTTTTTGTGAAAACTAAGCTGCATAATCTCCCGCTGTTTCTGCTCCTCCAGATCAAAGCTGTAGTCCCGCACAAAGAACCTGTGTGGACCAGAGGCTACACTTTGGTAATTCAAACAGACAACACAGATTTGACTATATTGGGTGTTTTCTGTCACACCATCCTGCTTACTTGCTTTCCTGGGCTTTGGCTTTGAATTCACACACAGCTCTTTTGAAAAGTGTCACTGAGAAGACTCCCCCTTCTCCGTTCTCATACAGCTTCCTGACAGTCACATAAGACAACAATAGAAAAGATGTAGCAACAAGGTAAAAGACAACAAGGAGTAAGTCAAGTAGTGTTTACTTGCATTTGAACTTATTGCTGCAGGTTCATTTCAAGTCTGTGTTTATTAAGCCAATATAAAGCGCCTTGAAGCAACTGTTGGCGCTATATAAATAACGCTGAATTGAATTATATGGAATTTGTCATGAGTCCTTAACAGACTGATCACAATGTAATAGCAGGTTGATAGGATTTACATGGGCAAAATCAGGTTCACTGTAAGAAAAACACTCATCGGCCACTTTGTTAGGTAAACCAAGTAGTAGGGTCAGAATTTGGCATAAACAACATGAAAGCATGGATCCATCTTGCATTGTCATCAGGCTTGTGGTGGTGGTGTAATGGTGTGGGGGATATTATCTTGGCAAACTAACTGAGTATCATCTGAACACCTGTTGCTGACCATGTCCATTGCTTTATGACCACAGTGTACCCATCTGCTGATGGCTGCTTCCAATGCTTGCATGACAGTGAGTTCACTGTACTCAAATGGCCTCCACAGTCACCAGATCTCAATCAAATAGAGCACCTTTGGGATGCAGTGGAATGAGGTTTTGCATCATGGATGTTAGCTGACAAATCTGACGCATGTGCGTGATGCTGTCCTGTCAATATGGACCAAAATCTCTGAGAAATGTTTCCAGCATTTTGCTGAATCTACACCAGTACAACAAGTTGTACCTAATATAGTGGCCAGTAAGTGTATGAATGTTACAAAAACTAAGATGGAATGTGGAGTGTTATTTTCTAGAAGTTAAACAATTATCAATTTAGCTGTCTAGGCCTTATACTGACAAAAGAGTGTCTTACAAGTGATAAGTAGATTTCTTGGATCAGGGGTGCCTCCAAGGGGGGCAAAGGGGGCACTGGCCACCTCCCAAAATTTGCTGGCCCCCCCAGTGGCTCTTCCTGGCAAGATTGTCCTATGTTGGTAACAATTTTAACAAACATGAGCACAAGTGATAGGAAGACACCCTACATTGAGTTGAAACATTAACTTGCGATTTATTTATGCATATACAATTTTTGTCATTGGTATTGTGTCACTTGGTATGACCCTCACAATTTCCCCTTCCTGTTTTGGATGAAATTATTTTTTTTATAGAAATTGGATTATTTCCTGCACGTCAGCTATGACAAAGTTATTTTTTTCATGTCAACTTTAACATTTTACTTGTCAAAAAAGACATTTTCTTTTCGCTGCTGCAGATCCAGGCCAAAAGACTCTTACTTTCTGCCGGTAATGAAACACCTGCGGTTACTTAGCCTGACCTTTTGGATGCTGAGAGCAGCTACCGGTGCACTTGTACTTGGATCGAGTAGAATTGTTTGTCTCATGGCCAAGAGTGCATAAAGACAGCTCACCTGCTCGACCGCGGAACCACAAATTTTGACAACGACTCGTAACTCCTCTCCCATTGCGAGTAGCTCCCTCTGTGACCAGAAAATATGCAGAAACAAACATTTTAATATTAAGACTATCCCAGAAAAACATAGTCATGTTGTGTCACTGACCGGGCCACCACTACCAGCAGAGTGGTGAGGTACTCTGAGACCACCAGGTCTTCTTTCCTCACGACATCATTCAGACTGCAAGTTTGTAAATTGCCACTGCAGAGACAGAAATTCCACTTTAGTATGTAGATATGTAAACATGCATATCTATAGATAATGTAGGGATTTATTTCTATTTAATATAACTAATGTTTCTCACTCTAGTTTGTGCTCGAGGTTTTGCAAGCTCGCTTTCACACTGTTGTACGCTGCAGAACGTGATTTTAACTCTGCCTCCACCTGCGAAACTTCCTGAAACACATGCAGGTGTTAAAACTTGGGTAGGCAACATGTTTCTACCATCTGAGAGGGAACTAGAATCATGTAGCTGCTTCAGAATTTGTTTTCAGCCTTTGGAAAAGCTTTGGTTTTTGCCAAACGTCTTTTCAGAGTTTATAATTAGAATAAAGTGTTGGAAATGGTTAAAAACAGAGGACTTTGAAGTGGAGGAACAAAGTCTGAATTAAGTGTGATGTCAAAAATCAGCAGTGACTTGTTCTGGTGGACAGAGCTTAAACAGGAGAAGCTGTAAAAGTAGTGCTCACTTTCAATTTTAGGAGTATTTTTTCTCCCTCGTAGTATTTAGCTTTAACAGCACACACATCAAATATGTAATGCGTTTACTAAATACAGAAACAATTTTAAGACAATGTAACCTGCAAGTTTATCTTTATTCTACTGATGTCAGCGTTAATCTCGTTAAAATGACGTTAACGCCATAACCCCATTAACATGGCAAGTCTCCGTTAGCGAGTTAGCGCATATTGCCCCGTGCGTGGGGCTGCATGGCGTCAACGCATTAGTGTGGTTAGCTCGTTAATGTGTTAGCTGACAGCACTACTTTATTCATTTTAAATGTAACTGAATGTAGTGAAATTACAATCTAGTAGTACAATCTAGTTTACTCTGCCATTAGTAGGATTTCTGTGACACACTGTGTAAAGAGTTGTTCAATATCTAGTGTAACTCTGGCTTGAAAATATGAAAATGTAAGAGTTTGTTGTGATGATTGTTAGCTGTGGTTTATTTATAGCCTCGTGTTGGGATTTTACTACTGCTTTTATGCTTCAAATATCAGAAAAGTGAGTCAGTTCATTAAGATTATGAATAAAATATGTAAGTAACTTCTAATGTAAACATTTTATAACATCGCCCAGTCATATAAAACTGCATATGAAGGTATGCTAACAGGTAAATATGTTAGCATGTGAACTGTGACTTTGCTGTGTTTTTTGTGTCTTGACAAGAGTTTAGTTATAAATTGCTGTCATATTTATGTCATTAATTATCATCCCCACTTTTTTATGATGTTGTACCTTGTTGATGATTTCTGCCAGACTGGAGAGAGTTAGAGATGTAGGATATTTTGCTTTGTCCCACTGAAACTTGATCATGAAGTTCATCAAGTCAACTAAGAGAGAGAGGAAAAAACACAAGTTGTGTATCCAAATGACACAACTTTAAACACACCTAGGGTTTGGTATGTCTTTAAAAAAAAAAATCAAGCAGATACTACAGATGTGGTTTATAATAGGAGTCACACAGAACTGCACTCCAGCTCAAAGAGCAGATAAAATACCCCTCAGAGACTTGAGGTAAGCTTTCAGGGGTGACAGGGCTGCTCTCTGGTTCTTGCTGTGGTCTGATGGGGGGAGAGTAATCAGACATGCTGGTTAGCCTGGTCTGCTGTTGTTCTCTCCTACAGCCTGCAAGCATTAGTCTACAGTAAAAGCATCAGGCCTTTAATGGAGTTTTTCAGTAGCTGTTAGTCTTAATAGCAGTGTGTATGTGGCCTGTATCCAGTTTCTCTATGAGATAATTAACACTCTCAGCGTGTGTGTTTGTGTGTGACTCACCTCCATTGGCCAAAGCATTTTCCAGCACTTTGTCACTAGACTCCAGCACCTCCTTCATACACTGGCATGTTTTTTTGATCACACTGACCAGGCGACAGGAGAAACACCATCATTACACAGTGTTTATATGTTTTGCATAAAGTTCCTGCACAATGAACTGCTGATGTAGAAACATCTCAGACTGAAGAAAAAGTAAGGAATAAAACTAAAGAAATCTTTTTGCATTAAAGACTTCCCCTGATGCTCTGCTTGCTTGCTTGCCTAACTTGTCTCTGTGCAGATCTCTACACTGTCCAGAGCTCCTCAAGTGTGACGTAACTGTTTTCTGTCCTTGGTTTGCCTGTTGCCTGTTTTCAAGCCTCTTATATAGTTTCGCAAGTGTACCAGTTGCTCGAGTGAGCTCGGTTTTAGCAATGATTTTGCTCACTTAGCTTAGTTTTTCATAAATCTTGCTGAGGTGTTTCAAGGACACCCGCTTGCTTGCCTATACGTCATATTTCTATTCTTCAGTAAGTCAGAAACAGACCGTCACAGAGAAGTGTTCCTGTTAGATTCTATTATAGATGGCCGTAGTTTCCAGGTCTGGAAAATTAAGCCAAAACGGAAGTGCCTCGCACCTGCATTCTTTCAAATGGCCAGCAAGGCCTGAGTCCACTGGCTGCCAAAAGGCTTCTGGTAGTATAAACGTCTATGGGGGAAAAAGTCCACAACTCTCATCTAAACACTTTCCTGATCAATTGATGGGCTTAATGGCTAGTTTAAAGTCTTTATTTGGTACATAACTGTAATTATTTGAATCAGATAGGAGGGTTATTTATGTTATGAATTCACTGCAAGCAGTAATACACATACAATCACATCCAAATTCTTTCAATGGTTGTGCAACTGTTTAATTAAATGGCAAAATTATGATATCAAAAAAGTCTGGGCTCCACGCTTCATATTAAGACTTCAGTGGATGACATCACCAGGGTCTGTCCATCCATCCATCCTCAGGGTTTTCAGGGTTGCAGATGGCTGCATTTACCAGCAACATAAGTTATGCTTACTTTTTTACTTAGTGAAGTTCTTTCTTACATTTTCATTGTGCAATTCAACATTTCAACACCTGAAAATACTGACATTCACACCTCTTTGTGTTTTTTTGTTTTGTTTTTTTCCATGTTCTATGTTTTCCATGTAACTCAAACTGCATTTCTTATATTTGAGATTTTACTTTTCAATAGACAAAAACTGATAATTAAATTCTTACTGTTTTCGCTAGTAAGATATTAATTACTTAGTAGTGAATTATAGGTTTCATAGTTTTAATTAATGCAACTAGTCTAAAGTATCTGCTGTCATAATTAAAGTTTTGTTATGATTTTCACTTTTCCTAGCATTTAAATCTGTTTTTCTGGCCCATGTCCTGCTTTTCCCAGTTTGTTTCCTTATTTTTTTCAGTCGCATAAGTAAATTTTTAACTTTAGTTGGATTTATGGGGTTCTTTGTGTTTAAGTTCTTACCTTTAATACTCATTTTACTTTAGGGTGAACTGTCTCTTTAAAGTCTGCACTGTGTCAGCTCAAATGCACCAGCAGTGAATTTAAAAGCAGGAGGGAAAACTAACCGATAGCTGCCCCTGACCATCAATTAATCATGGCACAGACTGCACAGGAGCTCAGAATCATTGGGTCTTAATGAGGAACAAAGCCGCACATGAAAATGCAAACATGCGATGATTAATGAGACAAACGTATTCATTAATCAGCAGGAACAGATTGAGAGCAGCACATTCAGCTTTTTTACCTTTCAGCCAGCGTGTCGAGTTTGGAAAGATCATCTGACACGCTGAGCAGACTGTCCAGTACTCCCACCTGAGGTCACGGCACACACAGCACAGTTAATGTTACTGCAACCTGCGTTTAATAAATCTGACTTCATAAGACCCTGCATTTACAATCACTACATCTAAAGCTGCTTAATGTCTGAACTCTTGATGATACGGAAATGCATTTCCTGGAAGACAAGATGCTCATTGATCACGTTGAGTGAAACGATTCAGATGGAAATTTTGCCTCAAACTGTAGAGAGCAACCTGAGCCTTTACCTCTTCATCAGAGAAAGACATCAAACACCATCACTCTCCTGTACTGCTACAAACACAGAGTTAACACACACTCGCGCCACTTACTCTTTGTTTTTGTTAGGGCTGAGACACAATACCATTTTTTTTATCATTCAGATGATGCACATCCTCACCTTAAGATCTGGAATGGAGAACTTGCAGCAGGAGGAGGCCAGGTTGGTTTTGACAATGGTGCGCTTGAGTTTCTCTACACTGGTTAAACTTGTTTTGTCCAGTGGAACAGAAATCAGCCAAAAGTCCGTCATGACTTCCCACAGGTACTGCCTTTGGCACCAAACTGTGATCCTTAGCAGACAAACTTATAATAACATGAACTCTACCACTGAAATATGTAGAGTCTTATTCTAAGGCAGATTTGTAAAATGGCATGATTCACCTGTGCTCAGGATTTTGTTCTTTCAGCTCTTGCCTTGATAATGCAATAAAGGAAAGAGGAACCTCTTTTCAGAGCAGAGGCTTACCTTCAGGTTATCTTCATGACTGTGCTGTGCCTGTCCCCGTGTGAGTGTTGGAGAGTCTGAGCAGCAGCTCCACCTGAGACTGGCTGACAGCCAGCCCACTGTCCTCTGCTGTCTGTCACCAGAAGCAGTTACATCACTCCAGGTGATCTGAGCACAAAACAAAATAGTCGCCATTTTTGTGTGTGTTTGTGTGGATGTGGCTGACTAATATATCGATGAGCGCGAAGAATATAAGTCCAATTCGTAAAGATAAACATAAAGATCTGATTAAAATGAATCGGACGGTTCAAGAATGGTATGATCTTTTTGATGCCAACAAATAATCTCTGTATAATCTCTTGTACATATTTCTAATTTCACAAAGGAAGTTTGGCTTATATATACAGTGGAGGTAAAAAGCTGAAGTACTTACCAGAAACATAAACAACATCCTCCAAAATGAAGCCAACCGTTATTTACTGCATTACAATAACACTGAAGCAACATTCAAAGTTCCACCCATGATAAGATAAAAGAGGAAAAATATAAGGAAGAGGATATAAAGGCAAGTATTCAAGAGCCTCAGACAGTAAACTCACAAATAAACCTCTTCAAGCTCATTTTTAATTTGGACAAAATGCCAATGTTATTAAGAACATTTAAATGATACAGTCCAATTGTATATGTGAAATAGCCCATTAGCCTGAACACTGGAGCGCTGTTAAATAAATGACCCGACCACTTCTGTTCAATGAACATATCACATTTCATTTAGCAAAAATAATAATTTAGATATGTATAATTATAAATGAAAACTATAAGAAGAATAAGAAAAAAAGAATAAGAATAAAATAGTCTACAATATTCAGCTGAAATGTGAAATGTATAGTGCTTAAACTCTTACAAAAACAAAGAGTCCACATTCTGGACTCTTTGCTCTAGCTAGATTTTTATGAGATTGTACATTTTGGCATTAAAGGAAATGAAACTCCAGCTAAGGAGCCATAAAAAGCATTTTCATTGATTTAGTTTTCAGCTTCAGACAGAAGTCAACAATATAATCAAGTAGAAATTGAAGGAAACATGGCGATAGCAAAGGGAAATAGGTAAGAAAAGGATGATGGTTTCACATCGGTGCGTTGGTGGTTCTTTGTGTCTGGGGGTGGGCGTCCAGGTACACACCGGCTCACTCCTTGGCGGCTGCTTATCGGGGCCTGGAGCCTGGGGCTCGCTCGGGCCACTTCGGAGGTGGGGTGCCCCCGGCGTCTCGGCCTGGGGCTCGGTCACTCAGGCACAGCTGGCTGCCGGCGGAGCTCACAGGCGCGTCACTGCAACTCCCCCTGGCTTCTGCTCCGCGGCTGCTGAGTGAGCCCTCATCTGGGACTCTCCTCAGCTCTTTCTGGAACAGTGGCGCGGCTGCCCCTCTGTTGGTCTTCCTTGGTCTCTTGTGTTCTGGGGGCCTCTTGTCTGGAGTTTTGATCTCCTCCATACCTGCTTCATGCCCTGGAGGACGGGGCTGTGGCCCCCCCACACCCTCTAGCAGATCATTACATGAAGGAACCTTTTAAAAAAACAAGCGCGTCCATACTCACAGGTGTACACAAATTCAAATTCAAATTCAAATTCAAATTTTATTTGTCACGTACACAGTCATACACAGTACGATATGTAGTGAAATGCTTGGACAACTGCTCGTGACCTAAAGAAAACAAAAAAGGAAAGGCTATGAATAAGATAGGAAATAAATATGAAAAATTAAAAAGGGTAAATTTAACTAGGAAGGAATAAAATATAAATTAAGGTTAAAAATGAAATAACTGTACAACACAAATTAGAATGAAGGGTAAATTTAACTGGGAAAGAATAAGATAAAATATATAAATTAAAGTTGAAAATAAAATAACTGTACAACAAAATACACAATACACAGTATAGAACTATATAAGAATGTATGAAGAAATCTAAATATAAATAAATATATACACAATAACAGCAGCTGTACAAGTATTAACTGGAAATGAAGAATATAGTGACCAGTGTTGTGCAAAACCAAAGTCCAGAAAGTCCAGTGTGTGTGTAAGAACCATATGTGTGGGTCAGTACTGTGTGGTGGTGTGATTGAGAGACCGTATTGCCTGGGGGAAGAAGCTCCTCCTCAATCTCTCTGTGTTGGTCTTCAGGGAGCGGAATCGCTTTCCTGACCTCAACAGAGAGAACAGTCTGTTGTTGGGATGGCTGAGGTCCTTCACGATCTTCCTGGCCTTGGTCCAGCACCGCCTGCTGTAGATTGAGTGCAGGTCAGGGAGCTCGGAGCGGATGGTGCGCTCAGCTGACCGCACAACCCTCTGTAGAGCTCGTCTGTCCTGCATGGTGCTGTTCCCGAACCAGGTTAAGATGTTTCCCGCCAGGATGCTCTCTATGGTGCACGAGTAAAAGTTCCTGAGCACCTTGGAGGGCAGTTGGAAGTCTCTCAAGCGTCTGAGGTGGTAGAGACGCTGTCGGGCCTTTTTCACCACGGTGTTGATGTGACAGGACCATGACAGGTCCTGCGTGATGTGAACTCCGAGGTATTTGAAGCTGTCCACTCTCTCCACTGGGCACTCGTTGATGACGGGGGTCTGGTAGTTCCTCTCCTGCTTAGTGCTGAAGTCCACTATCAGCTCCTTTGTCTTACTGACGTTTAGAAGGAGGTTGTTCCTCTGGCACCAGTTCTCCAGATTCCTAATCTCCTTCAGGTAGGCCGTCTCGTTGTTATCAGAGATCAGGCCCACCACGACGGTGTCGTCAGCAAACTTGATGATGGTGGTGGAGCTGGTAGTGGCCACACAGTCATATGTGTACAAAGAGTACAGCAGGGGGCTCAGAACACACCCCTGGGGGGCTCCAGTGCTGAGAGTGGTGGAGGCTGAGACATGTCCGCCCATCCTTACTGCCTGTGGTCTGCCAGTTAGGAAGTTGGAGATCCACTGACACATAGATGAGCTGAGTCCCAGATGCTCCAGCTTGGTGGTGAGTGTGGAGGGAATTATGGTATTAAATGCAGAGCTGTAGTCTATGAAGAGCATTTTAACATAATTCCCCCTTCTAGTGTCCAAGTGAGTGAGTGATGTGTGGAGGAGATGAGAGATGGCATCGTCTGTGGAACGATTTGGACGGTAAGCGAACTGTAGTGGGTCCAGTGTGTCTGGTAGTGAAGAAATGATGAAGTCTCTGACCAGGCGTTCAAAGCACTTCATCACTACTGAGGTGAGGGCTACAGGGCGATAGTCATTGAGAGAAGCAGGGTGGGGTTTCTTCGGGACAGGAACAATGATGGACTCTTTGAAGCATGTGGGGATCACCGACTGAGATAAAGAGATGTTGAATATCTCAGTGAACACAGGAGCTAGCTGGTATGCGCAGTCTCTTAGGATACGACCTGGGATGCCGTCTGGTCCTGCTGCTTTCCTGGTGTTTACTCTCTTGAAGGCTCTCCTTACTTCATGCTCGGAGATGACGAGCACGTTTCCGGTGCTGGCAGTATCTTCCTGTCTGCAGCCGTTAGCGCCGCTAACACTAGCATTGTTGGAGACCTTAGCTGCAGCCTCGAAGCGAGCATAGAAAGTGTTCAGCTCGTCTGCCAAAGTCACGGCCGCGTTCGTCATACCGGTTGTTGGTGTTTTATAGTCCGTTATTGTCCTTAGTCCCCGCCACAGGCTCCTAGAGTCACTCTGTTGGAGTTGTGACTCTAGTTTCCTCCCGTAGCGCTGCTTCGCCTCTTTCACCGCCCTCCGCACGTTATATGACGCGGCTTTGTACGGGTCCATGTCCCCCGTCATGAGTCCCGTGTTGTAGGCAGCGGTGCGGGATCTCAGAGCGTCGCGGATGGTTTTATCCACCCACGGCTTCTGGTTGGGAAACGTTGTGATAGTCTTTGTCTCCACGGTATCATCCGCTAGTTTCCCGATGAATCCCACAACCGCTTCCGTAAACACGTTGACGTCATCGTCGGAGCTGTTTCTGAACATGCCCCAGTCTGCGTCATCGAGTGCGTCCTGTAACGCGGCCACCGATTGATCCGTCCAGCGCGCGACCTTCCTCTGAACCGGAACTTCCTGTTTCAGCCTTTGTTTGTATTTTGGCATGAGGAAGATGGCGGCGTGATCAGATTTGCCAAACGGGGGGCGGGATTGTGCCTTGTAGCCGTCCTTGACCGTAGTGTAGCAGTGGTCCAGTGTCCTTTCACCCCTGGTGGGGCAGGTGATGTGTTGATAAAAGTTCGGCGCTGCGCGTTTGAGGTTGGCGCTATTAAAGTCCCCCGTCACAATAAGCGCAGCGTCCCGGTGTTGTGTCTGGTGCTGTGTGAGTGCCTCATGCAGCTCGCATAAGGCGGTGACCGTGTCCGCTTGTGGTGGAATATAAACGGCACTTACAATGACCGATGTAAATTCCCGAGGTAGATAAAAAGGACGACACATGATGGACAGTAGTTCCAGATTTGGTGTGCAGGAGCGTGTGAGAGGAACAACGTTCGCACTGTTGCACCAGTTGTTGTTCACCATTAAACACACGCCGCCTCCCCTTGACTTCCCGAGTCCCGTGTCCTGTCCATGCGGTGAACCGAGAAGAACTCGGCCGGCTGGATGGCGTGGTCCGGCACCGCTGGGTTCAGCCATGTCTCGGTGAAGCAGAGGAGATTGCAGTCCCGAATGTCTCTCTGGAACTTTATCCTGGCCCTGAGGTCGTCAAGCTTGTTCTCCAGTGACTGGACGTTGGCGAGCAGGATGCTAGGCAGAGGTGTGCGGTGTGCACGAGCTCTCAGCCTGTTCCTGACGCCGGCTCGCTTCCCTCTAGGCCGCCGCCGCTTCCCTTTGTTCTCCCTCGAGATCTCACTCGGCCAGCTCGGATCCGGAGTTAAAAACTTCGAATTGTGAGTACATTGTATACCAATAGAAACAAGAGTGTCACTGTCATACCTAATGTACCCAATGGTGATGATTTTGCCGATTTAGAAACGCTGAAAACTAACTTAAAAAACAAAGACAAAGAAAAAGTGGTCGGAGCAGTCGTGACGGCAGCCGACCTCACCGGCGCCATCTTAAAAAAAAAAAAAAAAAAAAAAAAACACCCACAAACTACACCCTTTTTGGCTCCTACCTCAAAGCACACTGTGTTCTGTTGATCTTATGTGCTGCACAATAATGTTTAATATTTAGTATTTACTGTCATATTCCCATATATCATTGTGATGTTGTTTATTCTATTACTCTTGTTTTCTTTTTTCTTTCTCAGCAGGTGATCCAGGTGATCGATATATGCATTTTCTTTTTCTTTTTTTTTTCCTGCCCATTCTGTTGGTTTTTGTTTTTTGCCCTTCTCCCCCGTCCCTCTTCTCGGCTGTTTTTCTTTCCCCCAGTCAAGTCTGTCCCGTATTCAGCAAGTGAAAATAAAATAAACAATAAAAGGTGAATCAAATGGACCATTATGGCAAGGCTGGGATGGTCAATTTGGTAAAGTAAATCCGTTGGGCATCTTTCTTTGCCTTTAGACAACAATTCTGATGGCAAAAGAGCCAAACGGGACAGGCAAAAGAAAAAAAAAAATAGGATGATGGTTTCACAGAAATGGAAGGAAAGGAGAAACTGGGATGTATAAGAAGGAGTATAAAACAATAAACTATTATCAAGACTCGGATTTGAAGACATTGGATTAAACTTAACATAATTTATATCTATTTATAGCTTCCCCCCCCCCCTCATCTTGACTCTCTAACTTTACCTCCAAAATAGTCAACCTAAGCTGTCCTGCTGATGTACTCATTTCCAATCTTTTTCATTCTGATCACTCTCAATGAAAACAGATCTGCCACCTCCTGTCTTTTTGTTAGTACCACCATCTCCAAACCTTACATCACAGCAGGTCTCACTACCATCTTGGAACCTTTTTCTTTCACTCTTGCTGCTATTCTTCTGTCACAAATTACCCCTGACACTCATCTCCACCCACTCATCCCTGCCTGTCTCCCTTCTTTACCTCTCTCTTGCACTGTCCATTGCTTTGAATTGACCCCAGGTATTTCACTTGTACACCTT
This sequence comes from Mchenga conophoros, assembly GCF_057382185.1. Lineage (NCBI taxonomy): Eukaryota > Metazoa > Chordata > Actinopteri > Cichliformes > Cichlidae > Mchenga > Mchenga conophoros. The sequence goes on along the minus strand of NC_140544.1, from coordinate 17,426,618 downwards.
CTCTACCTCTACTTATAGCAGCTTCTCCTTTTTACCTGTCTCCCTCTCATTCACACATATATTCTGTCTTGCTTTTACTGACTTTCATTCCTCTTCCAATCAGAGGATAACTGCAAATCTCCAGACTCTTTCCCACCTACTCTCACTACAGATCACAATGTTGTCTTCTAACATCATAGTCCATGGAGACCCCTGCCTGACCTCATCTGTCAGCCTGTCCATCACCACCGCAAACAAGAATGGGCTCAGAGCCAATCCCTAATGTAATCCCACCTCCACCTTGAACCCATCTGTCACCCCGCACACCTAACCACAGTGTCACTGTCCTCATACATGTCCTGCATCGCCCTCACATACTTCTCTGACACTTCTGGCTTCCTCATGCAGTACCACAGTTCTGCTCTTAGCATCCTATCATATTATTTATGTAGATCGACAAAGAAACAATGCAACTCCTTATGGCCTTTTCTATGCTTCTCCTTCAACACTCTCAAAGCAAACATTAAATCTGTAGTGATTTTATTCAGCAGGAAGCCATACTGGTGCTCATTGATCATTACCTCTCTTCTTTAGCTTGTTTCAGCAACTCTTTCCCATATATCCGTGGTATGGTTCATCAGCTTTATCCCCGTGTAGTACATGTAGTACATTTCCATCTCTGTCCTTAATCACTCCAACCTGTTGCACATTCTTTTCAAATTGGTCTTGCTGCCTTTAGCCAATCATTATAAATTGTCTCCTTCTTTAGTGTCCAACCTAACCTCACTATAAGCCATTTCCTTTGGCTTCACCACCTCTCTATTTGTTGTACCTAGGTTCCTAGTACACATGTCTTCTTTCTTCATCTTCTGGACATCCTTCCTTTGAATAATCTAAGGAGCTTGGAAAGAAAAACGACTGGACTTCCTTAAGTGTTTTCTTTCCAAGCTCCTTAGATTACCATGGCCTGGATGACTGAGAACCTACACAGACATCCTCCTTTGAATACTTTACTGAATACATTATTCATAACAGGGCAGCAAAATACAGGAGAATGTGACTGGGCTTTCTCTTTCTTTTGAATCCAGCAGTTTGTTATTTACCAACAACAAACAGGAAGAACCCTTTCGCTATACGCTATTGTTTTATTTATTTAAAAGGGACAGTGAAGTTTAACAAAGTCCAATTACAAAACACAAAACTGATGTAACGCACATAAGTTTATAGCTATTGCTAATTTTCAACCATTGTCCCTTGTTGGGCTTACAATCACAATACATACATTATACAATTATAATGCTCTGTTTTTGTTTTGTTTTGTTGTCTATTTTTAACTAAAGTTAAACTACATTTTAAATTAAACACAGCTAGTTAAAACAGGTATATGATACATACAAAAAATAACTATATATGTGTATTAAATAGTGAAAAACAACGTAGCTAACTGGTCGTTTTTCAACCTCTCGGAACTTTGTGTAGTCTGTGCAGTTTCTACTCGGACCCAGTTTCTCTAAACTCACCTCCACTTCCTGTTTTTGCTCCTCTAGTAGCAACGTGGGTTCAGCACAGCTCACCGGTGTGTAGCAGCAGCATCAGTGTTATGCTCTCGTTCTACAATGCAGGTTTCCAGCGTGAATGATGTCAAAATTTACAATTTAAGCTACGGGAAGTCTCTTCCAGAGGTAAGAAGCACACTTCCTGCTCCTGATGTCCTTCATGTCATACCTGTGAAGTTACTGCTTACCTTCACCATAGCCGGCTAACCAAGCTAGCCGTAAGATGAGTGTTCTTAACACTGTATTAATGAAATGTCATAGCTGGATTCATACTTATTAACACCGCCATTTAATGAAATTATTCATATAAATAAATGGAAAAAATCTGCCGCTGCTTGGAAGAGGTTCACTGACGTAGATGAGGTCATACTCCGAAGATTTAATCAAAGTTTATCTGTATTTACAGCAGCGATAGTTGTTATTATTTGGGTATTATCACGGATCAAAGGTCTAACATTTCAGATACTACATGAGAATTGGGTAAAACGTTAAAATGTCTATTTAGCAGTTACAAACTTTATTTATAGGCATCTTTCAGGCAGGTTAGTGCAGATCAATGTGCTCCACAGACACAGTAAAATGTGGTAAAACTGAGCAAATGATAAATTAAAAAGACAAAAGATCATAATATAAAATAAAATGCTCATTAATTAAGGGAGCCTGTTGAAACGGTTAATGTATCTGATTAGGATGCTTTCTGCATACGATGAATAAAGTCCACCTTTAGTCTTCTTTTAAGTTTTCTTCTACATGTTGAGAACAAAATACAGCCGGACCACCTCAACCAGGAATCAGTAAAAGACAAGGAATACAACTGAGATGTTGGTGTTGTCCAAGTGGTGATGTCAAGCTCATTCGGAGAAAAACAGAATTTTGAGATAACTAACTGCTCTTTTTTTTTTTAAGGTGATTAAGTCCATACATATGCTTCTTTCCATATTCAAAACAGCCGCGTCCTTGTGTTTTCTTTTTTCAATTTCTGACAGTCTGCTCGCTGAGACAGATTCTCTATTAAAGGGTTACCGTTGATGTCACCTGACAGTTGCGGCTCCATTTGAGAGCTTTCTTACTGTTGACCCTGTTTACTATTTAGGTTACCTTTTTTACCTTCTATGTAGCTTTATTTTTGTGACCTGCCATCAAACTAAGAGAAGAGGAAGCAGTTGTGTTGTTGAATGTTATTCTTTATGCTAAATCCTGATCACCTTTGTGTTGTTAACACAGTGGCTGTCGGACAGGAAGAAGAGACAGTTGCAAAAGAAAGATGTCGGTGAGTTGACAGCTATAATTACAGTTTCACACACAGATTGATTTCCTTCTAAATGTTTGTCTTTACTCACACGCTTCTGTTCTTTGCATTACTCAGAAATTCAGCGCAGGATTGAACTCATCCAGGACTTTGAGATGCCCACAGTGTGCACCTCCATCAAAGTGTCCCGGGATGGTCAGTTCATCCTGGCAGCAGGTAAAAGATATAAAGCTATATTTCCACCTAAAAGTCTTTTATTCTCAAAACTCTGGAATAACTCTAGAAGTCCATGAATTTATCAGAGTCAATCAAAATCAGAATACTTAATTAATCTCTGAGGAAAGTATGTAGTTAAAAGCTTTCTTCAGACCGTTGTTAGTCTGCAGTTCTTAAACAATTCTTAGGCAAATTAATTGGCTTCATATAGAAAAATAAAACAAAAACAAAAGCTTCGGTCTTTACTAGTCATCCTTGTCTAAAGCTGTGTCTTGATTTCAGAGCTGTCGGAGCAGAGAGCATTAATTTCACATTCTGAAAAAGCTCAGCTGAGCTAGCGCACTTTAGGTAGCAGATTTCTCTGATATTGCAATAAACGTAACAGTGCTCTGCTCAAGTTGCAGTGCCATGATAGTAACGAGCAGTTTCTGCATCACACTGAAATCCCTGAATAAAGCATTTTTTGTTGCTAACTGACAGACATGCTCCTGTAGCAGAGGCACACATCCTGCAGAAACTGAGCAAGGAGCCTAAACCACTTGCACAAATAAGGAAAAAGGTGGCCAAAGTGATGGTTACAGTAAAAGGGCAAGGTTGGCAAACAGCACTCGATGACAAAGCTGATGTCAAATTGATATCACACCTGCCATTTCTGCATGTTGTGCACCTCTCGATTTTATAACCTGGTGTGTTGTGACATTGCTGTGAAAGCTGGCAGCGCCGTGAGTGTACCATTGTGTCAGTTTTTACTACCATTTTAATAATACATCAGTACAGATAGTCAGAGATTCGTACGTTTTGCAGGGGGAGATGTTGCAATTGTTAGAAAACATGGGACTTTGTGGAAACTGTATGTGTGAGTCTTAATTTGAAATTTAACAATGTTAATTTTAAAAAAAGCCTATTTACCATGAGGCTAAAACAAAGCTGAAAGGCAGGTTGAAAGTTAAAAAGTTAAAGTGATCATCTTGTCTTTTTAGTATCCTTATAACTATTGTCACAGCCAAAGGTGCCAGAGGATCATTACATCTCCCAAGTTCACGCAGCAGAACCATCACTTAGTGTCATCTTAAAGTAATACTGCCCGAGTCCAGGGATGCCTACAGGATCAAATCATTTTTTTTTTGTTCTAGGCACTTACAAACCAAGGATTCGCTGCTATGACACCTACCAGCTGTCCCTGAAGTTTGAGCGCTGTCTAGATTCAGATGGTAAGTTTTTAGACTCCGGCTTTGCTCAGCTCCGATTACTGGACAGTGACTAAATTTCATTATTGTCTTTTCTTCCTCTGAAAGTCGTGGCCTTTGACATCCTGTCTGACGACTACTCCAAGGTGCGGGCGGCCCTTTTATTTTGACATGTTGAGTTTTTTCAGCATTTTTAAATTCTGATAGTTCAAAACTCACTCTGCTTTTTTGTTTGTTTTTGTCATTCTTCTCTGTGCAGTTGGTGTTTCTGCACTGTGACCGCCATGTAGAATTTCACTCTCAACATGGACACTACTACAAGACTCGTATTCCCAAGTTTGGTCGGGACTTTTCCTACCACTATCCCTCCTGTGATCTCTACTTTGTGGGGGCGAGGTGAGAACACAGTCGGATTAAGAGTCCTCGGGTGCATGATATAGCAGTCAGCTTGCAAAGTTAAAGCATTAATAGGGTTCAGCATTTGCAAAAATCCACTACTTTGTCTGTAAAAGAGCAATTTAACATATAATAGAAGGCAGGAAGTCCTCAGACATGCCAAGAATCCCCGAGTTAGTTTGTGCAGGAGAGTGGACAAAAGCACCTAGAAGGGGGTGAAGGTACGCATGTTACTTGTGAGTTTAAAGTGCCGAGTGCAATGTTTGTCTTCCCTGTTACACCAGAGCTTTTTGCTTTACAGTGATGATAAAAGATTTAGTGGTAAAAATGTATATCAAAATATAAATCTGGCAGTTTTAGGATATTTTATTTATTTCTGTCTCTCAATTAATTAGTGTGGTTGTTTTCACTTTCAGTTCAGAGGTTTTCAGACTGAACTTGGAGCAGGGACGTTTCCTTAACTCTCTTCAGACTGATGCTGTGTAAGTGTTTTCTGCTTCAGTGAAAAGGTTTTATGTGTGTCGGTACTAACGATATTAACTCCTCAGCCAATCTTTGTTTTTTTCCCTGGACTTCTCAAACAGGGAGAACAACGTGTGCGATATCAACCCCATCCACCATTTGTTTGCCACAGGATCCTCTGAGGTAAGTGTGAAACGGTGACTGTCTCCTTTTAATGCTAATATAAGGTTGTTATTATTTAGTTGTTTATATTGTTTTTGCACTTTACATAATCGGTTCTCATTGTGCCACCAGTGCTTGGGCTTACTTACATTATGTGTTTCTCTTTTCAAGAGGTCACTAGCTACAGTAGAAAAATTAGCTCCATACTGAATAATGTATTAATTTTTTTCCCTTTTGAATTTCTCAGCGGTAGATCTTTCTCTTCTCGCCTCTGCTCGGTATTGTTTGTTAAAAAGAATCACACACCAGCTGGGCTGACAAAAATAAGTGTTTCACATGATTTCTGGGTGTTAAAGTTCAAATCGTTGCCTCTCACATAAAATTTAGAGCTGCCTACGGAAGAATTTGCCTATTATAGCTTTTCAATAGTTTTAAAGTTGTTTAGTTAATTAGAAAAGCTCAGATTTTCACTTGTGCGACTCTCTGACTTTTCTTCTGCCGGCTCACCAGGGACGGGTCGAGTGCTGGGACCCCAGAGTCCGTAACCGTGTGGGCAAGCTGGACTGTGCCCTGAGTAGCCTCGCCGAAGGAACAGAGTAAGGAGCAAACTGTCACGCTCAGAAAGCTGATCTCAGCCTGACGACGCATATGCAGCCACATGGCACTTTTCACCACAGCCTGCATGAAAACCATGCTGCAAGCTATGTGTCATTATGGCATAAAACACAAATATCCAGCTTCTTATCCTGTTTCTGTGTGTTTTACCCCATCTTTAAATGGTATTCTCTGGAACTGTCGACAGAGTTCAAGCTCTGCCGTCCATCAGTGCGCTGAAGTTTAACAGCTCCCTCACCATGGCGGTCGGCACCACCACTGGTCAGGTGAGCCTAAACATTCATGTTACCAGAAGGATAGCTTCTTTTTCTTTATCTATGTTATTGCTAATCTCAAAACAGCATTTTCTGTTGAACAGCAGTCAAAAATCACCTTACAGTTCTGTGGCTGCATTCTTCTCTGCTTCTTTTGTGTTTGTTTGTTGTTGTGAGCTGTCAGCTCCCCACAGGCTGCGAAGTTACTGTGACTAATCAGCTGACAATTAGGTGGCTGATGTCATGCAGTTTGCTAACAAGTTAACGCAAGTTCAGTTTTCAGTAAAAGGTCAAGGGATGAGCTTTTGGTTAATCATGTAGATGCTTTCTCATGCCTTTAATTGCACTTCTCTTTGTTTTGGTTTTTACATTTGGCAGACAGCTTCATCCAGGATTCTGACAGCTCTCTTTACCTTTCTGATCTCTTGCAGGTGCTGCTGTATGACCTGCGCTCCAGTCAGCCGCTTCTAGTCAAAGATCACCTATACAACCTGCCAATCAACTCCCTCAACTTCCACAATCAGCTGGACTTGGTTGTGTCTTCTGACTCCAAGATCATAAAAATCTGGAACAAAGACACTGTAAGTAACAGCCATCAGTTACAGATCATTGCGCTTTCACTATGTGGATCACAAGAAACTCATGCTCACTCTCATCTTTCATCCATCTTATATCTTTTCCACAGGGAAAGTTGTTCTCCTCCATACAGCCTCAGACCAACATCAACGGTGTTTGCGTCTACCCAAATTCAGGTGAGAATTAAGTTGTGGAAGCTGGAAACAAAGTTTGAGGAGAGCAGTCGCAGAACATCAAGAATGCATCTGCTTGACCACTACATGAACCAACACTGCAGATGTAGCACTGCAGAAATATTCAATAGGATGTTTCCCACATAGAGTCTAACTGTGGCTGCAGCTGTGAGCTGTGGAGGGTGGTCAATGTCAGTTCAGTTCAAGGTGCTTTATTAAGCTTCAGGATTTCCAATTAAGCAAGAATGATGCGATTATTTTAATATTTAATTTGATATAATGATTAATTATATGCGTGTGCTGCTTTCATATAGCGGTGAACTTGCTGTCCTCCGTGTCTCCATTTCTGTTCCCTCTTTGATCTCTTAAAGTTTTTTTTCTGGTTTGATCAAGCGTTCGGCATCTGAAAAAAATTACTTTTATCATTATCCACTTGCATGACCTGTTGATTTTTAACTAGCAGCTGTATACAGATCAACCTCATTGCCCCAGCTATATTTACTTTAATTTGAAGTTATCCTCCCTAACTCCACTCCTTGCATTCTTAATATTACAATATCAGATAACTGCACATAAATATGCAGCAGTGATACGTTCTTGAACTCCTGATCGATTGTTATCGGGAGTCGGGTTTAAGGTGCTGTGCTTTTCATTAAATTAATACAAATGTATAAAATTCACAGGTGGTGGTGGGTGGGTGGCTTAAGCTTTGGCTGTCTTTTAATATGCCTGCAGGTATATTAAAATACAGCCAAAGCTTAAACCCATCTAGAAACCCACTGAAGCAAAAACATTGTGGAAACTCTGCAGTGTGTTGAAGCGCAACCAGCAGCTTTTATGCATGACTAAATAGGCCTATGAATGAAACAGTAATGATTCCTGTAAGTTAAGCTGGTATTTAAAACGAGAGTTTTTTGTGCAGCTCCACCTCTGGGTGGCGCCATCTTATTGTAGAGCTCCCACACTTTTACTGTGTGATAGGCAGTGTGTACAAGGGGAATAAAACCTCAGATTTTTCTATAACTTATAGTGATGTTCTCTAAAGCTGTTGAAAAGCAGCACCAGCTTCTTGAGTTTCTTCTGTTTTTGTTCATTTTCGCTGCCTGAATGTTTTTTTTAACTCTTCATTATTAGAGCAGAAATGGGTTTTGCCATTACGATATGAAAATTCAGATCCCAGACAGTCTTTCATATACCAGTGCTGAAGGAACTTGACCTATAAATTACTAGATGAGGTTTTAACTGTTGCTCTGCTCTCTGGTTCATGAGCAGGTATGCTCTTCACTGCCAATGAAGATCCCAAGATGAACACGTTCTACATCCCAGTGAGTACAGAGACATTTATATTCTCATACACCAGTCACATTTATATTTACAGTACACCAAAGAATGATTCATGTTGCAGCTTTTCACACAGCTTTGCAATGCAAGGTCACCTTTAGGAGCTGGCCAAAGAGTGCGCACGTGCCATTTGTTTTCTGTCACCGAGCGAGTCATTGTCAACCCTGTGGGGCGGGGATGAACTGCAGGTGTGACACACAATGATGTGAAAAATAAGAAGAAGCAAACACGAGTTTGTTGATGGTGTTTTTGCTGGTTTATAAAAATCCTGATGTGAGGCCTGTTAACTTTTTCCCAGCTTCAATAGTGAAGCATGCCTGAAAAGCATGGGATCAGACTTCTCACGAGGCCTCTGCTTAATGAGTAATTGTTCCTATCAACAGTCTGTTCTGGAACTGATATGATCTTACCTCATGTGATATTGTCAGTGCATGCACGCGCATCTGTGGATGCGTGTATGTGCATATGTGTGTACAGTCAACTAGGGTTTGCTTTGTGTAAATGGGTTCTTTCCAGCCCTGATTTCCATGCATGTGGTAAACTTTGGTCCTTTTGTCCTATGAGAAAAGGTGAGTCTGTCATTGTTTGAACATACAAGCCGAAAACCTTACCTGATTTAAAATTAGCCGACCTCCCATTCAGTATCATCTTCTAAGGCATGTCCTGACATTTTCCAGGACAGTTGCTGTTTTTAGACAGCACCATGGAAGTCCTGTTTTGACCTCTTATACTGAGTGCTCTGTGATTTCACCACGAATCCCAAACTTGGGCAGAGAGCAACTGGCCCAAAGTTCATATCAAATATCATCCCTGGTAATGAGAGCTAGCTCTCTAGTCAAGGAAGAGTCTTTCTACTGCAACTCTGCAGTAGAAAGAGAGCACTCATTGGAAGCGATCAGTTTGTTTTGTTTTTTTGCCCACACCAACACAATCTTTGCTCACCACCTAACAATTTTGCCCCCTCAATATCATGATCTGGCTCATGGAAGTCAACAGAGGAGATATAATATGTACATAAATGCAGACATGCGAGAGGCTACTTGTGATCACACCTGTCAGCTGCTCAGGCCAGGGAAGTGATGCTGAAATCACTTGATTTCTTAAAGAGGTGGTATTGCAGAAAAGTTGGACCTGTAGCTGATTTGGAAGAAAATCTTAAAGTAGACTAAAACATAATTGAAAAAGATCATATTACATGTGATTTTTGGTGTTGACATGTTTATGAAAAAGCAGATCTGAGTCACAGATTAGCAAACATTAGAAACAAATGGTTGTTTTCTTTAAAAGCTCATTTCAACACTTTTCCTATTTCCCAGGATTTAACAGTAGAATGCTGTTGGTGTGACTTCAGGGCATTTTCAACCAAACTGACATTTTCTGAACCAAAAAGGGTTCTCGTCTCCACATGTGACCCCTGATGATCTCTGTTAGCTTTGTTAGCTCAGGAGTGATGTGACTAAACAATGACAGGGACACTGGACTTTGACCTCAGTGGTGTGACATCATCGGACTTCGAATCAGTTACTCCTTACTCAGCATTTCGATCAGCGTTCTCCAGTCGAAATATTTGAACTTTGAGAACTCGGTCACTACAAAGTGAAGAAGACGTGCCTTCAGTTTATTGAAGCAAGCCATGATATAAACAGATGACTGAGTTTGAAATGTACACGTGACAAAAGCAGAAAATGAAAGTAAGCATTTGGTATGATCATCCTTGTAATTCCACACAGCCTGCACACTCAGCTTTCTTCAGTTCTTTCTTGTACATTCTTTAAGTAGTTTTCAGGAGGAGTTCTCCAGACTTCTTGAAGGATATTCAAAGCTCTTCTTTGGATGTTGGCTGTCTTTTGTTCTGCTCTCTGTCAAGATGATCTCACACTACTTTAATAATTTCGAGTTCTGGGCTCTGCGGTGAACAGTCTGTGACTGATAGCTTTCCCTTGTGTATTTTCCTATCCTAGCAGTTGTTTTACTGCACTGGCAGTGTGTTTGGGATAGTTGTCATGATGAAGGTTGAAGCTGTTGCCAATCAGACACTTCTCAGACGGTTGCATGGTGGATTAAAATCTGATGGTACTTTATTGTGTTCATAATTCCTTAAATTTTGATCAGATTTCTAACTGATAAAAAGCCCCAAACCACAATCATCAAAGATGGTGACAATCACCAACTCCCACCTAACCGCCTCCATAGATATTTACAACTAACTTACTTTCTTTCTTTCTTTCTTTCTTTCTTTCTTTCTTTCTTTCTTTCTTTCTTTCTTTCTTTCTTTTAGATTTGTTACTTGTTTTGTCCTCAACTTGTCTGGTTTCATCATTCCTTTTAAGAAAATTACAAAAACTGTTATCTTTTTACATTTTTTGTAGATTCTACTAAAGACATGGAAACAAACAATGTGTTTTTACAATAGGCTGCTAAAAACCAAAGTACACAAAGATAGTTTACTTTGGTTCTTTGTCTGTTATGTGTAGACACACCACTGAATCATCATTTGAGTTACATGCCTTTTTTATGCTTGAATGATTCATAGGTCAGTGTTAAGTAGCTTATAAATCAACAAAACACTCCTCTGAATATGATAAGTCACAAGGACTGCACTGAAAATCGGTGAAAAAAAAGCCTAAATTAAAAAAAAAAAAAAGTCTGGCTCCCTGGAAGCAAAATGTAAAGAAATGAAGTGTGGCTCAATTTTTTGCACAGTAGTGAATGTCAGAGTGTGACAGATTTAAGTGTCTGCATTAGATGGTGAGCGTGGGGCTCTGGGCAGATATGTGCGCCTGCAAATATTCTTTTGTGATGTGTGGATTTTTCCTCAAAAGTGCTACAATACAGTGCATCACTATGCACTATACACTTTAAGCTGATCACAAAAAAAGCAGGACTGTGCATCTGCGGTATCTGCAGCTGTCCCCATTGTATACTTTAAAAGCTGTTTCCTGTTGGGTGTTTTGCATGTTTGCCTAAAAATAACTGCAAAGAATAATCGGGTCTTATTTGTAAACCCTTACTGACCTGAAGCTCTTTAGGTTGTTCGTAATGTTAGTTGTCTACATTTGAGAAAGTAGAGAATGGTGCCCAGTGAATTTTCGAGTAGTCACATGTGTTTGCTGGTCACCATTATGCTGTCCTGGCTGGAAGCAAATTTAACCTTAAGTTATATAATATCTTCAAGAAAACCTCAGTTTTCTCAACTCTGGTGTCACACTTTCTGTTTTATGTTATGGCTTATGAGCTGGTTCATAGTAAAAGAGTTCTGCAAGTTAGTGACAGTACTGCCAATTTCCACTTTTTGGATACCAGGAAGTTTTACCTAACAGGGGGCTGTCTGGTGTTTGGACCCTGAAACTTGTACTACAACCAACATATATGCTTTAACTAACATCAGCTTTAACTGATTGTCTTCAAAATCAATGTTTATGAAAACTTTACTGAGAAATGCTTGGAACAGAGGTTCTGTGGTGGAGACACATAAATCCATCTTCATGGGAGTCACAAGCTAGTCTACGTCTACTGCTGGTCCCAAACTCAAATAATTGACAAAGCTGTCTCCGTAAGGGCATCCAATGTAAAATTGGTGCCAAATCAATGTGCGTGTCCACACGCTGTGGCAACCCCTCGGGGTAAGAAGGAAGCAGCTGGTTCTTAGTGCTTTTCTATTCTAGTGGAGCACCGATTCATACACTTTTTTTTCCTATACCCAAGTCCTTTCTGTCTAACATTTAAACAAGTTCATATTCTGATGACCAATTTGGGTTTCTTGGGTGATTTTTTTTTTCTTCTTCTTCTTCTTTTTTTTTTTTTACTTTTGTGAACACACAAAAGGATTGTTTTTAAAACTACATACTCAAAAAGCGATTTCTCGACCTTTTGCTACTCTGCATTTCCTGTATCACCAGTGTTGCATTGCAAGTCGTTACAATTCCCTGAAAACCCTTAAGGACATTTATTTTCTGCTGTAATGGAAACATGACCTGGCTGAGTTGGGCTATTTTTTTTCTAACAACAAACAGTACTCAACAGTCTAAATCTGAACCAAGCGGGTGGATGTGTTTTTGTGTGTGTGTTTAGGCTCTGGGCCCAGCACCTCGATGGTGCTCCTTCCTAGACAACCTAACAGAGGAGCTGGAGGAGAGCCCGGAGAGCACGGTGTATGATGACTACAAGTTTGTCACTCGGAAGGACCTGGAAAATCTGGGTGAGACCTCATTACCTTAATTGTACCTCATGAAACTGCAGAGCACTTGGAGTAAATCAGCCCAAATTTGAGCACTTTTAAAGCAAAAAAAAATCCTCAATCTAAGTGTGCAATTTTTGCTTTGGCTCTTTTGGTTAGAAAGCAAAGAGAGCTCAAGAGATCTTTACACAAAGAGTGACTTTAATACCAGCCCTGATAGTTATATCCAAAACTATGAATCAGTGTGAGCCACTTCGCCGCCTAGGGGGGTTAGTTTGAGTGGCTAGACTGTCTAAGTAGAGGCCACGGGAATGATTGAAATGCTTTAGGTAAGAGAAGTAGGGTGTAGGGGTAAGAGAGGGGGAGCATGAAGGGTCAAAGGAGTGGATATTGGATGGGTTGAATGAACACTGGAATGCAGGCTCAGCAGGAAAGAGATCAAATGACAAGAAGTAGAAAGATGATTGGCTGATGTGTGATAAAAGAAGAGGAGGGAGTAGGCAGGGGAACAGCACTGTTGGTATACAGGAGCCATGTAATGCGGCCCTGTTATGTAACATGTCCATATTGAGTACAGCACACTTGTGAACGATTCTGAGAAGAGCAAGTTCCTCATCATTCAGCTTGTAAGAGTGTGTCCTTGTCTACACACGCTATTACACACTTCCTGTGATGGCCCATCACAGGAAGTGTGTAATAAAAAAGTTGCACACCTTAAAAGTTGAACAAATACTCCCATCATGGGAGTATTTGTGCAACTTTTAAGGTGAAGTCAGGCGTGGAAAGAAGGTCAATATTGACCATTTCCATATTCATTTACTCACACGTTCACTGGGGTCTGAAAAATTTATTGAGAAGTCTTGAAATGTGACAAAACCAAAGTTTTTAGATATATAATTTTATGAAGTAAAAATATGTTAATGTTTAAAAAAGGACTAAAGTGCAGATCTGTTGTAATCGTAATACAGAATAGTATAGAGGTAGGTCACAAAGATTTTTGCAGTTCATCCTGAAGGGAAGATGAATGTGTGAAATTCGATCCAGTACCTGAGACATTTCACTGATCCACAAACAGTCGCCTCTTGTTAGGAGAAGGGGAAAGCACGAAAGCCCTCATCTTACTACATTTAGAGCCAGTCAGTGTTACAAATCTTAAGACGGATGGGGACGGGAGGAATAGATGTATATCTTAACCAGTGTTTAGGTAAACAGGTGTTGTTGTTGTAAACAAATTTAAATTTTCTGGTTTGCTTTTCTTTTTTCTTTTCTTCTCACATTCAATAAAATCATTTGGGTTCATCTTCTGGGCACCATGAACGTGTATTTACTGAAAGATTTCATACTAAACCACAAAGTTTCTCCTCTTGATGGTGACACAGGAAGTCAGTCAGTGACACACGTCATTAGAATTTATTCTCTGGTTACTGTCAATGTCTCAGTCGCATTATGTGGCAATCAGTATATGGAATATCGGTAGACATATTTTTTAGCGTTACATTTAGTAGATGTATAACTACAGCAGATTGTATTTGCAAAAAATGTGTGTGTTTATTTATTTTTTTTAATTTCATGGCCAGGTTTGACTCACCTGATCGGATCATCCCTCCTGAGAGCTTACATGCACGGTTTCTTCATGGACATAAGACTTTATCATAAGGTATCATCCTTTTTGTGTACATCTCAGACTTTTGTCAGGACTTGTTCAATTCAAACTGATCCTAACGTGACACACTAAACCTAAACTGCAAATGTTTATTTGCTTGGCCGTAGGTTAAAGGTATGGTCAATCCTTTTGCGTACGAGGAATATCGCAAGGATAAGATTCGCCAGAAGATCGAGGAGGCCCGAACACAGAGAGTTCAGGTTAAGGTGAGAGTTTAGTTTTTCTGCTAGTTGCTATGGAAATGTCAGGTCTCATTTTACTGGCTTTTTCATGTTCAGTACTGAAACATCATAGTTAGAAGATGAATCAACAATCAGCATTTGCTGTCTAAGAAACAGCTATAGCCTCTGAATTTCATTATGGTCGAGCAAACATTCAGATTTAAGTCCATTTAGTCCATATTTGACTGGTTTGGTGCAACAGCTGTAGCAGAATAAACATAATTCATCTCCTTCTTACAATGTCAGCGTGTGACTCCTGTGACAGTCTGTGTTTATCTTTTCCCTCCATGCCCTCATACAACACTTTTCTGTGTAGTATTTATTATGATCAATCTGTTTTTGAAAATATGACCTGAATAAATAAGATTCAGAGCTAAAAATCCCGATAACCTGTTGAATCAGCTACATAAAAAGAATTCCACAGAGTTAAAATACCCATTAAACTGGATTGTACTGGATTGAAGTTCAAAACTTTACTCACATCCTGTCACACTAAGTGCAAAAGCTAATAAATGGTAGGTTAATTTGAGGAATGTGTGATTCACTCTTCAAACTGATTGGATAATTTTCTCTCCGTTCTCGTGTGTGCTAAGTACAATTTGTTCTCTCTGAAACAGAAACTGCCGAAGGTGAACAAGGAGTTAGCTCTTAAACTGATGGAGGAGGGTGATGACGAAGCAGAGGTGGTTTCCAGGAAAAAGAAGGGCAAGGTAGAAAAACAAGATTACAACATCAATGTTTTTGATTAATTGTGAATGTACACGGTGTATTCAGAGATCATAATGTTCTTTTTAAAAAAAAAAAAAAAAAAAAAGAGATCATAATGTTCTTCCAGGCAGCTTCGTAGAATTCATGACGTAATGTTCCTCTTTGTTGACTTTTTCCAAACCGCAGGCTCTCCCCAGCATCCTGGGAGACGACCGTTTCAAGGTGATGTTCGAAAACTCAGACTACCAGGTGGATGAGCAGAGCGAGGAGTTCCGCCTGCTCAACCCCATCGTCTCCAAAGTCGGCCAGAAAAGGAAGAAGAAGCTGCGGCTGCTAGCTCAGCAGGCTGCTGTTTCCGAGCAGGTAAAATGGTTTCCAAGCAGGTAAACGACACAGTGTTTTACTGCACGAGCAGGTAACACTGCATCGTTTTACTGAGATGGCCTGTTGTGTGTGGAGGCCATGGAATTCAAAGTTTTTTTTGACCAGTTCCTATTTTAGTTTTTACCCCTCAGCCATAAAAAGGCTGGCAATAGCCCATCAGTCAGGTGGGTGTGCAACACTGACACCCAAATTTGTGGATGCGATAACTTGAGAATGAAGCAACCTAGGAGTTTCAAGCACCACAGGTGCATCTACTAAAAATTTAAACGAGTCTGAGTCTCGGTGACCTTGACCTTAAGGTTAGCGGGCAGGTTTTTTTGCAAATTTTGTGAAAATGATAACTCGAAAACAAGGTGATGTAGGATTTCAAAATTCATAACTTGGGTACATTTACTAGGAGGCTGAGGGTACCACTGGCCACCGCCAGTATTTTCTAACTCTGGCTTACCAATTATTTATGTTCACAATAAAAGTTTAACTATTTAACAACATTATTTCTAAAATAGGTTAAAGGGCTTTTTTGCACAGTTACCAAGTGTTGATCTATAACTGTGTTAAATATATTCCTCACTTTAAGGATGTCAGCATTTGGCTCAACTTAAAAAAACGGTGTCCTAATTTGTTAAAATAAAATAAATGAAAAGGACCTTTTATTTATGATCAACTGGTTTCTCCCTGCCCTGCTCTCAGTCTCATTATGATTACATCTTAGTACTCATGGAGAGAAATAAGACAAAAACAGCTAAAGAGTTCATTGATTGGAGGATAACACATATACACACATATGTAACAGAAAACACAAAAGCGAGGGAGTGATTGCAGTTACATTTAAACCCCCCAAGCATCCAAAGAAGAACAATTGTTTGTTGTAGGTGTAAAATACCTTAATAGCCCTGAACCTTTACTGTTAGCTTCCTCAATGCCATGTTGGCTCTCTTACTGATGACATGAGGCAATGTAAAGACACAACATAGACCTGCATGCATAATTAGAGCTTTTAGAGCAGCAATGGGACTGATATCAATTTCAACTACTCACTGGTCATATGCCATGTTTACACAGGTTCAGGTGGTTGTCATATCTCGTTTGTTTCAATCTGCACCACAGAAATGTGGTTCAAACTCTTACAGAAGTGCTTGAGAGCCGAAAGGATGGGCTAATCAGATGGGCACAAAATCAGATACAGCTATGGCTAATTTGGTGTGCAACAATGGACGATCAGCTGAAAAACCAGCTGATCCCAGTCACCAGCAGACTGGTGTATGTGCAGTGTTCAGGCCTTTTAGAAAGCAAGTATGTGCTGAAACTTTTGCACAAAAGAAAAAGGGGGGGTGTAACTAAACAGTGGCTTTTCAGATTTATTTCCATTATTAGAACCAGCGCATTACTAATCCCTCTGGACATGATCACATGTTTTTCTGTTGTTTACAAGCCTCACTGAGCCAGCTGTGTATACACGTGCTGTGTTTTCTTGATATATTGGAAGATGAGGGCCCAGGAAGCAGATCACATCAGTGATTTTTTTGTTGCTCTGCTTCATCTCCCTGCAGGTGCCTGAAGATAACGACGAGGAGCCAGAGGGGCGAGCCAGCTCCGAGGAGGAGAGCTCTGACGATGACAAAAGCTGGGTGGAGGAGGTGAGGGAGCAGCGGAGGTTGCTTCGGCAGGAGGACAGAGACCGCCGGCGGCAGGAGAGGAAGGACGCAGACCGCAACACTGTCCTTGTGGAGAGGGAGCAGAACGGAGGAGAAGAATGCTCAAATGTGGCTGAGAGCAAGAAGACGAGTCAGCCGCAGTTTTATCAGATCAAAGCTGGCGAGGAGTTCAGAAGTTTTAATGACATGGCCCGCAAGCAGAAACTACAGAAGTATGTCTTTGGAAATGTACCCTGTGTTACATGACTTATTGTTTGAGACACTCTTTGAAACCCAAATTGCTTCAGGGTTTGCAGCTGTTAAAGGCAGAGAATCACCCCACCTGTAAAGTATTAATAGTCTGTGTCCTAACGCTTTATGACAACGCTCTGTCTGTACTGTTTTGTATATTGTGCCTGACGATCATGCGTTCCTTCTTCTAGGACTTCTCTGGAGGAGCGGCTAAAGTTAGAGGAGCACTCCGAAACCAGTGGCACGGCTGACACCGCAGTGGGCAGCAAACAGCTGACCTTCACTCTCAAAAAGGTACACTGCTTACTTAATCATCACAATCCCTCACAAAGGAGCAAATAATGGAGACACTTATGATGTCTCCAGGATCCAGAACTTAAATCTGGAAAATGTTCATAAGATGAAGGTTTTTAAAAAAAAAGAGAGAGATTTAACCACTGACTCTATACATTTATCTCCCAGTGAGATAAATGTATAAATGTAAGGTTACTTGGATAATCCTTAAGAAGAACAATCCCTCTCCTCAATTGAGCATTACTTAATGTCAAATTCGCCCATGTCTGGATGACATTTCGCTGGTCTGAAGTCATCTCATTGTCAGACAAAGCAAGCTAAAGCGCTTTTAGAGAAAATGCAGAGAGGGTTGTTGGTATATGATTGGTTCTTCACCTTAAACAAGTCAGTAAATACATCATCAATCTGCAGGTAGAATCGCAGCACTTGCATTTGTTTAACATCCATCCTCCTGTCCTCCTCTGCAGTCGGAGCAGCAGAAGAAGCAGCAGCAAGCGGAGCGGGAGCACCACGAAGAGAGGAAGAAGCTGAGGCGCTCCGCCGGACACTTGAGCAGCATCAGGGGCCGCGGGAGAGGCTGGGGCGGCAGAGGACGAGGCCGCCATTGACTGACGCCTAACTGGCAGAAACCTTGCCCTGAAGTCAGAGTTGAATAGTTTGTTCCATTAACTCAGCTCTGGCAGTCGTCTTCAAGAGTAGAAGTATTGTACTGACTTTAAGCTTTTAATCAGTGGTGGGAAGGCTGGAGACGTGCTGCAGAGACTGGTACTGCTGCACAGACGAGCCCGTCCCTCTCCTGGGTGGTCTGGGTCATGTGTTTACCTGTTCTCTGCTAATTCAGAGCATATTAAAAAAAGAGAGATTACCCATGTCGCTGTCTGTATGAATATAATGCCAGGCCATTATCCATAAGTACCCTGACTGCATATATTTTAGCAGGAGGGCCCAGGAGAAATTAAACACAGAGAGCTGAGAGGACTTGGCATGTAGCTGCTTTCTGTGGCGTCGTTTCTTAAAGTGGCTCCGTGGTGGAGCCTGCTTCAGCTAAAGAAGAATGGAATGTGTGGAATGAAAATGTAATTGTTTTTTATTAATGCAGAAACATTGTTAAGCCAACACTGAATTAGAAACATTTGTACTACATTATATTATATTTGGTACATTTGCCTGTCTCCATTGTTTTTACTGTTGAAAATCAAAATATAAAATAATCTGCCAGAATATTGGAGCCTCCCTCCTTTGCAGCAGATCACTCCCTACTTGTGTGAGAGAAGAGGAGAACAAATGAATGAGGAGACCTTCTTCCCCTTCCCCAAATACAACTGCAGTTCTTGGAAACTGGAGGCCTTCCCATCAGTCCTTCCCATCCCCCAACCTGCTGATGGTGTGAACCCCTTCTATTCCAGCAGTGGCTCTTTTCAAATGTGAAAGGGGGCTGTTTTCTGCACTCGGCATGGTAACCCCAACCATTTGATGTTACCACGCCTCTGCACCACAATCCATCAGGTTTGTGACAGCGTGGATAGTATCTCATGCAGGAGAAATCCATTTCAGACACATACTTCACCCTGAAAAGTTGCTGCAGAAGCCTCATAATCTGTACTCTGTATAGACGAATAGTTTAAAATGAACAAAATGTAAGTGAGAAAAAATACACCTAAACATTAATATTGTATTTACATGATTAAACGTAACATGGGGATTTTGTTATTAAACAAAGATAACCTGAGTTATCTCAGTCCTTTATTTATCCAGGTAAAAAAAATCCCATTGAGATTAAAAATCTAATTTCCAAGAGAGACCTGGCATCATGGCAACAAAAGTCAAAATACAAATACCACATAAGTATATAACATTTAAAACAAATACAATATTATGTACAAATGTGAAAAATAAAATAACAGATCAAATTAAGAGTGACTTTAAGAACAAAAGTAAAAGAGTTATTTTCTTGTTCCTTTAATGGACTTAAACTCCCTCAAGGTAACCAATTCTGATCATTTCAGTTCCTTCTGCAGATTATTCCAGGAAGCAGGGGCAGCGTATTTAAAAGCCGTATTTAATACAATCAATTGTATGATATTGTGAGAACGAAGGCTGTATTGGTTGTGGTTTTTACACATATAAACACATAAATAAGATGGAACCAGCCCAAGGAGAGATTTATAGATAAAGATCAACCAATGGGAGAATCTTCGAATATGCAAAGATGGACATTTAGCAGCAGCATACAAAGAACAATGATGTACACGATTTCCATAACCAGTAATAAAACGTACAGCACAATGGTACACAGTATCCAACCTCTTTAGGTAGTGGGCGGATGCATTCATTAAAAGCAGGTCACCATAATCTAATAAAGGTAAAAAAGTTGCATGAATCAAATGTTTTCTTACTTGGAGGGAGAAACAGGATTGATTTCTAAAAACACAACTGCACAAAGTGCAGTTTTTAAATGAAGTTTTCATTTTCTAAGGGAAAAAAAAACATCCAAACCTACCTGGCCCTGTGTGAAAAAAGTAACTGTCCTCTAAACCTAATAACTGGTTGTTTCACCGTTGGCAGCAAGAACTGCAATCAAGCGTTTGCGATAAACTGGCACTGAGTCTTTCACATGGCTGTGGAGGAGTTTTGGCTCACTGTTGCATGACCCTAAACATCCTTTTTAAGGTCAAACCAAAGCACCTCAATCACTGCTCCTGCATAACTCAAGTGCAGTTGAACTTTAGGGTAGGAGTTCTCAGGGATCATCAAGATGTTTTTGGCAAATATGACAGAAACTTTTGTGTCCTTTGTGGTCAGCAGTGGTTTTCTCCTTGGAACTTTCCCATGGGTGCCATTTTCGACCAGTCTCTCTTTTCCTGTTGAATCGTGAACACTGACCTTAACTGAAGCACGTGAGGCCTGCCGTGCTCTAGATGTTGGTCTGGATTCTTTTGTGATCTCCTGAATGAATCATCATTGTGGTCTTTGAGTGATTTCGGTTGGACGGCCACCCCTGGAAAGGTCCACCAAGCTTGAAAGTTTTCTCCATTTGTGGATCATGATTCTCACTGTCGTTCACTTGAGTCGCAAAACCGTAGAAATGTCTTGGAAACCCTTTTCAGATCTTTATTTGTGATTTAACAAGGCGCAGCCTTTACTTTTTCACACAAGGTCAGGTAGGTTTGGATAGCGGTTTCTCCTTAATGAATAAAATCATTATATTCACGAATGATATTTGTCTAATATTAAAATTTGTTTAGGCATGACAAATATAAAAGAAATTAGAAATAAGGAAGGTGATAAATACTTTTTCACAGCACTGTAGGCATGGACGTTGGGTCTCTAGTTGTCTACCACTAAGGTAGTGGTACAGGATGGGGTGTATGTGGATCAGGCTTGTTTAGAATCTGGGTCAACATCCAGCAATTTGATTCACTGACTCAGAGCTTTTTATAAGCAGTTTTTTTTTTTTGCTGCAGACAGAAGCCCTGGTGAAGGAGGCTGAAACTCAATAAAAGACACATTTTTGTTTTATTTTTTATTTTTTTTGGAATCGCATCTGTACCCGGAAGGTCGCCAGTTCGATCCCTGGGCTCTCTGTCCTGGTCGTTGTGTCCCTGGGCAAGACACTTTACCCTACTTGCCTACTGGTGTTGGCCAGAGGGGCCGATGGCGCGATATGGCAGCCTCGCTTCTGTCAGTCTGCCCCAGGGCAGCTGTGGCTACAACTGTAGCTTGCCTCCACTATTCATTGTGAATGAATAGTGGTATTGTAAAGCGCTTTGGGTGCCTAGAAAAGCGCTATATAAATCCAATCCATTTACTCTTAAGTCAAACTATATATGAATTGTTAATAGGTCCAGAGGTGTTTTAAGGGTGTTTTAATGCCTTAGTATGGAGATGGTTTTCTTTTCTCTACCCATATGACAAATTTTATCAGTGCTTCCACATCTACCTCCCCCCCATACCTCCCCAAGATATCAAATTATGATTTTAATCTTAAGTTTTCCCTTTACTCGAAATGAGGACGTGCTCCTTTAATCCTCTCAATTTGTAAATAGATCCAGGTGTAATATACTTTTAAAACTTTTCCAGGGTGAACGGGAAGCTTTAGGCTTGTGTAAGTGTGCAATAAAGGCTTTGTGACGAGACCCCTTTGTTTGGGGACACTGCTAACGTTTCTCGTTGAACAAATAAACATTTTTTTTTAATGTCATCTGGTGTAGTACCAGCCAGATTGGCCTCATTTTTTTTCACAATGCTTTGGCTTCACCATGACTACTGGCAATTAGGCCACAAGAACTGGGTCAGCCAGTGCCAGCAGAGAGAAAAAAGAACCTGAATGTAAGATGAAACATCATGCAGGTCATCATGAGGTGTGAATTTAATTTTGGGTTATGGAAGGTATTTTTACATCTGCTAGAAAAGTTATGTGTGTGGTTAATTTTTTTGTTTCGCTGTATAGAAGATATAGAAAATATCATAAACTAATCTGGGGACTTTATGCATGCTGGACTTAAAAGCCTCAGACTTCTCTGGTTTTTCCATGTAATGATCAATGAAAATCTCAGATTGGTTGTAGAATAGTGGCCCCTTGTTTGTTTCCGATTTAATTTTATGTTTTACATTTCTGATAAATATTTGTGCATCCAGTGGTTAAGGACAGCAATGGAAAGGTACTAATGAGTGAAGAGAGTGTTGAGAAGACGGAAGGAGTTCATGAAGAAAATAAGAAAGGAGGGTGGATCAGGATTACTAAAGAGGAATTGAGGAAAGCTATTAAGAAAAGTGTGTGTTCATGCTAAAAGCCAGATTTACAGTCTGTATTGGTGGACAACTCAAGAACCTGTCAGTTTAGCTATTAAATGGTGTGAACAGGGGCATTTCTACAGCTGTCAATACTGAATATGTATATGTAGGATTTTCCCTCTCAGATTGCAAAACATTTTGTGGGGTAAAGTTGAACCCACAACAAAGAAAACCATGTTATATTTTTCTCCTGACAGAACTGTATTATGATCGTTGAATTTATTAGTACTAGGATGCGGGACTGTTTAAAGCTGTGAGTGCTTTGCCAAAGACTATAGCTCTCTGTATCCTCACCACCATGTTTAGAGCAGAGCCCCAACATGTTTCTGGTCTCAGTACTACTTTTTATGAAACAATGTAGAAAGTAACAAAGAGCGATGGATGAAAGGGAAGAATATTTGCCCAAAACAAGATTCGTAGTAGCCATGGATGCATTACATACCATAAACGTACCTTTCACGCTCAACAGAGGAGTTTGTAGTGTTTCAGGTTTTTAATTACATTTTTACAAACGGTAAATGTACTGGTTCTCATATTGTAGTCTTCTACTCTACCTGTGCATTCATACAAGCACTTTTTTCTATACGTAAGTGCTTTCTATCTAACATTCATACTCCGATGGATGTATCGGAGAGCAACTTTGGGTTAGTAACTTGCCCAAGGATATTTGACATGCAAACTGGAGCAGCCAGGGATCAAACCACCAACCTTCCGATTAGTAGATGACCTGCTCTACCGCTTCAGCTACAAATACCCAACAAAGACATTGCTCCACACTGAAATCTGCAGAGTACAAAAGCCCTTGCATGTTTTTAATCAGCAGTGTGCACACACAGCTCTGTAAAATCACAATTTGGCTTTTATGTATAATTTTTTTAATACTCCATTATTCTTTTACATATCACGTTGACCTGCCTATAGAAATGCGTAATAATGTGATTCATGTTAGAATACTGCGTAAATCTTACCAATGTGTAATTCAGGTGTTCTTGAATGTAATTCGGGATTTTGAAGAAATCATTGTTGCACAGGGAAATGTGAGTCAGAATTTTTCCTTCAGATACCTGCATCTTCATGGCATGCAGTACAAATGTGTGCGCTTAGACATGCGGTACATGTGACAAAATAACATTAACTTCATTCATTTTATGATTATTAGGATTTGATTATAAATAATGCTTTGTGCTGTTCTATAAATCCCACATGTCAGCTGTTGGACACAGATTAGTGGTTTATTAACACAGGATTTTGCCCATATATTAAAATATACAGGTTCTCCTTCTACAACCTCACATTGATCTCAACTGACATACTGTTTCTGGAGAGACATGCATGTGTAAAACCTGCACTTGCACTGCAGTGTTTTTGTTCTATATTGCTTGCGTTCTTGTTGGGTCTTCTTAACTTAATAAGTTGCATTCCTCTTTGTATGAACTGTGTTGGTCATTATTGAAATGAAGTGGCTATGATAGTGGTCATAAATTTACACATTGTTACTAGATTACATGCAAAACCTTCTGCTCTCATCCAGCCAGGAATCTCAGTAATTTGAACTGCTTAGTAAATTTGGCCCTCAGTAGTACAGTGTGTGCAGTTAGGTATGAAATCCACTTCTAGATCCTGGTGCCAGTTGTCCATCTTCACCAAACAACCAAGGCTTCACAGCACCAACTGCAACTCTTACATGGTCAGCGGGGATGTGAAAATCAATTAGATGTACAATAGTGCCATTTTTCTTTAAATTTATTACATGCCAACTCGGTGTGATTCTGCAGGCCTCAGTAGGTGGCTTATTATTTATGCAACATTTTGTACTTTCATCCTAAGTTTCATAGACTAAATAGTAAAACTGTGATGCATGAAGTGTAAAGCTTTAAGCCTTCTCTTCAGTCTGGGACTTTTTCTGCGAAAGGATCAAAGGAGTGAAATGTGCTGATGCAGCAGCCTGTCCGCAGAGCTTCAGGCCAACCCAGGACGCATAAAAAAAATCTTGCAGTGACAATACCTACACTCTTTTTTTTCTTTTTCGAGGTCTCAGTCCTCACACCACCATGCGAACAAACGCCGAGCAACTCAACCCTGAAAGAAGAAAAATTGATGAGTCAGCAGAGAACAAGCTGAAACAACCCACTGACAAGTGGGCAAGTAGAGCATAAATATGTTCAAAGGCATGATAATAATGTTTTTTATTATACTGGATTTTGAAATTAGATTTGAAATTATTTCTTAATTGGTTGTGGTAATTTTGTAAATTTGACATGTTTAAGATAAGAAACGTCCTTTTATTGCGACTTTTTGTATTCTGGAAATCATGAACAGCTCTCAGATTTTACCAGACTGTTCTCATTCCTGGTCCAAATAACAATGTTATGTCAAAGCTGACAGTGAGACTAAGTTAGGCACAAGTTATTGGGCTGCTGCGCATGATTCACTCAGCTATGCCAATAATGACACATCGCTATAACTGCCGACTTGTCTCAACAATGAAGCTTACTGTTATAAGGACATGTTTTACCCCAAACCACAGTCTTGCTGGTTGTCCGAAGCTAATCAGTGAATAAAAGTGTAACCCTCCAAATATTTTGACTCACTGTGTTGTCTTCGTGCATAGTCATGTATTAATACATAAAACAAAAACATGTTGCACCTTCTGCATAATGGTCCATCCATCCATCCATCCATTTTCTTACACTTATCCGAGGCCAGGTTGCAGGTGCAGCAGCTCAAGCAGAGAAGCCCAGACCTTCCTCTCCCCAGCCACCTCCTCTAGCTCCTCTAACACCAAGGCGTTCCCAGGCCAGCCAAGAGATATAATCTCTCCAGCGTACAGGTGCCCAGGAGGCATCCTTGTCTGATGCCTGAACCACCTCAACTGGCTCCTTTCAATGTGAAGGTGCAGCGGCTCTCTGAGCCCCTCCCGAATGGCTGAAATTCTCGCCCTATCTCTAAGGGAGAAGGCAGCCAGCCTTCGGGGGAAGCCAATTTCCATACTTGTATCCGTGATCTCGTTCTTTCGGTCACTACCCACAGCTCGTGACCATAGGTGAGGGCAGGGATATAGATCGACTGGTAAATTGAGAGCTTCGCTTTTACACTCAGCTCTCTCTTCACCACAACAGACCGGTACAGCATCCGCATCACTGCACCGGCAGCACCAATCCGTCTGTCGATCTCCGGCTCCCTTTTTCAGTCACTCGTGAACAAGACCCCAAGATACTTACACTCCTCCACTTGGGGCAGGAACTCGTCCCTGACCCGGAGTGGGCACTCCACCCTTTTCCGGCTGAGGACCATGGCCTCAGATTTGGAGGTACTGATTCTCATTCCCGCTGTTTCACAGTTGGCTGCAAGGCGAGCTGGAGGCCATTACCTGATGAAGCCAACAGAACCACATCATCTGCAAAAAGCAGGGATGAGATCCTGAGACCACCCAAGTGAAAGCCTTCCACCACTTGGCAACGCCTAGCTCCAAAGTACGGTATGGACCAATACTTTATCCAAACATGGTAATTTCTGGCTCCAAAAATTTAACATGATGGAGACAAAAATGCTTATTTTGCGAGACTTCAAATACAGTGGACACTGTCATCTTTTATATACAGTCTTTGGCTGTGATGTGCCAATGTGACACCTCGATATGTCCTAGGTGGCAGACATTATTTTATGGGGACTCTGCAAAACCATCTTGCCCCTTGTGTGTCTTTCTCACATACTTCGACGTTAGAGATCCACCTGTCCTTACTGGATTCCTACGAGCTAGAACTTCATGGAACCAGCAGCTCTGGAAAGACATAACAGTCTTCATCTTTCAGATCACTTTTTTCATGATACTTTTTTTTACTTCTCCTCCATTTGAATAATTCCAAAATCAACCTGCAGCTACAAATTCACTGAGTGGTGTCCACTAAAAACGATTAAGATTTAATCTTGAGTACATTCATCTACGAGTTGACACAGCTTGCCTGGAATGCAGGAATAGGATCACATCAGTGATTCTTGTCAATGAACAGCCAGTCAGCAAGCACTCACAAGAACAAACCTTTAATTGCCTTTTTTTTTTAATGTATTGTGGTAACACGCCTCACTTTAAAGTCAAACCTAAATTACAAGCCTCTCCATGCCTGTGGATTTAATGGAAATGCAAATACATTCTTTCACTGGAATTTCTTAGTCATACTCAGTAGTCCCATTCTTGTTTTATCTTGCTTTATTTCAGTATGCAATACTGTAATAAAACTAGTTCTGACAGTAGGGTGTGTAACCTCACTCCTCCTGTAAAAGGTGCCTAGTTGTGTTGCAATCGTTTTAGCTCTAGGCAGCGGTCGGGTTGGATTCTGTGGTCTCACCTGAGCTTTAAGTTAATTAAATTATCTGCATGTTTTGTTGCAAGTCACACTGTCTAATCTGAAATGAAGCAATGTAAACAAACACCGCAGGTACCATCCACTACACCAAATGGTATGCAGGGAAACATTAAGATTCCCGGTCTGATCCTCAGTCTGAGCCGGAAAGGTCGAGTCCATTTAAATGGATGAGTGAATTAGCTGTTGCTTTAGACAACAGATTTATACAAAGTGAATGTACATTCGCTTGTTATCCTGTTCTTTATTTTTTTTTATTTTTGTCAAGTCATAATTAATAACTGCAGTTGCAACTCTGGTCAAAGCTCAAAAGACAAAAGCAGTTCAAGCATGACCTGAAAGAAGAATAATTATTTTTCTTGTGAAAAAACAAAGTTATATATTTTGCTTCAGAACCTAAAAAAAGTACTTAGGCAAGAGCACAGAAGGCAAAGTGATAGATGGATGGAATCAGAAACAAAATATTCCAGAACCATGAGAGCAATTAGTAGCTCAAATTCTCGACTATTAAGAACTACTGAGAATGCTTGCTGGCGAGGAGACAAGGGGTGGCCCATTCAGCTGTCACGCATCAGTAATATTCATAGAACCAGTGTTACATCTAGTAACAACTTAATTCAAGTGGAACTTTGGAACCTTGGTGACAGAAATACTTCCTCTTAAACCTGTTTCTCTTAAACCTTGGGCAAGGGGAAGGTTACACCCAGGACAGGTCTCCAGTTTATCGCAGAGTTTTACATTTTTATTTTATTTAAATATTAAGTTATCTTTAAAGCTTTATCAACAATTAAAATTGAAGAGTTAATAAAGTTCTGTATTTTCTAATTAGTTTTTATTTTAGTGCTGTCAATAGATTTAAAAAAATAACTAATTAATCACATAATTTTCTGTAATATAATCGCGATGAATCGCAAATACTTGATTAATAGCTTGGTTGCATTTAGATTTTTTTCAACTTTATATTTAAGCTTGTAACTGACATTTGAAGTAAATGCAGAATAAATACAAAGAATGTATGCTCTAATTCAAAAAGAATTTGAATAGTTTTCTTAAATCTTTTAACACAGGGTCTCTCCTGTGAAATACAACTTTAAAAAATTAAAATGTTTAATCAGATTCATCGCAGCGTTACTGTGGATTAATTTTGATTAATCACGATTAAATATCATTCATTTTTATTCTATATTATTCTATATTTATTTTTGCTTTTTGCAGACTCACGAAAAAAGGGAAAATATGCGCTCTTAACATGTTTATTGAACATCATGAACATTTATCTTAACAAAAAACTCTGTAAACATTTATCCACTCTCTCTCTGTCACTCTTGGGGGAAGCACTTCAAGTCCTTGAAACGAGGAACCAAAGCTATGTAAAGTGCATGTTCTCAACAATATTAAAATGGCCTGTATTTGTATAGCGCTTTACTAGTCCCTAAGAACCCCAAAGCGCTTTACACATTCAGTCATTCACCCATTCACTCACACATTCACACACTGTTGATGGCAAGCTACACTGTAGCCACAGCTGCCCTGGGGCGCACTGACAGAGGCGAAAAACTAAAACTAATAGTGAAACTAATAAGAGGTGTATTAATAGGTCTGCCGTTTGTTGCAATTCACTTGGTATTGTGTCAGTACTGAGCAGGCTGACGCATTAGCCAAAGTCCTAGCAGCATCGCAGACTAACGTATGCTTCGTGTCAATGTGATATTTGAAGCTGGAAGTGCTTCGATGAAAAGAAATTCCTTCTTGCACAATGTGCATAATACTTTATGTCGGTTGATTGTTCCGTCTTGTTTGGTTTTTTTAAACTCAAATTTCCCATTGAGAGGGCCAGTATGCGTTTATCATCTTCCCTATTGAGTTGACTGGTTCAGTTCAACTGCCAGTCACTACAAGATCAACTGCCCATTTGCGCATGTGCAATGGTAACTCTACTTGGACAAACTGCTCTAAATGCTTTGACAGAAACATTTCAGGTATTTTGAGTCATTCTGCACTTCAGATGCGTTAATTGCGTTAAAAATTTTAATCACATTGACCGTGATGGCGGATTAATTTGCGTTAACACGTTAATTTTGACAGCAGTATTTGATTTATTTATTTTTACTTTTTGTTTTTAATTCAGTCTAGCTCCATTTAGTTTTCAGAGTAGTTTTTTTTATTTCAGTTTAGCTTTTATTAGTTTCCCTATTAGTTTTAGTTTTTTTTTAATTATTACTGTATGGAGGGCATGCATCAGAGGCAAGATGTAGGTGGACTATAGGTGGACTTTCCAGTAGACAGTAGACATCCAGTCTCTATCAATGACTCATCAGGCAAGTTGTAATAACATTTTTTTTTTTTACCAAGCTGACAGATATTAGAACTAAAAATATTTCCTTTACATTTTTTATATTATTTTGTTTTTATAATTTATATTAAAAAAATTATGTTTGGATTTATCCTTATGGCACCCATACAAAAATGATTTGGCTCCCTGTAAAGGATCCAAATAAATGTATGTTGTCTTGGCCTTTTTAATAGAAATGCTCTCAAACTGTAACACTAGTTCAAACCAGACTGCAGTCCATTCTTGTGAGAAAACTGAAAATTCTTTTCTTATTCTCAACTGCTTATTATTCTCCCATCCCAACAATGGACTCTTCTCACTGTTGAGGTCTGGGAAGCGCTTCCGCTCCCTTAAGGCCAAAACAGAGAGAATGAGGAGGAGCTTCTTCCCCCAGGCTATTCGGGCCCTGAACCAGGTGTAGGACTGGACTCTCCCAAACACGTCACTATAAGACTGGACTCTCACACACGTCACCACACGCACCACCACACATTTCCTATAATCCTATAATTCCTATAATTTATAATCCTTATCTTTATAATCTCTTCTGCTATTTGCACATTCTTTACTGTAAATTCCTAAGTTAATTTGTAAATTTTTGTAGTAAACTGTAAATTGTAAATATTGTAAAACTTTTCTTCTGTCATTTAATGGTCGGGCATTGTACAGCTACAAGCATTTCACCCCCATGTCATACTGTGTGTGGTTGTGTGTGTGTGACAAATAAAATTTGAATTTGAATTTGAATTTGCTGCAGAAACATACACAGAAACTCTAAAACTGTCAGTCTGTCAGCTGATCTGTGCACAACGAAAATCAAAAGAAATGAAGAGAAATAACAAAGCCAGATACAGCGATCCACGCAGGCACCAAAGCCCTTAACACTGTGCTGTATCTTGTGGGTGGCCAGTAACAATTATGCTCCTTGTTTTTGGTAAGGCCTTGGAAATGTGGGGGAGAGGCCACACTGGTACACAGACGTGCTAACGGAAAGTCCAGACAAAGCGAGATACAGACATTACAGGAAGAGGAGAAGGAGAGGGGAGAATCATGGGCAATTTGTGGGAAAAAAAATTACAAGAAATGAATAGCTGGAGTGCATGGAAGTAGTTTGCTATAAATGTTGCTTTAATGTTCTTTTGTTTTTGATCTTGTGATTTTGAAGAAGCTGATAAACATCTCCTGAAAATTAATTTGTCCCCATGTGTGCCCACTTCCTGCCTGACAGGCATGGGGCTGAAAAGGACGTGCATGCCTACTGGAAGTTCAGATTCAGGGCACGACTATAAGGAAAACTGCCGTGTATGAAAATAACTGAAGATTATGTCATCATGCAAGGTTGCTGCTAAACCTCACTTTAACTTTCTGACCAATCCACAAAGGGCTTCACTTTGTAGGTTTTTGGAATAACTTACATCATTCACCAGCCCTGTAGAAGATTTGAAAGGAAACTCTGTAGTGCAAAGAGTAAAATACTGTCCTGATTACAGCCTCAAGACCTGGAAAAGATATTAACTTAAGCCCACAGAAACAGTATGTGGTCCTCACGAAGTCCTAAAGTTTCCTGCAAAATGCCTGTGCAACATTTCCACATGTACTATTCGGTCACACTAACCAAATCCTTCGTTTTCCTCCATTTAGTAATGTCTGCTTGCAAACCAAATGTCTATGAAAGCAACCTTTGGACTGATTAGACTGTGCAATGAGGGGAAAATGTCTGGAGTCTGGCTAAAAAGCATTTTACTGCCTTGAAGTAGAAGCTTCATGAAAGTATTCTTTTCAATCCTGAACACTATTTTTAGTGGGATGTGTATTTTTCTATTCACAGAAAGTTTTTTTCTGAACTAAGCTGGACATAAAAATGTGCCATCATTCTGTGAAAATGGGGGATTACGTAAACAGCAGCTGTAATTACACTGTTACAATTACCACTGTGGTGCTGTACAAAGGGAAAATTACACAAATATTGTCTCACTGTCTAAATACTTATTCACCCAATTGCATATATATATATACACACAACACCTGACTTCACAGAGCTGCTCTGGCATCTGTGCTTGTGTTGACACTTCTGAGTCATCCTGTGATCTCCTTTAATCTCATTATACAGGTCAGGACGTCAGAGTGCGTCTAAACAGACTGCCGTCAGGTCACGGTCTGAGATTGTGCTGCCAATGAGACACAACACACTGCTGCAGTCTGGCAGCATAAATGAGCATCTCTGTGATTAACACAAAATCAAGTGTACGATATATGACAAGAATATATTAGTATCTCCGAGTATCAGTTTATTAGTATATTAGACACAGATCAGTAACTCATCAGCCTAGCTTGTCTTACTAACATTAAAAGTTAAGGCATAATGCTAGTGGATTTGTTTATTTGCTTTTATTGTTATTCATTCCCCGTTTTGAATCATAAAAACAAAGATAACATAAATTTATTTAAAAGAAAACCCCAGCTTGCTATGTTAGCACTTTAAACCTAATGGCTAACAAGCTTACAATTGTCAACCAGTGAGTACACCCAGGTTTATCCTGCACTGATGGACTATAATTTACAAAATTAAAAGCAGGTTTTAGTCGACATGACCTAATATTAGTGATTGAGCCCAAACGTCACCAGAAAATTGTTTACCTAGCTCAAAGATGAAGAGAGCGGTAGATTGTTTTTTTATACAACTGAAAGTCTTTTTGGAACAAGATGATTCGCCCACTGCTAACCAGTAAAATGAATACAGGTTTAAGGCGTCACTTTTAAGACCTCAAATCTACGTCCGTGAGTTGTATCCTGTCTTTGGCCTATGCTCTCTGGGCCCTGAAAGTGATACAAGGCTTTCATCTAGTATGGACTCTTCCAAACAGTCTTCTAAAACATTTACATGTGATGATGATGCCAAAGTCCTTTCCACTTTATTAGAAAATTCCTTCGGCACATAATGAATCATGGTTAAATATAAACCTGTTATAACAAAGCAGGCAAAAAGGAGACCTTTTAAATGCTATAATTGTTTTGACCAGCCACTTATCTCATGTAGTGATATGAGAGTGATATGAGACTTGAGAGTTTACTCTTTTTTTCTCCAGTAAATCATTATGGGAATCATTAAAACACACAGGTTACTTGTGTTTCTGTTACTGTAGAACAATCAATTTGCTGCTTCAACTGTGATGTATGCCATGCAATTGATGCTCAGAGTTAAGGAAAAATCATGCTGAACAAAAAATTTGAATTTGCCTTTGGACTGGTTGTATAAATTGATTTGGTTGCACTTTCTAACAGAGCTTAAATATAGATTTTAACCCTGAAGATTTCAAGCAGTGCACCTCATAAGTTATGTGGGACTGAAAGTGCTGTAAACAATAACATATAAATAAAATAAATGGAGGGTTACAATGTGCCACGTTTTGGCACACTGCAATATCCTCTAAGGTTGTTAAACTTGTAAAATATTAAAATTTTGAATGGCTTCATAAAGGAAATTACTAAATTATTGTACAAAAAACAAACAAAACAGCTGCTTCTGCTGAGGTTTTTTTTAAGATAAGATAAGATAAGATAAGATAAGACAAGATAACCTTTATTAGTTCCACATGTGGGAGATTTGTTTTGTCACAGCAGGAAGTGGACAGTGCAAAAGTTATGAAGTTATGAATAAATACAATACACAACTGTACAGAATCGAATAAATAAAATACTATATACAGTAGAATAAAATAGAATAAAATATACAATAGGATAAAAATAGAATACAAATGCTGTATACAACTGAGTAAAAAATACAACGATGCCAGAAAATGAGTATTGCACTTAGTGTTATTGCATATGTGTGGATGTGTGTGTTTGATTAGTTGAAATGTGTGTGTTTGATCAGTTTTTCCCGGATTTGACATATTTTATATGGAACGAGCCAGTAAATTTAAATTTGAGGTTTAATTCAAATCTATTGTGTCTTGTGTCTAAATCTATGTAAGAATTCATTTACATCTATAGTTTTCCATGGTTGTGTGTTTTGTTTTTAATGTCTCATGGAGAGGTTATTTAATATATAGTATATATGCACGCTATTACAAAAGCTTTAGTTACCTTTGTTAATGATGTGTGTGTCATAAACCAAGTTTGTCTTTCCCACCATGTGGATGAAGGGGACAAGACTAAACCGGTTCCTATGTGGATGCGAGGCCGGTTCCAGCTGGCTGCGTTGCCGCGGAAACGCGCGCTCTATAAATACTGCCGGGCTCTCGTGCCGGCTTACACTCAGTTCCATCTGTATTTGAGAGGTTGCGCTTCTGGCAACGAGCTTCGTCGTAAAGGGGAACTGCTTTATTTCTTTTTTTTATCCCAGCTTTTGGGTCTAATGGACAAACTCTTTGTAAATGCTTTTTAAGGTAAGTAAGGGTCTTTTGGTGAATTATCCTTCAATGGAAGTCTTTTTTTATTCTTTGACTAAATAGTCTTTAGCTTAGATTAAATGGCAGGGTTTTTTTAGTTGTCGCGAACACATGAACAGTTTTGACATGTTATGTATTCCTATGTTATTTTATAGTAATTGAAATGTTGGTTTAATTCCAAACTGTGTTGCTGTGGATCTTAGAGTGTTAACAAACAGCACTACGTGGCCAGCGAAACAGATGGGGTGGTTAGCTTGTTAGCATTATCCTTTTTGTGTGTGTGCCTGAACAATAAAAGTACCCTCCGAGAGGTTGGCTTGTGATGGATGTTTTTTTTTTTTGGGGTCCTTTATGTTTGGTTGCGAGACTTTAGGTGAGTAAAGTTAAACCGTCTTGCCTGTTATTCATGTAACAAAGCGCGTTAGTTAATGGTAACCAAAAATTGCCTCATGGCACGAATGTGGCTAAGCGGAACCGGTATAGTGACGTCGGCGTTAAATGTTAGTCACTGATTGGCTACTTTTCGTGCTCTTCATGTAACTTAGAGCAGGGACGTTTTTGTAATTGGGTAAATTCTTGAATAGGCGGAACACTCTTTTCTTTGAATGACTTTTTCCTGTGCAATATCCTGAATTATGAAACCCAGTGCCATTAGCGACTAAAGTTAAGTGCGTGTATTTTAAACATGCCTGAAGTCTCAGAAATGCTCGTTTTAATAGAATAACTGGTAGTCATGTGTTAAACTGAAGTGTCATCATTTCATTAATGAGCTTTTTGTTAAACTGTCAACTGCTCCTGTTTGCAGAATCTTCACTCAAGGAAATCACACACTGGCTACTCAGCAGGCCCTGGCCTTGAGTCTTATTTGAAAGGGTTTAACTTCACTGGTGAGCCACCTTGGCTTCTCTGCACCTGAGTGACAACAACACCAAATTCCATTTCTTTCATATCAAAGTAAGTGTTCCACATCTGGTTATTTGAAACACTGCGTTGTCATCTGGGCATGACTTTCAGATAATATTGTATCAAAAACACCTGTTCACTTGGTGCTTTGAGAATTTTTTTTTTCCTAATTTTTTTTTATGTAACTTTGCACTGTCCACTGCTGTAACAAAACAAATTTCCCACACGTGGGACTAATAAAGGTTATCTTATCTTATTACTCATCTGTGGAATATGAAGGGGACTTTAGTAACTGAAAACATAGAGGACATGGTGTTCTCAAAGTGGCATGTAATCTCAGTATAGTTCCTTTTTTCCAGTTCACCAGTGACCATTCTAAAGGACTTCTTGCAACCATGAACACTGCCACGCCCACTGACTTTGACTTGTCTTTCCTCGATGAGGGTTTCTCTGCTCGTGACATTGTTGAGCAGAAGATCAATGAGTCGTCCATGACGGTAAGCATCCTGTGCTGGCACTGATGCACTAATATTAAAAGTACAGTCTAGTTTATTGTGTAATTAATCATGTATTGATTTTTTTTTTTTTTTCCCCACCTGTTACAGGATGACAGGGATGCCTTTTATGTCTGCGACTTGGGGGACGTGGTAAAGAAACACCTGCGCTGGGCTCGGGCTTTGCCTCGTGTTAGACCTTTCTATGCTGTCAAATGCAACGACAGCCGGGCTGTGGTGATGACACTGGCGACCCTCGGAACAGGCTTTGACTGTGCAAGCAAGGTAGGCTTTGAAACTGCTTTCATAGCATTAGATGATCTCACAACAATGCAGTACAAAGCACTCCTGAAGATTAGCTGAAATTGCATTGGCAGCTTGTATTTTTAAGTTGGCACTGTCTCATTGTTGACTTTGCTGCCCTCTAGACGGAGATTCAGCTGGTTCAGTCTCTGGGAGTCGATCCAAGCAGAATAATCTATGCTAACCCCTGCAAGCAGGTTTCTCAGATAAAATATGCATCTGCCCACGGGGTCCAGATGATGACCTTTGATAGTGAGGTGGAACTCATGAAGGTGGCGCGCTGCCATGACAATGCCAAGTAAGATTTTTTCTGTCTCCAACAAAGAGTCTTTGTCTTTGTTTATTTATTTCTCACCTCTTAACTCTTTGTGTTCAGGTTGGTTCTCCGTATTGCCACAGATGACTCGAAGGCAGTTTGCCGTCTGAGCGTGAAGTTTGGGGCCCCTCTCAAAGCTTGTCGAGGTCTCTTGGAGCGTGCCAAAGAGCTGGGGCTTGACGTGATTGGTGTCAGCTTCCATGTTGGCAGTGGCTGCACCGACCCGGAAACCTATACCCAGGCTATCGCAGATGCACGCTGTGTGTTTGATACAGGGGTAGGTTTTGA
This sequence comes from Mchenga conophoros, assembly GCF_057382185.1. NCBI lineage: Eukaryota > Metazoa > Chordata > Actinopteri > Cichliformes > Cichlidae > Mchenga > Mchenga conophoros. Next base: position 17,390,937 of record NC_140544.1, on the reverse strand, counting down.
CTGAAATGCACACACAGCTGCAATTATGTTGATTTTTATAAAGCCAACTTAACCCTGTTTGTTGTGAACTCTAGGCTGAGTTGGGCTTCAACATGGATCTCCTGGACATTGGAGGTGGTTTTCCTGGGTCAGACAATACAGAGCTTAAATTTGAAGAGGTAACTGCTTTATTATAATAAATGGTATGGGTCACATTTATGCATTTGAACTTTTTTTAAATGTCATATTCAGAAAATGCAAAAGTTTAACATGTAGATGTGGATACTTCTCTTAGATCACAGGAGTAATCAACCCAGCCCTGGATAAGTATTTTCCTGTTGACTGTGGTGTTAACATAATTGCCGAGCCTGGGCGCTTCTATGTGGCCTCTGCTTACACACTGGTTGTGAACATCATTGCCAAGAAAGTCATCATGGATGAGGAGTTTGCCTCTGATGGTAAAGATTATGCTTTCTACTAGCATCATCCTTTGATTTTATAAAAAAAAAAAAAGTTTCTTACTGGTTATACTGATGTGATGAAATTAATTTTACCTCCACAGAGGAAGATGAAGGGACCAGTGACAGGACTCTTATGTACTATGTCAACGATGGAGTGTATGGATCTTTCAATTGCATTCTTTATGACCACGCTCACTGTCTGCCAACCCTGCATAAGGTATATAAAAAGGCATTAGTTAATCTTTAAATATAAAAAAGGTGAAACCTGTGTAACACATGTATATTCCTGTTTTAGAAGCCAAAGCCAGATGAAGTGATGTACCCCTGCAGCATCTGGGGCCCAACATGTGACGGTCTGGACCGCATTGTCGAGCAGTGTAGCCTGCCTGACATGCAGGTGGGCGACTGGTTGGTGTTTGAGAACATGGGCGCCTACACAGTGGCGGCAGCCTCCACCTTCAACGGCTTCCAGAGACCCGACATGCACTACGTCATGTCACGTCCTACCTGGTGAGTCGGTATCACAAGGGCTCAAAGTGTGGCTAAATGATTCATAAGAGGGAAATTTTGCAGCTTTAATGTAACATTTATTATTGTCTTTCAGGAAACTTGTGCAGCAGATCTGTTCACAGGGCATCCCAGCACCTGCAGAAGAGTCATACCTGTTTGAAGTGCCTGCCTGTTGTGGCAGAGAGAGCAGCTTGGATCTGTCTGCTGAGCCTTGCCAGGCCCATGTGATTTAAATATGCAGTATGTTTGTCACATTTAGCATCAGTTTATGGACAAGGGTTCTGTGTATAAGGAGTTTTATTTTCTTGTTTTTCTTCCCTGTTACCTAAAATGTACAGTGCTTAACAAATTTATCACACCACTAGTCATAAAAACCAAGCACAGATCCTTACTGTCACATTTATCAGGCAGATTCCACCGTGCCAGTCTGAGTCCGAGGTAATCAAACCTAATATTTAACCACTGAAACCTTTCCGTTCAGGAATTCAAGTGAATGACTGACATTTGTCATTTTAACAATATAGCCTTTTTATTTTTTATTTTTTTCCCTTCTGCTCCATGATGGCAATAATTACCTCTTGGCATTAAATATTTTGATTAAACAGATTACACATACTGGTAGATGAAACATTACAGAAACAAATTATCTTTGGCACTTGCACTAGTATTAATTAGGGCAGCTGTGGCATAAACCTTCCACTGGATGGTGCTCTAAACTTTTTAAGCACTGTATGTGAACTTTTCCAGGCCAGTTACTTAACAGAATGAGAGGGATGTGTCGCAGACATTTCAGTTCTTTATGGAAGCTCGAGATCAATCCTGAATGAAATGAGGCTGAATCACACTCTGTGTCTCTGTTGGTTCCAGGTACAGTGCAAAGCTCTGTACTTGAATTTGCTGCTGTAGGTTTCCCAGCAGAGTCTGTAAGCGCTTGAGTACTGTAGTTCACAATGAACCTATTTAAACTGGAATAGTATAGGGAGGGAATTTGTATGGACTTGCAGCACTGGAACCTGATTTGGAAACAAATTTTTTGAGCAGACTTGACAGCACAGTGTAAGAAGGCAGATTTATTAAAGATCCAGAGGCTTCGATTTGGTGCACTGTTTTGTGTGGTAATTATGTTTTATTAAATATATCTTTTTGTGGGTTAACTGGGGGAAATGAATTTCTGTCTCCTTTATCTTAAGTGAGCCCTCTGGTAGCCTTCTTTCTGTAGTACTCAAATTCAATCTGGATTTTTAGTATTCAATATCAAGTTCTCATTTATTTATTATATTTATAAGAAGTCAGGGAATGTGCACCCTTTTGTTAAACTGCTGTTCTGTCTACAGCTGAAGGAACATCCTCAGCTGGTAACTTGCACAGAGGCAATGGTGTGTGGTTTTAAATTCCTCAAAAGTGGCTGCTATATTATTTAAGTTTTCCATGATCTCGACTCCTGTAAAGAACATACCCCCCACCCCAAGAGTGTTAATCCTCAAGATGACAAAGCTTATTTATTTGTCAGCAGTTATTTAGTGCTTGTTCTATCAAAGCTTCTCTGTAGATTTTGACTATAACCTGTATTTCCTGTATACATTTTGAATATGACTCACATGGCATGATATATGCATGAATCATACTCTGCATGTTGAAACAGCATATATAATGTATATACACAACAGACTTCAGAGACTACCCAAAAGTCAACATCAATCTTAAAGATTAACACTTGAGCACAGGGACTCAAAGCAGACTGCCCTTCTCCTCTTTTTTTTTTTTTTTTTTTTTTTTTTTTGTTAAATTTAATTTGTTTTCCAGTTATCGTATTAATGAGCAGAAGCAGTGTTTTAACTATACATTTGAAATGGATATGAAAGAGATGGGAATGCATATTCATAACGCTTTCCTATGGAAACTGAAGTTTTGTATTTTTTTAAATAAATAAATGACCACCTTAGTGTTTGTCGTTTTCTTCTCCTTTTGCACAAATATAAATGAAAAACCATTTAGTGGCTGAGGGGGGGGAAGAGTTTTACTTTAACTTTGCATGCAGTTAATAGGAGTAGTGATAGAGGATGATCCCCTGAAACTCCACTGCCCCCTCCCACCCACCAGTTTAACAGTATGAGTCAACATTGTCTTTTTCAGGAAGTTGGCCATTTTTACATGTTGCGCAGCTGTTTTATGTGTGAGCTGTGGGGCGTGCGGAGTGTCTAAGAGAAATATCCACACGCCATGACCAATGGGGATCGTACCTGTACATATGGAATATGTAACTGTGTGGAGAGATAGTCTCAATATGCTAGAGAACTTACATTGGGTGGTGGTCTAACAAATTTGTTAAGGACTAAACACACGTGTGTTTATATAAATATTTGAACATCATGGCAATGCACTTTTCATTATTTCTTTAAACAGTTCCTTGCGATTGCACAGCATACATCTTTAATGATTGTAGAAAACAATTAAGTGCACAAATTTGAATTTATTTTGGATTTTTAAGGAAAATAGGATTAAAACTATACATTTAGCCTATAAAATGACAACTATACAAACTCATCCATGTTAGCAGATTTTAAGAGCTATGATTTCTTCACCCAAAGTTACCAAACCTAAAGTTTTTCTACTAGATGTATATGACTATATATCTAACAACTAGTAAAAAAAAACAACTGTTTGAGGTTTTTTTTTTAGTTCTGCAGCATTTTATTGGCCTACACAGTGAAAACTCCCGTGTATGTGAATGAGATGAAATACTTTATTTCCATCCAACCAAGAAAGTCATGATTTCATCATAGGAGGACAGATTCTTTTGCAGATCAGTATTATTTATAACTCCTACATGAAAGTGTGAGTCTATGACTGCACCACAGATATGCCCTTCCGTTCATAATGCTTCCTAATGTACTCAGTGATGGCGCTCTCATGATTAAGCTCTTTCCTGAACAACATAATATAACACTTGGGAGCCAAGTGACAGCCGAGAACGCTGAAGCATAAAGTGAGGATGGCTGCACTTTGTACGGCAGGTTTGTACTTCCCTGTTAAGGTCAGATAAATTGGGAGGAAGATAATCCAGATGACCACAAACAGCAGCATACTGATGGTGATTAAAGATGCATTTTTGTACAAATCCGGCAACTGTTTACCTTTGAATGCGAACACCAAACAAATAAAGCCCAAGAAAGCGTTGTAGGCTAACATTGCTATAAAGTATTCAAGGGATTGTGTCTCACACTGCTGCAGAATGGTCTCTTTCCCTGGCATCTCTTTAGGAATTGGTGGATTTACGATCAGCCATGAGACAGACAGGGCCAGCTGGATCCCAGAGACAATAGTAACTACCAACAGCGGCTTATTCAGCTTCTTTACCCAAGACCCTACGTTAAGGTTAAAGTTGAAAGCTACCAAGATCTGAAGCAAGTTAGCTAGAATGCAAGAGATACAAACGGTGAAGGATACACCAAAGAGAGGCACACCTACACAGTGAATCTTCTCAGTAGGTTTGCCTATGAAGGTGAATGTAAGACAGAAGCCAGCCACCAAGGAAAAAAGCTCCAGAAAACACAAATAACCTCCAACTGCCTTTACAATGGGAGTTTTAAAATATACTGCAAACAGAACAGCAAACACAACGGTAGTAATGATCCCGACGACTGCAAGGGAGCTGAGAATGACTGAGAAGGGATCGGTCCAGAGGAGAAATTCATCCGTTTTGTTGAAACACTGATCCCTCTGTTCAGGAATTGAATATTGGTAGTCAGTGCAGCTCTTGCATGCTGAACCTGCAGAGGAAATACAAACATAAATAGCATAAGGGAAGAGGAAAATATTTTATGACTCAATGTAAAGATTAAAATAATTTGATAAGGAGCAAGGGGGAAAACCCCTGCATTAAGAAAAATGTGCTTTTACGTGTGGAAGGGCCAAACTACATTATCACAGAGCAGCAGCGTGAGAGATCAGAGGATATTTGCAAATTAATGCAAAACTGGCTTTGGATATTTTGGGAGAGAAGACAGACAAGAGTATATGCGTCTAATATGTGTTCATCTAATAAGTACAACAGTTATTACATTTTTAGTATATAAACTTTTTAAATTCCTGAGCTCCATGTCAGTGACAGTCAAAAAACAACTCCAGAAAATCAAACAAGAAGCATCTCTTTTTCACATGACTGTAAGTGTAAAACAGGTGCATTACAAGGTTTTCAGTCAGATTTTGTAAAGTGTATCTACCTTAACATGATGTCAAATTTTTTAGTTTAATATGTATTATTTAATCTTTGCCATTTATTTTATGAGATTTAAGTGTTCGCAGAAATACATCTACATACAAGTATGCTAAAGTTGTTTTAAGTTATTGTTATCCTTTCTTTGGAACAAGCTGCCTTTTGATCATCTGTCAATAGATTTGAAAACAGACCTTTTTTATCCACGCTTATTAAGTGTTTTTTATTTTGGTATGTTTTGTTTTGTTTGTTTTTTTAAAAATTATATTTTGTTGTTTTTGCCACCTTAAGGGATTGTAAACTTACATGTTTTTTTTAAATACTTTTGTCTTCTGTTAAATGCATTAAGTTTAGATGTAAAGAAGTGTTAAATCTAAATAAAGTTGCCATTGCCAGAATAAACTATTTCGTATAACTTGCCCACATTAAGTTGAAATACTAATTTTCTGTTTGAATTAGCTTTCATATTTGAATTTTTTCAGCAAAAACTTTCTTATCTAAAACTTAATATGGAAATAAACTCTTCAGCTGTCACTAAATAATATTTGTTTGCTACATTACTATCAGAATGAGCTGCTGAAGTGCATACAATAAATTTTTGCCTGTATAATTGAACTTTATCAATATTTGTAATAAAAGACTTACCGTTTCCAGGGGAAAACGTGCCATCAGCACATGAAACGCAAACTTTACAACAGATTTTTCTCTCCGTTAGTTCTTGTCCTGGATCACATGTTTTCGCACAGTTATATGCTGAGCCCTATGGAGGAAACAGTACACATACATGATGCTCATAAATTATTATGGGTAATAAATGAATGTTGAAATTTCATCTCACCGTCTGATTTATCAAGTGTACAAGAGACTCTGGGACTTTTGTAATTTTTCCATTCGGAAGGTATTCTCCAATAGTTTGTATTTGTACACCCTTGTTGAATTCAGACATATTCCAGTATACAATATCATATCCCAAACTGGGATCTCCATCACTATTAAAAAAGATATGTGTGGTTCCCACAGTAAAGTTTACTTTCTGGATTTCTGAGAGAAGCTGTGGAAACAATATGAACATAAATCAACCAAGACACTTGCTTAAACTGTACAAAATACAAAGAATAAAGAGAACTTTTAAGGGGGTATGTGTTGGACTGTTTCCGTGTTGGAAATGATGACTTGCGCAATCCTACACCATGAAGACATTACCCATAAAATGAGAAATTATTAAAACATTACACACAAAAACAGGGCAAGCTGTCACAGTTATATTATATTTTAAGCCAAGGTCATCAACTCCTGGTCCAAGTATTATACTTTGACATAAAAAACTTGGTAAATGTCTTAAATTAATCAACAGCAAAACAACAACAACAACAACAAAACAATTAAAAAACATCTTTCCTGTACCTCTGATGCTGTGAATTTGGAGCTACGTTCACAATGATGGTCATCACACTTAAGCAAGTGTCTGAGCCCCTCACCAATGACTTGAACAGCTAAATAGATATTGTAAGATTCTTCCTTGTCAATGCAATTAGCCAAGAAGCTTGTTCCCAGACATTGATTAGATTCCAGCTGATAGTTTAGCGAGCAATTATTTACTTTTACTTCTTCAGACTGATTTGAACAAAGTGGATGCTGCGTCAGGTAATATTCGACAAAGGCGTTTTTTTGAGTTCCATTAAAAATCGACATGACGTAGTCTTTAAAGCCAGGCACCTCAATCTGCTTAAATATGAACCCAAAAACTTGTCCGGCAAGTTGGATGTCTGGAATTGCAAAGATCTTTGGAGAGCTAGACCATGTATCACTTGCAATCCAAGTTCTGTTGAATTTATGTTTAATCGCTTCTTTCAGGATGATTTCAACATTAATCTCCTTTGTGAAGAGGATGATGGCTTCAGCGGAGGAGTTTTTGATTTTTTCCAGTAGTTCAGTCAGCTCAGTTTGGGTCTTAGCACCATTTATATTAAAATCAGCAGACAAGATGTGAACAAATTCAATGCAGATATTGGTTTTGCTGAAAGTTTTCACAAGGCTATCACTACCATACTTCCCGTACTCATCATCACTTCCCACAATAATCACTGTTTGCCAATAAAATGTCTTCACCAGCTCAACCATACCCCTCGTCTGATATTCATCACTAGGCACTGTTCGTAGAAATGTAGGGAACTTGTACTTCCTGCTGAGCACCTCACTAGTCGATCCATAACTAATCTGTTAAAAGACATAAAATAGGTAAATTCACCAATATTCATACCAGGTTAGATTCTCATATTTCCGAGGTTTGTAAGGCAGTATCAGATAAAGAAAAAACAAACCTGGGCAACTGAAGACAGCGCAACAAGTCGTGCAACAGCTATCGATGCTTCTGAGGTCCTCTCACCAATCACAACCTTGGTTTTGGGTTCAGGTAACTTGGACTGAGCATCTGCTGGCACTAAACAGCTTTGCGGGTCTGACTGATTCTTCAGCAGCTGGAGAGTTGCTCTCAAGGCGAGGCCAACATCTCCACAAGTGTCATAGATGTCGTATCCTATCGTGATGTTAGGTAGGTTGAGTTCTCTGATGGCGTATATCATCACTTGACTACGGAGGAACATTTGTATGTCATAGCTGCAAAAATGGACAGAATACAGATTAAATTCATCATTCATTTATTCACAGTAATGAGCTGATGAACTAAGGCAGTACTTACTCCTGACAGAAGAGAGGTCCAGAAGTGTCAGTCCTATTGGTTTTTAAGTGAATGGGGAAAAGTCCTCCAATGATGATATTCCCAGGATAGTATACACGTAGGAGACCATTCTCTCCTAAACAGGAATGAAACACGCTCATGACAAATAGCTGTATGAAGAACATTGTGGATCCGCAGAGATACAGATGTGCATTAGTTGTTTCTGGTGAGTATAAACTGGCCCACAAACACTAGCTGTTTTAAACTTCCCCTCATGGATTATTTGCATGGTCAAACAGAGTCTTTGTAACTCTATGCAAAACAGTCTGTCTTCCTAAATTCTTCCAAATACAAAAACACCAAGATGATTTGAATCACTCATAGAAAAGGACTCATTCGTGGACAGGCCTGAGTAATGGTTTAATTGTTTTTAGATTACAGAAAATAAGCAATGTTAAGGCTCAATGTCAAGGATTACTCTCTACTTTCTATCAGCCACAGTTGGTTTTGGCTGACAATGACTAAGTGGTGAGTCTACAACTGACAGGGTCACCTATTATGTGCCAAAGGTTAGATGTCAACCTGAACTTTGGTCCTTTTATGTTTTTAAAAGATTCTTAAACAAACAAATAAATAAAAGCTTCATACAAAGAAAATCCAGTAAATTAAATGCTGTTGTTAAACTATGGGATTATAATTATAATTCAACAATGAACTGTTCAGTTTGGATTATATCAACCATAAAATGATTTTTACATTTAAGTCATACAGAATAGATATTAGAGCCTTAAACAGGCTGACTTCTGCTAAATGGGTCAAACTGGGCAGAAAGTATACAAACACGTAACATCCTTATACAATATGATGTAACACCATAGATCAACTTACCTCAGAATATATAAAGCATATAAACATACAAACATTCTATCACCATGTTGGAACTGGAAGTCCAACATGGTGATAGAACCAGACATGTGTCACAAATTAATCTGGCTGTAGGCTATGGCACTTGGAGCTAGTTTGAGTGCACACAGAGTAAACTGCACGCTTTAGTCATGAGGCTAAATCACAGAAATCAGAGGGGAATGATAACGTAGACAAGATTCACCAGATCGTTGACTTTTGCTGTTTATGTGGTCAACTCGTGCATGAGAACAACACCAGGTAAACTCACGACAGTATTAAATATTTTACTGTCCAAGAGCAATAAGAGTGATGGGCCGTGTCACAAATGTCACAGATCAAATGAATGAACGAGCCTTTATTTATCACTTAAAATTGGACTTAGTAAAATTGGACCCCTTCCGACCATACATACATTACACAAACATCACATTGGGCAGACAGGTCAGAACAGGTAGCTTTTAGAAAAATAAGCAATGAAATGTGCAACACAATAGGGGAGAGGAGGAGAAAAAAAGAGAACTCTACCCATCAGTTTGAGAACAGAAAACAAAAACTCCTCAGCACAAAAAGCACATGGATCTTCATGGATCTTTGCGCCATTAAAAAAACACACATGACAAGCAACAGGGGTGGGTATGGGGTATGTGAGTGAGCCGGTGTAGACAGCAGCATCCAGTCCTGCAGCATCTCTCTGCTGGTCCAGTTGACCTGCCGACTGCATAGGGAAGGAGCAAGCATTGAACACTCTTCCAGGCAGGGAAATTGGCACGGGCATTGCCGTCCTGGGGATAGCAAAGCAAATCTTGGATCAGAAAGCACTGTGCATATAGGAGCTACTGTGTAGAGGTCTGGGGAAACACATAAAAGTAATACACAAAAAATAACTATAATACAGAAAAGGGCCATTAGATTAATAAATAATGTGGGGTACAGGGACCATACAAATGCACTCTTTCTCAAAATGCAAGCTTTTAAATTCCAAGACTTGGTGAAGTTTAAAGCAGGGCCAATAATACATAAAGTAAGAAATAAAATGTTTCCAAAATAAATTTGTAAATTGTTTCTAGAAAAAGAAGGTGAGTATACCTTACATTGTTAATGGAATTTAAAAATACAAAGTGCTAGAACAACTTTTAAAATTATGTCTATCTCAATAGCAGGAGTTAAATTATGGAAATAGATAAATAGAATATAAAAAAACAAATTTTAAACAAATATTAGAATGAAGCAAACAAGGTTAACCCAGGACGGTAGTGGTGTTCTTTTTTTATTTTTTCATAAATTGTGAATCTGCAAATTTACTTTCTTGTTTTTGTTTTATGTATGTAAGTTTGTTTTGTTTTTCTTTTGCTTTATATGTTGTTTAATTTAAGACTAAAAGAAAATTAAATGAGTGAGAGGTAAAACGTGAGGGGGTAGAGCCAAATAATTCTGCCTACTCCTTTTCAAACAAAAAACTGGAATGGTATTTTTTAATGATTCTGAATGTACATGTTTGAAATAAAAATGAACTGAACTGAGCTGATGCTGAAAGAAGACAGTTGACCAAAAAGCTCGGTGATAGGAAAGTTGGTTGATTTATTTCGTAAGAAGTAGGGAAGTGAAAGTTATCTGGCCATTTATTTTTTAAGGCACACTCATTTGAATTATTTGTTGACATTTCAGTCCCCACTCCACACCAGTTGATGGCGGTAATGCACCATGCTGTTTGCCAATAAACAATATAAAGAGGAAGATGGACGACCTTTCCGATCCGATACCAAATAAAATTCAGGGTAGTATTGATGATACTGATCTGATACTGATACTTTGTACAAAAACTTTTTTTATTTATTGTATCTTTTATTGTATCTCAAATTATAGTGTCATAATGATTACAGGACATCAGATTACTTGTTCTTATCACTTAATAATGCAGAATTCATCATATAGAAATAAAAAAAACTGAAGTTGTGCACTATTTGAACACCTTGCCTGCCTGCAGCACTAAAGGACTCCGTGAGAGACGTCTGTCTCGCCCTAGCAGCACCTGTCCCTCTAAATCTGCTGACAGTCTGCTCAGACTGATGAACCCAGATTTCTCATGATAAAGGAAAGTTTATCTAGTAGTTCTCTAACACTCACTCAACACAGTAGTACAGGCTGTTGAGACTAGTGATGGGTCATTCTCGAACGAAATGGCTCTTAGAGCCGGCTCATTGACGTGAACGACGCGAGCCGGCTCCTTATCGCGAGCCGTCACGTGGGTTTTTTTTTTTCTTTCTCTCAGCCTCTCTCTCGCACTTTTTTTCCGCTTCACTCCGCACGCGAGCCTTGTGCTTTATGCTGGGCAGAGGGGGGAGGGGCGGTAAATACACTCAGTAGCACAGCGACAGACCCAGAGGAAGAGAGAGAGAAAGAGAGCCAGGGACAACAACGTCACATTAGAAAGGTATAGTAATCATCCACAACTATTTTCGGTTGCAGATGATAAAGGATTCAGAAAGTTTATTCATGCAGGCCCCTATGACAGAGAATATGCATCTTCTTTTGTTTTCATATTTTAATTTATATTTGTGTTGTGGTTTACAGTGTTTTGTGTTGTTTCACTTTAAATTTGTAAAAGGAAAAAGCTGAAAATTTAAATAGTTAAAAGTTGAAATGTGAATAGTTGATTTTTGTATTATATGATTTATTTATTACATTTTATGTGGAGTGAATAAATAAAAGTATATTTAAGGTGGCCCCTAGAGACAAAGCACATACAAACTTCAAATCACGTACGAACTCTGAAGCATGTACAAACTCCAAAACACATAAAAACACGTACAAACTCCAAAACACGTAAAAACTCCAAAAGACGTAAAAACTCCGAAGCACGTAAAAACTCAGAAGCACATAAAAACTCCGAAGCACATAAAAACTCAAAACACGTACAAAAGACAACAGAAGTGCTCCAGGATGCTGGGCGCAGTGTTGAGCTTTTGTTATCTTGTGGCTACACAAACCAGCAAGTACCAACGACCGGATTTGGTGTGTGGTAGTAACAGGTAAATGAACTTTTTTTTAAAATAATTTGAATATATATGAGTGCCTGTGTATAAATACAGAAACAATACACACATGCTTTCAATTGTGTAATTTAAGTGATCTAGTAGCTCTGCTTTGGAAGTTCAGTTCATGCTAGAATTGTGTTTTGAAGTTTGTACGTGTTTTGTCTCTAGGGGCCACCGCATATATTTATATATAAACATATATAACTGAAACCACTTTTTTTTTACGTTAGTAATTCCTTTTGTGCATAATTTCATATTATTGTTAATAATAAATTAATTAAAGCAACAAAACAACCCGAAGAGCCGGTTCGGAGCCGAAAGAGCCGGTTCGGAGCCGAAAGAGCCGGCTCTCTAAAAAGAGCCGGAAATCCCATCACTAGTTGAGACTGTCCTGATTTTAGTTAATTTAATCAAAGCACCTGAGCTGATTTCCTGATTAGTGTGTGATGTCACGGGAGGGGGCGTGGTCACGATTTTTGGTCGAGCCGCCATCTTAGTAGGCCAAACAAAGGGCTACAAGATCTAAAGCACAGGGAAACATCAACTATGGCTCATACTTGCCGTGTTGTCGGTTGCAGTTTTAGATCGCACGATCGGGAAGGGAATAAGCTAGAAAATGGGCTCTCTTTTTATCGTTTCCCCTCCTGGAAGCAACGCGAGGGATCTCATGTTACCAGACGAAGACGTCAGGCTTGGATAGCAGCGGTGAGACGAGTTGATATCGAGCTCTCTGCCACCATTTTTGTTGGTGTGCTCCTGACATTTTTATTCTGGTAAGTTCTAAAGAAATTCATATTGCTCTTTGTTGGCTTTTAATTTTATTTTCAATGCGCTGAGGTCATAGAAAATTAGAACAAACATCCTAATGTGTGATGCAGCAGAACTGTGTTCTGTTTATGGAGTAGCTTATCGGTGACAACTCCAGAGTAGCAAGTGGAATTTGCCTTTTTTGCGGGCGGCTCCTTTTGCCTTTCACTGCAGACGGTGTGTTTCTGTTTTCAGGAGAAGTCAGGTGGCCAGAGGTGCTACTGGTTGATTCGAGTCGCTCTCTGAAATCGGAGTAATAAAAACGTAGGAGGGGAACGATAACGACGACAAGAGTCTCCCGATCGTTTACTGTGTCTGTCCTGTGAACAGTGTTGGGTAAGTTACTTTAAATTAGTAACTTAGTCACATTACTAGTTACTTCTATCAAAAGTAACTCAGTTACTTCAAGTTACTCGTTACTTTCAGAGTAACTAGTTACTAGGGAAAGTAACTTTGGTTTTACTCAGAATTCTCTTGTTAATGTGTTGCTTCCGTAACTGGATACCCAGCAAGATTGCCAGTCTTCTAGCTTGCTTACTTGCCACAAGTGCACTGTGCCACCTACCAATAGAAAGGAAAAAATAATGTGCACATTTCCACGAGAGAAATCCCACGCCTGATTCTATCCTAGCCTGCTCAGGACCTGCAGCCCCACAAGGCTGCAGGTCCTGATGGCATCCCCGGGCTTGTTCTCAGAGCGTGTTCTGGGGAGCTTGCAGGAGTGCTCACAGACATATTCAATCTGTCCTTGGCCCACGCTGTGGTACCGGCCTGCTTCAAATCCACCTCCATCGTCCCGATACCCAAAAACTCCAACCCATCTTGCCTCAATGACTACCGCCCAGTAGCACTCACCCCCATCATCACTAAGTGCTTAGAGCAGCTGGTCCTAGCACACTTCAAATCCTGTCTCCCCCCCACCCTGGACCCCCACCAATTCGCATACCGCCAGAACAGGAGCACAGAGGATGCAGTCTCCATCGCACTGCACTCTGTCCTCTCACACCTGGACAACAACAACACCTACGCCAGAATGCTGTTTATAGACTTCAGTTCAGCATTCAATACAATCCACCCCTCACAACTCATCAGGAAACTGACAGACCTGGGCATCAGTTCCCTCATCTGCAAATGGTTACTGGACTTCCTGACCAACCGCCCCCAACATGTCCGGCTGGATAACCGCTGCTCATCTACCATCACGATGAACACCGGTGTACCACAAGGCTGTGTGATGAGCCCTTTCCTCTACTCCCTCTTCACCCACGACTGCAGACCTGCTGATGGTTCCAACACCATCACTAAGTTTGCAGATGACACCACGGTGATTGGCCTCATCAGTGACAACGATGAGGCCGCCTACAGGGAGGAGGTGGATCATCTGGCTGAGTGGTGCGACAGAAACAACCTGCTGCTTAACACCGAGAAGACCAAGGAGCTCATCGTGGACTACAGGAGGAATGCTGACCCACATCCACCCATCCACATTAAGGGGATGGCTGTGGAGCGTGTGAGCAGCTTCAAGTTCCTGGGAGTCCACATCTCTGAGGATCTCACCTGGACGACCAACTGCTCCAAGCTGGTCAAGAAGGTCACCAGCGCCTCTTCTTCTTGAGGACTCTGAGGAAGAACCACCTGTCCTCAGACATCCTGGTGAACTTCTATCGCTGCACCATCGAGAGCATCCTGACCAACTGTATAACAGTCTGGTACGGGAACTGCTCTGCCTCGGACCGGAAGGCGTTGCAGAGGGTCGTGAAAACTGCCCAGCGCATCGCCGGAGCACCACTTCCTGCCATAAAAGACATCTACAGGAAGCGGTGTCTGAAAGGGGCTGGGAAAATCATCAAAGACCCCAGTCACCCATCACATGGACTCTTCACCCTCCTGCCCTCTGGGAGGCGCTACAGGAGCCTCCGGACTAAGACCACCAGGTACCGGAACAGCTTCTTCCCCACAGCTGTCAGACTCCTGAACTCTGCCTCCTGACATCTGACCCACGTTAACTCATGGACTGAACATACACACACCCACAATGGACAACTATACCCTCAAACACACAATAATAACATGGACTGAACCACCACTCACAACCACTAGCACTTTATATAGCCTCTGTAGGAATTATATCTCACTTATCTTAACTGCACTACTGTATAGCTCTGTGTAAATAATCATTCTGTACATTCGATAATTCTTAACCCTACAACTGTTTACAACTTGCATAGTTCCCATTTCTGTATAACTGTATATCTCAGATTTCTGTAAAGTTATTTATTTCATATTCTGTATAGTTTTTCATATTTATATCCTGTTCATATCCTGTACATAGCTTGTACTCACTACAGCCTGTACATACTTATAGTTATAGAATATTCACAACATACTTCATACCGTGTACATTATGACATACCATAATAGACCCATTTCTGTAATATACTCACATATCTATATTATTGCTAATATATATTGTAATATATCTATATCACTAAAGCACTTCTGGATGGATGCAAACTGCATTTCGTTGCCCTGTACCTGTGCATGTGCAATGACAATAAAGTTGAATTCTATTCTATTCTATTCTATTTTTACATCCAACACAAAAACTGCAGTCGAGGTGCTTTCGATTGTACTCAGAACTCGGAAATTCTGCCTTCTGAATAGGAAGATGTAGGTAACACCAGACTGCAGATGAGCTGCATACAGAGCTGGACTGGGACAAAAAAAATCGTCCTGGGCATTTTGACTAGAGACCGGCTCACCATTATAGGAAAAATCATAAAGCCTTTGAATGAAAATAAACACTGTTGTGACAGTGATGTACACTGTTTTGATGGTATATATGCATCAATCTATCAATCGTTTGTTGCAAGACTCAGATAATTATTTTTTTAAAAGTGAGACATTTTAAATGAGAATAAGAAAGTATTTCCTTCTGCCCCCCTTTCCCTTTTAATGCCCTACATGGACCCCTGGCAACACTTTGCTAGACCTGCCCCTGCACAGTTACCAGCTGTCAGCTACTTAGAAAAGGATCCTGGTGTTATTTGTCTCTCAGAAACAGTTCATAACTTCCCTTCAACTCATTCATGTCACCTAAAAGGTAAACCTGTTTCTCCATCACCTCTTCAGCTCTGATGATCCAGTAAGGACATCTCCTGGTTTCATCTTCATGTTTCCCTCTCATCACATAACCAAACCGATATCATGACCAGCAGCTTTACAGCTGTGGCTCCAGCAAACATCAGCTGATACTAGAAATTAATATTAAATAAATTCTAACAACAGCTGATCAAACGTGCTGCTGTTGTTTAGCGCAACATCCGCTGGTTTCCTCTTTCTGGCGCGAAGTGGGCGATAAATAAACAAGAGAGAAAAGCCGATCAGCTGATCATTGATCAGTTTCATGATTGAAGTAGAAACAGGAGAGGGAGGGTGAGAGGATGAGAGAAGAAGAGGCAGCTGTGCAGCGTAACGACAGAATAACTCCAGCTTTGTGTCTTTTTTCATTGTAGCTGAAGTCCGGGACAAACTGTGTTCTTTTTCACCTCAATACGAAACGCATGATATTTTCTCTGAATATGAGACGATTCCGTTTTTAACGGGACGGTTGGCAACTCTAATAATTAACAAAATAAAGTTCAAAATAAAGTTCAACATCAGTAACATAGCACCCACCCAGATGTATAGAAACTCCGTCATGCTAGCTAGCACTCAGTACGAAAAAGTCAGCATAACGAAAATAAACTCCACCTAAACTTGGTTCATATCTGACCCAGATGGACTGCAGGTTATAACTTCTTACCTGAAGTTCAGTTCACCTGGCACTCTCGGACCAGCGGCCGCTTCGGGTCTCTCCTCTTGCCTCCCTTTTCCTTCATCCACCTGCTGGCTTCCACAACTTGCTAATGTTATTGAATCTGTGGAAGCGCCGCAATAGCCACCACACGAAGTAACGAATAACGAGCCTATCTAAATCCCAGTAACTCTGTATATTTTTATATGTAACTCTGTATATTTCGTTTACTCTATTTAATTTGTAAAATATGTGTATACACACACACACGTAGAAAAATATTTAGTATACACATCCAGAAATGCATATACTATTATATATTGTACATATATTTATTAGTTTCAGATGTAGCCATTCTTGTATTTTGCTTGTTTACATTATTGTATTTTGCACAACTCTGCTGCTTGTGAAGCTCGCACACAAGAATTTCACTCACATGTACTGTACCAATGTACCTGCACATGTGATGTGACAATAAAAGTAATTTGATTTGATTTGTAACGAGTAGGGCTGGGCCATATTATACCGTTCACGGTAATACCGGTATAATGTTAGGCAACGATAGGAAAATGAAATATCGCAATAGAATGGGAGTAAAACGCGCATGCGCAGTGCCTTTGTTTTCATACACACGTGGCCGATTGTTGAGTGAAACAGATGAACCAGAATTGGTTTGTAAAAATGGTGCAACTTCAGTGATGTGGAACTGGTTTGGTGTTTGTCCGTCAGATACACGACAAAGCACATTTTTTTGCAGAACATGCAAGCGGCCGTCGTTATTGTCATATTTGTCAAACTAAGATGCTCTTAAATCTGGGAGTAATCTGGGTCCTAAACTCTGTATGCTTCAGGTCAAACAACACTGCAGCATCACTGAGAGTTAAAAACTGTCTAAATTCTTTCATCTTTAATAAAACGATCAGCATTGCTGCTTTACCAGGTGAAACTATGAAGTTTAACTTCCAGGCATCCATGAAAACAAAAGTTATTACATTTAACGGAGTTAGAAGTTAGCAGGAAGCTAGCGGAAGTTAGCTCGCTAGTTTCGCTAGTTACCTAAGCATGATATTGCATGTTCTGACTGAGAGATTTCTGAAAAAAATCAAACGTACAGCTCTGCTATCACTTCCAACATAAATGAAGACAGGAAACTAAACAGCAGTGACGTTTGTAGGGTTACTGAAGTTGGGCTAGCTGGTATATAATGATGTGCTACGTGATCGCTAGCGACACAGCTATGTTAGCATAACATAAACAGTGAAGCTGGAGGACGAACACTAACACTTTTCCACTTATAAAAGTTAACGTGAAGGTTCCTCATGGTTAGAAACAAATGCAATCGCATGGCAGGATGCTGTAAACGGACCAAACTTCAGTCAGGAGAACAACTGAGATAATCCATCCACAATACGAGGTTAGTTATTAATATACTGCAACAACATGGGAATAGAGCAGCTGCCAGAGAATTCAACATTAATGAATCAATGGTACAGAAGTGGAGAAAGCAAGAAGAATGAGTTTAATAAAGTTTGATTTATCTGACTGCTTTGTTTCGCTTAATGTGCCTTATAATCCTGTGCACCTTATGGTCCGAAAAATGCGTACTGCACACTGCAGTTTAATGTTGCAAAGCACCTCTTTTTAACTTCAGTGGATATTATACATGGTTATGCTCAGGATATGTCAGCCCATTTCTACTGGAAATGCCTTTTGGTTAAACTTTCAGCAAGGAATTTGCATTGGCACTGTTACATTTTGATAAAGCTTTAATGTACATAAAAACCAGCTTCTTGTTTAAGTGAAAATAAATGGAAGGTTGTATTTTGCGCTAGTAATGTTGTGGAGTTGTATTTTGTCTCGCATCAATTATATCGTCAGTTATATCGTTATCGCAAATTTGCAAATATATATCGTGATAAATATTTTTGGCCATATCGCCCTGCTCTAGTAACGAGTAACGCGTTCCCGGTTTTGGCATAATAACTAGTTACCGTGCTCGTTACCACAATAATAACGTAGTTACTGTAACGCGTTACTTAATAACACGTTAGTCCCAACACTGCCTGTGAACAACATCGGCGTTTGCTGTGGCTCATGAGAACATTTGCTGTGGCGCATGAGAATATCACCCTGTAAACTCCTGACATTTTTAAACTTTTTGTTGTTCAACAGCATCAAGACAGACAGAGTGTGTTTTGAGATAACCTCACAAGTGTCACAGATGACACATTTGGTGTTTATTTGCTGGTTTGTTGGTAGCAGCTCCTGAAACGCAAGTCTGCCACACATAGGGTTGCCAACTCCCTGAAAAATAAATAAGGGACACCTCGTGGCCAGGGCCGGGCGACCCAGTTGTCTTCACCCTTCCCAGTGTGGTGAATTTTCTAGCTCTTTTTTTGTGTGTGAAATTATTTTTTTAACCCTTTGACTTGAATTTGATTTAAGTAGATGTGTATTCTTTGTGATATGAACACATGTGAAACAAATGATCATTTAGCCATTTATTTTTAGCTCAAAATGACAACATTAACACAATAAAACAGGTCTCCTTCTTAAACAGAAGCCTGTCATGCTTAACTTTTGAGAATATAAGTAAATCTTTCTTTAAAAGAACTCTGTCCTGCTTAACTTAAAATAATAGAAAACAATAGAAAGAAAAACATTCTTGTAACAGTGCACATTTAGTGCATTTAGTACAATTGGCTTCAGTTGAGGTATTATTTCAGCTTTTCTAATGCTAATCAGCTGCTCCTGTTTGTAAACCTGCTTGTTCCCATGATTACGCATCATAACTCATCATCATTATTCATCTATGTATTACTTTTATGTATTAGTCATCAATTTGTTGTAATCATCTATCCTTGCAGTTGTTTATTACACAAAATAAGTTATATTATCACACTTCTGGCCACATAGCGCTGATATTCACTGCACATGCCCATATTAACTTTTTCCAGCCAGGTGTTTTCCTTTTCCCATTCTTCCCTTTCTCTGAGGGGAACAAACATTGCTGCTCTAATGCTGGGCTCACACTGTGCGGTTTTAGGCCCATTTTTAGCCGATTTTTGAGTGATCGGACCGATTTTGGCCTTCATCGTGCATCGTGTAGTATACGTGGGGTAACGAGAAGTGATTAACACCTCACGACCAGCTCCCGATCATAAATCGCTCGTGAGGGTCTCACCACAGCCGCTCACACTGCTCGCGCGCAAACACGTAAACGTTGGTGTAAAAGATGGAGCAGCACGGCTGTGCAGCGTGTGATCTGGACACAAGCGATGGAGGCACAACTTGTAGAACTTTGGAAAGCTCATCCGAGCCTTTTCGATGTGGCATCACAAAATTATCACGACCACAACAACCGTGAAAATAGTTGGATTTACATTGCTGCTCAGTCACAGCTGCCTGATCAGTGTTTTTCATTAGCAATTTAGCAAAGTTGATGGTGGTGGTGTGTGTGTCTGTGTGAGTGTAAGACGGAGAGAGAGAGCGCGACAGATTTTCTGTTATAACCTTCATTTTATGGAGGCACAGTGTGAGCACTCAGGTCGCATCAGAGCATCGGGCCGTATAGTGTGAGACCTGCATCGTGACCTACCAACTTCTAACCCCTGCGAGTCAATCGTGCAGTTTGAGCAGGAGCTGAATAACGCGACTGAAAAAATCGCACAGTGTCTGCCCAGCTTTAGGTTTACTGTCGTCCGAGACTTGCACTGCAGTGTCGGCGTTTGTTTCCCTGTTGGCCATGCTTCTTGTTGTGGTCATCTGTTGTCTTCCGGTATTTTCTCCGTAAGCGACCTTTCCTCGACCAATGAGATGAGCGGTAATCTGAATTGTCATACTCGAATTGTCATAAGTGTGCTGTTAGCTCATTGGTCACAAAGCAGGAGAGGGGCTGGGAATTATGTTTTCAAACAAAGCGTTAATTCCATTAAAAGTTATAGACTACTTTTGATTCTCACTGTATTACGGGACAAAGTGCGTCCCTTATTAGCTCAATACGGGACGTGTACTTTTGTTTCGAAATACGGGACGATTCCGTATTTTAAGGGACGGTTGGCAACCCTAGCCACACATCTGTTCAACCAAATCCAGTTAATCTGAGACGCCAGATCTGGGCCGATGGTGCAGTCCAGTACTTCAGCTAGAATGAAAAAGACACAAAGCTGGAGTTATTCTGTGTCTTTATGCTGCACAGCTGTTTCTTCTTCTCTCATTCTCTCCCCCTCCCTCCCCTGTTGTTATTTCAATCATGAAACTGATCAATGATCAGCTGATCGCCTTTTCTGTCCCAAATCCCGTCTTTCTTGTTTGTTTATCGCTCACTTTGCGCCAGAAAGAAGAAAGCGGATGTCGCATTAAACAACAGCAGCACAGTCTGATAAGCTGTTGTTAAAATTTGTTTAATATTAATTTTAATTTCTAGTATCAGCTGATGTTTGCTGGAGCCACAGCTGTAAAAGCTGCTGGTCATGATATCGTTTGGATATGTGGTGAGAGGGAAACATGAAGATGAAACCAGGAGATGTCCTTACTGAATCATCAGAGCTGAAGAGGTGATGGAGTAATAGGGTTACCTTTTAGGTGACATGAAGGGAAGTTATGAACTGTTTCTGAGAGACAAATAACACCAGGATCCTTTTTTACGCTGATAGCTGGTAACTGTGCAGGGGCGGCTCTAGCAAAGTGTTGCCAGGGGGCCAAGTAGGGCATTAATAGGGAGCGGGGGGCACAAAGAAATTCTCTTCTTCCTTATTCTTATTTAAAATGTCTCACTTTCAACAAATAATTATCTGAATCTTACAACAAATGTTTTCATGTGATGTATAGAAATCCATTATTGTACATAGTAATTTAATTTCCTCAGAAATAAGTACTGTATATGATGCCAGTATTTTCCCACGTTTTCTAGATTCTGTACCAGTACTGTGTAAAATGCCATCAAAAAGTCAGTTTAGTTTTATTCTTTCTCACCTGTCTTTCTGTCTCCTTTCATTTTTAAGGACAATGCATTTTATTTCTATTTTAATTTAAGGGCCCTAGTAGTTGTTTAGCTGTGAAACTGTTATTGTTGAAACTAAAGTCACAGTTAACTGAAATTTCTGTGTTATGATTATTCGCACTCATGTCCAGCTCCTCCCCGAACCTAGAGTGAGGTGTACTTACCCAGGAGTGGGTTACATTTATATGTGTGTGTGTGTGTGTGTGTGTGTGTGTGTGTGTGTGTGTGTGTGTGTGTGTGTATGTATGTATGTATGTATATATATATATATATATATGTATATTACGTATATATATTAGGGGTGCAAACGATACACAAAATTCACGGTTCGGTTCGATACTTTGGTGTCACGGTTCGATATTTTTTCGATACAAAAAAAAATGTTCATGCCTTTTTAATTTGTCATTTATTAAATTTTCACGGCACATTCCGCACCACATCTCTCTGCGTTCATCATTTGTTTGAAGCCAGCTCACCTCCTGCAACTACTTTTCCGAGAATATGTGCTTTTTTTGTGGTTCGGACTCCTGACATTTCTTTGGAGGTGGAGGAACATCACAGTAATTGCTTAAAGGAGCTTGCTTCTTCGACATCTTTAAGAGTTCTAAACAAATGTCTGTCCTCCTGAAAATCTTATGTACGCAAACACGTGTTGCAACTTCTTATCTTGTGCGCGTTTTTTATTTTGACAGCGAATGCGCACCTGCAGACCACTTATGTGCAGCCCTGGTTATTTAGCTTGTCATATTGCAGCCACAGAAATTCTTTTGTCCATGAAACCATAAAGCTGCACTTTCTTTTTGCCTTATACTCTGATTTGTCCTAACTTTTCCGTTTTGTGGTAAGCTTTTCTTTGGCTGTCACATCTTCACCCTGACCTGTCTTATTTGGCTCAGCAGAACTAAAATATATATCCTGCTGTTTTTACACACGCACTCACATAACGCTCAGCGATTCTCTGCGCGATCAACCTCTCACATGTTTAAGCTTGCTGCGGGAGATTTCACTTGTCATGTTTGCATAGTAAGCTAACGATTGATAAGACGATGTCAGAGGAATTGGTGCGCAAATTATCATCACTCACCAATCAGTGCTGTCGCTCTCTATACACAGTTCGCGCGATTGCAAAGTGAAAGCAAAAAACAAGCGCAAATTCAAACGCGATTTCAATATGTCACATATTGACAGTGGCTCACCGATGCCAATGACATAATTACCCAGCTACATTTCCGAAAGAATGCAAAAGCATTGACATATATTTTTCCTTCCTACGATAGGCTGACGGGCAGGGAAGAGATAGATTTTGGTAGCCCAACTGGAAAAATCGCTAGCCCCGGGACATCGGGCTAGCGATTTTGTGAGCCCTGTATCTGATTGAGGAATCACTCATCTTTGGAAAAGAGTTTATTACAGAGAAATGTCTCTTTCCAAAATAAAAGCTATACTATACGCTTCTTCTGGGCTATATTCTCAGCAGCATATTAAACATATCAGGTCCCCATAAGGAGAATCATGTGCTAACGGCTGTCTAAATGACTCGGGTAAAGTTTGTAGCATGCGTGCTTGTTGTTTGTCGGCGTAAATGTGCAGTCATATTCGTTGTGTTCCCACTAGTGCTGTCAGCGTAAATCTCGTTGAAATGACGTTAACGCCACAACACGGCAAATCTCCGTTAATGAGATACCGCGGATCACCCCGTGCGTGGGGCTGGACGGCCAACACGTTAACGAGCTAACTGCGCTAACACACTAGCTCCCACCCATGTAATTGAGCATTGCGTGGCACATCCAACATACTGTTTTACTTTAGTCCATGACGCGCTTACCTTCAGGGTCATACGTCATATGAAAACCAAAATAGTTCCAAACGCCGGATCCGAATGAGGGTGGGGGAGGTTCAATTTGCCATGTTGCAAGGAGAGATTAACTTCTGTCTCGCTAGCTTGCCCTGCGCTCAGTGAATCTGCGTTTGACTACTCCGCCTAGGCTGCACTGTCGAGCGCAGATCCACTGAGCGCTCAACACAGAAAGCATCGTCAGAAGGAAAGTTGATAAAATAAATTAAAAATTTTGTATTGTTTGATACATATGCGTACTGAACCGAAAGCACTGCATCGAACGGTTCAATATCGATACGAGTATCGTTGCACCCCTAATAAATATATATAAAAAAGAAATAAAAGTCCCTTTACCCTTTTTAACCTTTTGCATAAGCATGCGAGTAGAATTAGTATAATATATTTTTCTGTTACTTGAAGACTTCACGGAGTGAAGTTTGTTGTCTGGCTATACAGCAATGACATTGGAATGTCGTTCGGACTGGAGAAGTGTAGTCGGATGGTAACAAAGAGAGGGAAGGTAGTCAGAACTGAGGGGATTGAACTACCAGAAGGCAACATTGCAGACATAGAGGACAGTTACAAGTACCTGGGGATGGGATGCGAATGGGAACCATGAAGAGGCCGCTAGAAAAGCTGCAACCACCAAGTACCTGCAGAGGGTCAGGCAAGTCCTGAGGAGTCAGCTGAATGGTAAGAACAAGATCCGGGCCATCAACACGTACGCCCTGCCCGTGATCAGGTACCCTGCTGGGGTAATAGGCTGGCCAAAGGAGGAGATAGAAGCCACTGACATAAAGACAAGAAAGCTCCTTACCATGCATGGAGGGTTTCACCCCAAGTCCAGCACCCTGAGGCTGTACGCTAAGCGGAATGAAGAGGGCCGGGGACTGGTGAGTGTCAGCACCACAGTCCAGGATGAGACAACGAACATCCAAGAATACATTGGGAAGATGGCCCCAACTGACGAGTGCTCAGTGAATACCTCAGGCAGCAGAAACCCAAGAAAGAGGAGGGAGACGAGGAACCATCATGGAAGGACAGGCCCCTGCACGGTATGTACCACTGGCAGATAGAGGAGGTGGCTGATATCCAGAAATCCTACCAGTGGCTGGACAAAGCTGGACTGAAAGACAGCACAGAGGCACTAATCATGGCAGCACAAGAACAAGCTCTGAGCACAAGATCCATAGAGGCTGGGGTCTATCACACCAGGCAAGACCCCAGGTGCAGGCTGTGTAAAGATGCCCCAGAGACAATCCAGGGTGCAAGATGCTAGCAGGCAAGGCATACATGGAACGCCATAACCAAGTGGCCGGCATAGTGTACAGGAACATCTGTGCCGAGTATAACCTGGAAGTCCCGAGGTCAAAATGGGAGATGCCCCCAAGGGTGGTGGAGAATGACCGAGCTAAGATCCTGTGGGACTTCCAGATACAGACGGACAAAATGGTGGTGGCTAACCAACCGGACATAGTGGTGGGAGACAAACAGAAGAAGACAGCCGTAGTGATCGATGTAGCGGTTCCGAATGACAGCAATATCAGGAAGAAGGAACACGAGAAGCTGGAGAAATACCAAGGGCTCAGAGAAGAGCTCGAGAGGATGTGGAGGGTGAAGGTAACGGTGGTCCCCGTGGTAATCGGAGCACTAGGTGCGGTGACTCCCAAGCTAGGCGAGTGGCTCCAGCAGATCCCGGGAATAACATCGGAGATCTCTGTCCAGAAGAGCGCAGTCCTGGGAACAGCTAAGATACTGCGCAGGACCCTCAAGCTCCCAGGCCTCTGGTAGAGGACCCGAGCTTGAAGGATAAACCGCCCGCAGGGGCGTGCTGGGTGTTTTTTTTTTTTTTGGTTTTTTTATTTATTTATTTATACACACACCAGTTTGTACCTGCTTACGAACTGGTTTGGTGACTTTGACCAGGGGCCTGGGGGAACCCATGGCATACCTAGGTTTCCGCCTGTACTGACCCTCACGCAAAACAGGTGGAATTAAGACACAGTTCCAAAAGCAAACACAACTGATCAGTGCTGAGAGTGTCCTGTTGCTGAGGTTGGGGTGATCCTGTAATCTCTTGCTGGAACATGCATCACTTGCAATCCACGTTCTATTGACTCTGTGTTTAATAGCTGCTTCCAGGATGATTTCTGCATTAGTCTCCTTTGTGAAGATGATGATGGCCTCAGCAGAAGAGTTTTGAATTTTTTCCAGTAGTTCATTCAGCTCAGTTTTGTCCATGCTATTATTGTTTGTCGTAAAATCAGCGGACAAGATGTGAACAAATTCAATGCAGATCCTCTTGTTGTTGAAGTTGTCTTGAAGGCTATCACTGCCATATTTCCCATACTCATCATCACTTCCCACAATAATCACTGTTTTCCAATGGAATATCTTCACCAGCTCAACAATACCTTTTGTCTGATATTTGTCACTAGGCACGGTTCGCAGAAAAGTGGGAAACTTGAACTTGCTGCAAGATTGACAGAAGGCAGATTAAATTCACAAATCATCTATTTGACACTAATGAGCTGATGAACTCAGCCTGTACTTACTCACTACAGGAGAGAGGTGCAGAAGTGTTAGTCCTTGTTCTGCCCTCCCTGTATGTTGATGCCCAGTTTGGCAGATAGATAAACAGTTCTTCAAAAGGAGAGGCAAAGGCTTCCAGTTCTCATTGCAGGGTTTATTTGTCTCCCTAATGAAGGCACTGTAAATAAGCATATATTTCTCATGCTCCAGTACAGCCAACTTCAGAGCTAATATTTTGTGTGCTGGTATCAACTTGGCCAGACTCCATGAACTTTTCCTATCCACAGGTTTCTGTAAGAGCGTACGTAGGCTGCCATGACAGACCACTACTTCCGTTGTCCGGTTTTATACTTCCGGTGACTCAAAGCGAGACCCAGCGTTCAGTCGTTGCTAACAACAAAATCAGTTACTTTGTGCGGTAATAAGTGGCTTTACCTGTTCGAAGATGAGCTCGGGTTCAACGTGTGCTGTCGTCGGCTGCCACAATAATTCAAGAAAACTGAAAAACGCATTAGAAACATTTTGCCTTGAGCATCAACAACTTAGAAAGGCCTGTCCGTGCCCACCGCCCTACGCACTGCACTCTATGCCGCGGAAGGAGGATCGGAAACTGGCGTGGCTGGCAGCTTTAAGACTCAAACACCCTCCAAAGAGAGTTTATGTTTGCTCCTTTCATTTTATCGATAAAAAGCCCACAGAGCTACACCCCGACCCGGAGCTTTATCTGGGCTATGACCGACCCCCACCGAAGAAAAGAAGAAGGCTCACTCGGACCACTTTGAGTGTGACAGCTTCCAGTAATACGAACAAAAACACAGAATCTGTACCCGGTAAGTGAAAGTGTAAATGTGGTTTGCCACCGTTTCGCATTTTAAACACGCAATTCTTTACTTTTACTAAATAATAGCCTATGGTGAATGGCGTTAGTATCAGCACTAGCTGGTTATTAGCAGCAAAGTCTAAATTTTAACGAAAGTTTATAATAATAATAATAATGCCAAAAGATTAGCTCCAAGGGCTGTAAAAGTCTTAGGTTTGTGTTTATAAAGAACATGTTTTTTCAAGTCGAGAAAACTCAAGTAAAAAAGTTAAAGGCAACCTTTGCAAAAATACCAACAGTTGTGACTTTTTTTAGAATGTAAAATAAAATCTAATCACATTAATTGAATAAAATTGTGACAAATTTTTAGGGGACTTAGGAACATTTTATGTTGACATTTATGATTTTGCATTTGTGTGAAAAAATGTAGAATGAGAAATTTCACTCAAATATAATAAGCTAAGTGACACTTTACAGTTTCTCTTATGCTAACAGTTTGACTGTACATCTGATCATATTTTTGTCTTATTCAGACTCCACAGTGTTACGTTCAGTGGAATTAGACCAGGCCAGCATCTCCACACAACCCCCTGAGCCACATCTGCACTCAGTCCACACACAGTGGGAGGATCCTTCGCAACAAGACCATCAATACTGCAACAGGTCTCGCAGAAAAGATGTGCAGGATAAGATGACTCAGTGTGATGAAGTTGCATATTTCATTCTTCAAAATGATGCAGACGCTTTGCTGTACACTGGGATAGCCTTAGAAACATTTAACACACTTGTGTCGACACTGGAAGGATATGACAACAATGAATTTACCATGCATGTCCGAGATCAAGTCCTCATGACACTTATGAAATTAAAGAGTAACCGTGTAATAGGTGACCTAAGCCGCCAGTTTCATATATCACAAAGCATGGCCAGCAAGATCATCTCACACTGGTTAGACAAGCTGGAGGAAGTTCTCCGACCATTAATTCCATGGCTGCCAAAAGAAACTATTCAAGCAACTATGCCTGAAGCCTTCAAGAAGAACTTTCCAAATAGTACATGCATTATAGACTGCAGTGAGACCCTTTTACAGAAACCCAGAAATCTGGGCTCAAGAGGGGAATCATACAGCCATTATTATTCACACAACACAGTCAAATATTTGGTTGCTGTTGCACCATGTGGACTAATCATGTTTGTGTCTGCGGCATATGGCGGCCGATGTAGTGACAAATTTATCACAATGGACTCTGGAATATTAACATACCTAAAACCTGGTGATGAAGTCATGGCAGATAGAGGTTTTACAATTAAAGACTTACTCTTTGAGAGAAAAGTTAGATTAGTAATACCGCTTTCACAAAAAAACGTAGACAGCTAACTGAGGAACAGGTAACATACACACGTCGGATTGCAAATGTAAGAATCCATGTTGAAAGAGCAATCAGACGCTTGAAAGTCTACAAAATACTTTCACAAATTGTTCCTATAAGCATGGCTCCTAAAGTAGACAAGATACTGAGAATATGTGCTGCTCTAGTGAACTTAAGAGAGGATCTCATTCGTGATACACAATAATTGTGTATGTTATGAACAATTGTGGACTCGGGGATATTAAGATGGTTACTCAGGACATAAAGTTGCGTAGTGTAATGTAATTATTTTAAAATTTGATGTACATATATGTAGAGAGTAAATAATTCCAGGTCTCACTTTTTTATCTTGTGTTCTAGATGAAAGGTTATGTGATACAGTGTGTGTGTGTGTGCGTATGTATGTATGTATGTATGTATGTGTATATATAAAACAATTGCAATCAATCAATTGAACAATTATTACTTTTTTATTCAACCACAATGTGATAAATTTCTTAAATGAAAAAAAAATGTTTTTCTCAAATCTACAATAATTAGTTGTGCATTCTTGACATTTTTTTGTGTTGGAAGATTACAGAAATACAGAACTATTCACAACATTTAATGTTGTCAGTTTGTCATTCATTTCCCACCATATGTTACAACTACGTACATTTTAGTTGTATTGAAATATTTAACAGATTTCATATTGAATGTCTCCTTTCATTCACAAGACAGAGACCAAACTCTGCAGACATGTTGGTGTCTGACTGTCCCATTTATAGTTGTAACATGTATTAAAGCTTGCCCATTATCTTCAAGTATCTCTCATTTAACTGAAACCGTCCTGCTGCATACTCCTCTACAAGTCGAGGTAAGAAATATGAGAAGTAAAACCCTCTCAAGCGTTTTACTTGTTCCTTTACAAATGCTTCATCATATTGCACTGTAAATGAAACATGCTCAGTAGGTGTCCAGATCACAAGTGTGGCAGTCTTGAGCCCTGTGCAAAACATTGTAAGTTGCACTTGCATGTAATAGCCTCTGCTGCCAGTTTTCTGCAGCTGCAGTTCTCCATCTACCAGTTTGATATCGCTGCATTTCTGGGTAAGCTGCTCCGTGAGTGAAGGATAAGTCTGCACAGGACATTTTATTTCTAGAAGCACATCTGAGTCAATGACCCCGTCAGGACTCGCAGAGAGCCATGGCTCCTGGATGCTGATAACACTACCCATGTGAAGGATGTTCATACCCTGTTCTTTCAGCTGATGACAAGCTTTAACTTCATTTTCTTTACCATAGTTTGTTTCATAATTCCCACGAAAGGAAGGGTACATGTGCTCAGATAAAAATTTGTCATTTTTTGTGGTGGCACGTACTGGAACTTTTTTAGCAGAGCTTGCTGTAAGTCTGATTTTCCTGCAGTTGTGCCACAAATCAGATGCACTTTGCTCTTTTGTTTCTTCTTGTAATTGTTCTGCTTGCTCTTCAGAAACTTGAATGTATGCCTGGTAGAATGCCCTGCATGGATTACAGCTTAGTTTGTAACTGTGTGCTTGGTGTGGCTGAAAAAATTGCTCATCAACTTTACTGTTGCGGTGAGGACCTGCAGATGGCGAGGCATTGTAACACTTTCCAATTAATGTGTTCTTGAGGAGGAAAAGTGGCTTCACTGGTGCTTTGCTAACACTGTCAATAAAGTCTTGATGTGTAAGGTGATATGGTGTGTTAGGGAGAGATTGTGTCACTGCAGTCCGGGAGTTCACATCGTACTGCTGCTCTGCCCTGTGATGTCTGAAGTTTATCTGGCTTAGACGTTTAGGTTCAAGGTTCTTTGCTGTCCCTGCATTCCACCTGCGCTGCTCGTCTGTACACGCAAGCCCTGTCTTTCCACTGATCGCAGCATTCTGCACCTGTAACAAACATTAATAGTTTTTTCTCACTGTCAATACTCAAGATTTAACATAACGAGGAAGTTTACACTAACAAAAGCAGTACACGGTTGGTGTCCTGCATGTTATAGATATGACCCTGGGTCAATACACCTGAATCATATCCAAAACAGATATAAACACTGGCAAAGTCACCCATATTATCCATTTCATATTAATAGTCAGTTACTTTTTGATGCAGAAATATACATCCACAGTCTAATTTTTTTCAAAGTAGTGTGTGTGTACAAATATACATATATATAAACAAACATGTATTATACTACTCTGTGTCACTTCTTATAACTATAGTTTTTCTTGTCTTGTAAATTTGACCTTAATGTTCAGTCTTTTATTTTTTTTATATTTTATCTTCATGTGATTGTACAGCATACAGCCCACACAAAGTTAACGAGTGGCTTTCACATGTAAACAGTGCTCCACGTAATACTTGGCTAGATGGCAGTAGCGTGACTCCTTAATCACAGCCTTTGACCAGTCCAGTGTTTCTGTTTCAGTGATTTAAACATTGTGATATCCAGATAAGTGATATACCTTCCACAGAATAGCAGCCGCATGGCTACATGATCTCCCTAATCCGGCGATACAGGAACAGCCGACTGTCTCCACTACTCCACTTTCTCTTAGCATTGCCCATGCTAAGTGTTTCGCTTGATTAATACTCTGGCTCGGCTCTACAGCTGCTTTAAGAAAAATAAAGTCGCCTTGTTTGTTGAGCAGTACTTTATCAATTTTGTTGCTGTGCAGGTAATTATACGCCTCGGTGCTCTTGTAATTACGTAATTCCTCGCCATCAACGCCTTCGGAAAATACAAGGTAATTAATAATGTCGATGTAGCTAACATCGGGCCATAGTTTCATGTCATCTACCCACTCCGTGAGAAGTGACGGGTGAGGCACTGTAACTGAACTGTCCTCGCTGCTTTTTAAAACATCTTTACTGTGTATCCACCTTCGATGTGTTGCCATTTACTCCAGGTAAAACAAACTGCAGTGAGAGAAATCTTTATCAACAGTGAAGGTGTAACCCCGCAACTGTCAACAACAGCGCAAGCGGAAGTAAAAAACCGGCTTCCGCTATGAATCGGGGTAATGGCGCAAAATCAGAAATACTGTGGATATTTACTAGAGAAACTTGAGTACACAAACCCGCTTCCTCCCCCTAGTGGGGTGGTGGAGCTACTGCACCCCAGCAGTGGCAGCACAGTCCTATTAGTTTTTAAATGAATGGGGAAAAGTCCACCAATGATGATATTCCCAGGAGAGTATGCACGGAGAAAACTATTCTGTCCTAAAGAGGAGTGAAACACACTCATGACAAATAACCACATTAAAAACATCATGGATACGCACAGGTAGAACATTTACATGTGTCTATCTTCTCTTTTCAGTATGACCAGGTTCCTGTACAGCAGCTATATAAAAAACTTCTACTCGTTTATCATTTGCATCATCAGATTGTTTCTGTAACGCAATCCAAATGAGTTCCTCTTTAATCTTCCAAACACGAAAAGACCAAGATGATTTGAATTTGTCACAGACAATGATGTCTAGGTTTTAGTTTCAACATGTTAAAATAAATTAAAAACATTTTTTCCAAGTTTTTCTAAATGATAATACATAACATATTCAAACAGGAGTAGAAATAGGCATAAATACGGTGGCCCTGAGAGGCCAAACGGACTGCAACTTCAGAAAACACTTGCAAAAAGAAAAATGCTGCAAAAAGAAAAATGTTGCAAAAAGAAAAATACCTGCAAAAAGAAAAATGCTGCTGAAAGAAAAATACCTGCAAAAAGAAAAATGCTTCAAAAAGAAAAATACCTGGAAAAAGAAAAACACCTGCAAAAAGAAAAACGCTGCTCTTGCTCTTGACGAAGGCGGTCGCACTTTTCTCCTCTCCTCCTCTCCCTTAGCTTCCCTGCTTAGCCTCTTATGTCCTTGTCTAGTCTCGTGTTTTTTGTATTACTTTTCCCTGGAACATTCTCTCACAGTCTGTTCTCTAAAACGTAAAAGAGGAATTATGGATTGGATCAACTGGTCTCTGGGCTTGGGTGAGCCTGAGTGCTGAAGATATCTACCTATTTGGAACCATGGTAACAGGGTTCTGACAGATCGGAGCTGGCTTGGCCCTGACTTATCGAAGAATTAAGAAAGCGAAACCGGCTGCCCGCTGGGATTGGAACAATGGGAGAGGCGTGAGTTTCTCAAAATGGGCTCATTGAGTGCAGCACGGATAAGATCTTGGAGAGGCTACAGCTGCTGTGAATACTCAGAATAAGATCTCTGACTGCAGGCTGGATACATCTCGGAAGGGCTAGCTCGGAATAACATCTCTGGGCGCTTGAGAGAGATTGAGAGACCAGTGTTGGACTGTAGAACTGCTTTGAAATTCATATGAGCTGTTCGCACTAAAGTAAAAAGCACCATCACTTCATGCGGATACCCCTTTGGCGCCAGCTGCGGTCTCAAGGCTGGAGCTGAACAACAACACCCTGATAACGACTGTGTTTAGTCTGTTCCTTCCCATTCCATGCAAGGCCACCTGGGTTGGCTGGAAGACTGTTTACTTAGCCTAGCAGGGCGAAGGACACTGTCTCAGCTGAACTCTGGACACGCACACACATACATATACACTGATATGCACACACTCATCCCCCCTCCCTTTCCAAACGCCTTTGACGCTTATTCCCTTCCGATGCTGACGGTGGATCAAGGAGGCCAGCGCACGCAGGCCCGCATGTACTGTCTAATTCGGCGGTCTCTCACCCTTTACCCACCCCTGTTGCTTGTCATGTGTTTCTTTGGTGTATTAACAATTTTTTTTCATGTGCTATGTGCAGAGGTGTTTTTTACTGTTCTCAAACTGATCTCCCTGTTGGAGCTCAGTCTGGGGGGAGGTTTTTTTTTTTCTCCTTATCTTTCCTCATGTGGTGCATTTTCCATTGTTATACCTCTCTGACCTGTCTTCCCCATGTGATGTTTTGTGTAACGTATGTATGGTCGGAGGGTAAGATGGCGCTGCCATTGCGTGCAATAGGTCGGCAGCCTTAACATGAAATTTCCCCTTGTGGGACTAATAAAGGTATATCAAATCAAATCAAATAATCATTCAATAATAATCATTACTCAGTCAAATATTATGAACGCAAAGAACTGGTTTCAAAAACTAAAGGAAGAAACAGCAATTAGTTCTGATCTAATCTGCTTTAAAAAATCCAGAAACGATGGGGAAAAAGAGAAGAAATACTCCACAATAAACTTAGTTTTAAATGGTTGCTGTTAGCATTTGCACGCATTTAATAAAATAAATCATGTGCATTTAAATGAATGGTATATTTATGGTTTTGGAAAGTAAACTTGAACATGACAAGAACAGAAACAAAAAAAGAGTTTAAGTCACCTCTGCAGTCACCACATATAAATACAATAGGACATCATGTTTGCACTGAAGCACCGCAGCAATTTCCTAATGTTGTAAACCTGCTCAACATTTGGCAATAAACCCCATTCTGATTCTGATTCTGATCTTTGGGATTTTGTTGAACAGGAAATTCACATCATGTTGACACATCTGCAAAAGTTACATGATGCTGCCAAGTTCTCTGGGGAATATTTCCTTGGTGAATTTGTGCAATTAAGTATTGAGGCAGTAAGGGAGGATTCAGGCTCACCTGGTCCAGCCCTAACTATATGCTTTAAGAAATAACCATGCTCATCTCTCCAGTGGTGACATAGAGGCCAAGTGTCAGAAATCACCTGCCTGATTCAGTTCCCTTTTTATAAAGGGATATTTTTACCAACTGTATTTGAATAATATGCAAAATGCATTTTATTTGCATTGTAAATATTTTTGCTGTATTGAGGCAGTTCTGAAAGAGGTCCAACCAGTATTAGCAAGCTGTACTCAGAGAGCATATTGTACATTTATTTTATAACATTTATAATGTGCTTAAATGGTTGTAAATGAGAACACTTGGTTTTAGTTGTTTTTTCTGATTTTAAAAAAGCATCTATGTCATTAAGCTGATAAAAGAAAAAAAATGGAATTTTGTCCGAGGCCTTTTTCTTCTTTAGCATTTTGTCCCTTACATGCAAAAAATTGAAAAGTACTTCTGGGTATTTGTTCCACTTTAATCATGCATTTCCATCCAGGAATTAATTTCCATCTAGGGAGTGGTCCAGGGTGACAATGTCTCGATTCACAGGGCACGGTGTTTACAATGTCCATGAATGGTTCATTCACTGAGTTCGGGGACTAGTGCCAAGTTAAGTAACAAGGACACCTGCTATACCTTCTCCCTTTCATGCAAGCTCAGCATGCTGTGACTGAATGACACACGCACATTGCCTTTTTTTATTTTACAGATTGCACATCCTTGATTCCTCTTTTTGACCCCTCTCCTTGCATTTCAGAGCCTCCTGCAGAGATGGAAGCAGAGGAGGTGAGGAAGATATCCTACAAGAGGACTTGAGGAAACAGGCATTTAACAAAATGAGGCATCTTTGCTTTGTAGCTTCATTTCTAAGTGTTGTCAGTTCAATATGACGTTTGGCACAGCTATACCATAAACTGTGTTCTTATAACCCAACAACACCTATAGTTGGCATTTGCTGTTAAAGAAGTAACAGTTCTCCAAACTTAAAGTCACAATGTATGTATAAACATACGGAAAGTGACCACAATTAGAATCATAATCAAAACACCAAATTATTGAATATATTTAATTCAATTCAATTCAATTCAATTTATATAGCACCAAATCAGAACAACAGTCACCTCAAAGTGCTTTATATTGTAAGGTAGGCCCTACAATAATACATACAGAGAAAAACCCAACAATCAAATGACCCCCTACGAGCGAGCACTTTGTTTTTGTTTTGTTTTTGTGTTGGTTTTTTTTTTTTTTTTTTTTTTTGCCTGTCCCGTTTGGTTCTTTTGCCATCAGAATTATTGTCTAAAGGCGAAGAAAGATGCCCAACGGATTTACTTTACCAAATGGACCCTCCCAGCCGTGCTGTAATGGTCTATTTGATTCACCTTTTATTGTTTATTTTATTTTTTATTTTCACTTGCTAGATAAGGGACAGACTTGAATGATGAAAAGAGAGGGGAGAAAGAAAGAGGGAAAGAAAAACAGCGGAGAAGAGGGACGGGGATAAAGGGCAAAAAACAAAAACCAACAAAATAAGCAGACAAAAAATACATATATCAATCACCTGGATCACCTGTTGAGAATGAAACAAGAAAACAAGCAGAAGAAAATGAGAGCAATAGAATAAACAACATCATGATGATTTATGTGAATATAACAGTAAATGCTATTTATTAAACGTTATTGTGTAAGATCGACAGCGCACAGTGTGCTTTGAGGTAGGAGCCAAAAAGGGTGTCGTTTGTGTCTGTGAGCACCCGTGTGTACACCTGTGAGCATGAACGCGCTTGTCCCAGAAAGAGCTGATGAGAGTCCCAGATGAGGGCTCACTCAGCAGCCGCGCTTTGCAAGAGCCTGGAAGAATTGGTTGAGCTTCTCATAATCACAGGTCTCTGTCAAGCTTCTCAACACCTCCTTTACAAAACATGCGTCATTTAAAGCTCCACTTTTTGGATCTAGGATTAGATCAGCCTTCTGCGATGGTGAAAGAACGTCCAAAACTGCCAGCTATGGATACAAAAAAGTAGAATTCATGAAATGCATGTCTTTTGTATGATTTCCAGAATTTTGCTTTGCTATTCTCAAGAAAGACAGGAAGAGTAATATGAAGATTACCGTAGAGATGTTGAAGTCTTTGAGGTCAGAGTATGATGTATATTGGATCAATGGACCCAGATTTGCTTTAACCCATTGGGCATCACTCTCATTTTGTTGCCTGCAAGCTAAGACATGCAGACAAAAGTTAGGATGTGCTCAATTTAGCAAGGTTTGTGACTGGTAGACATGAAAGAATTTAAGTTTTTTGTCTGAGTGCTTTTCTAGACATTTCACACTGGAAAGCACATAACGCACCCTATGTCTGCCCTACCTGGCTCATTGATGGCATTGTCAGCATTTCTTAGGTAGCCCAGCAGACCATGTGTGATCTCTTGCCGTCTGTACAGTGGCATCTCCTGGATAACTAAAGCCAACCCACTCACACTGCAACAGTTGAAAGAAAACATTCTCATGCTGTTCTTTGTCACTATTGTCATTTTCTGTTACACCAAAATCTTGATTGCTCCAAGAAAGCTACTCACATGACTTGGTAGTTTGTGCAGCTGATTTTTGTGGTTGCGTTTATGAGCATTTCTGGAGTAAAACTGGCAAGGATAGGAATCAGTTTCACATGGAACCAAAGTTCATAGTCGTTTGTCGTGAAAGTGGAGAAATGTGGACTGATGATGATGAAGGTCGTATTCATGACCCGATCTCTCACAACAGGCTGGAAATGTGGGGTCTGTCATATTAAAGTGGAAAAAGACATAAGCAAATGTGAGATTGCATGTTGGAAGTACACTCATACAACATGGTACAAAGGCTGTAACCATTTGTTTTCTAAGATACAATAGCCAACAATGGATGTAGCGGTTGAGACCGATGTGTTATTCTGTATTTACTTCTGGAATCAAATATCCGCATTGTCCTCCTTCACCCTTTTAGGAGGCTAGCCTACCTGTCCATTGGCTGTCAGCTGTGTCAGGAATTCATCCACATTTTTTAGAGCGTTGCCCTGTTCAAGTTGTTCAAACACAAGATCAATAAAATCTGTGTTATTTGAGGCTCCAGAGCTCAGTAGCAGCTGTGCCACCTCAGAGGGATTGAGCGTTGACAACAATCCAGCCTACAACAGGGAATCAACATAATATCAGACAGCAGTAATGACCAATGCTGTGGGTAAAGGATTACAGTTTGCAACCAAAGAAAGTGTGCTCTATGATTTGCTTGTACTTTTTGATATGGCAAAATAAACTCCTGTGTTTGTCTTCTTAAGTCTACAATTTTGTTTTCCTGCTCTTAAGGGAGGACTAGAAGTGCAATGTAGGGCTTACCGTAGAGATGTTGAAGTCTTTGAGGTCAGAGTACGCTGTATATTGGACGAATGGACCCAGATTTGCTTTAACCCATTGGGCATCACTCTCATTTTGTTGCCTGCAAGCTAAGGCATGCAAACAAAAGTTAGGATGTGCTCAATTTAGGAAGGTTTCTGACTGGTAGACATGAAAGAATTTGTGGGCAAGTTTTTTGTCTGAGTGCTTTTCAAGACATTTCACACTGGAAAGCACATAACGCACCCTATGTTTGCCCTACCTGGCTCATTGATGGCATTTTCAGCATTTCTTAGATAGCCCAGCAGACCATGTGTGATCTCTTGCCGTCTGTACAGTGGCATCTCCTGGATAACTAAAGCCAACCCACTCACACTGCAACAGTTGAAAGAAAACGTTCTCATGCTGTTCTTTGTCACTATTGTCATTTTCATTTGCAACAAAATCTTGATTGCTCCAAGAAAGCTACTCACATGACTTGGTAGTTTGTGCAGCTTATTTTTGTGGTTGCGTTTATGAGCATTTCTGGAGTAAAACTGGCAAGGATAGGAATCAGTTTCACATGGAACCAAAGTTCATAGTCGTTTGTCGTGAAAGTGGAGAAATGTGGACTGATGATGATGAAGGTCGTATTCATGACCCGATCTCTCACAACAGGCTGGAAAATTGGCATCTGTGAAATTGAGGTGGAAAAGAACTAAGCAATACAGAGACTGCATGTTGCAAATGTACTCATACAACATGGTACAAAGGCTGCAAGCAATTCTTTTCTATGATAGACTCCTTGAAGACTTGTGTAGCGGTTTAGCAAATGTCTTATTCTGTCTTATCCTGCTGGAATAAAACACCAGGATTGTCCTCCTTCACCCTTTTAGAAGCCTAGCATACCTGTCCATTGGCTGTCAGTTGTGTGAGGAATCCATCCACGTTTTTTAGAGCGTTGCCCTCTTGCAGTCGCTCAAACACACGATCAATCAAATCTGTGTTATTGGAGGCTCCCAAACTCAGTACCAGCTGTGCCATCTGAGAAGGACTAAAGACTGACAACAATTCAGCCTACAAAAGAGAACCAGCATAATATAAGACAGCAGTCATGGAAATGTTCTGGGTAAAAGAATTCCGTTTACAGGAAGATGTACATCTGCAGTTGGCACTCACAGCGGACAAATTAGGATTGAAGGCTTGCAAGTCCTGCACAGTTGCAAAATCAGAGAAGTCGCCAAGGTTTGCCTTTAGCCACGCTTGGCTCCCCGTGATAGATGAGACACAGCCAGGATCTGCAGAAAAAGCAAGAAAGTTATTGACAGGGTAATATACCACATGTTGTCATGGAAAAACCAAAGTGAGCTTGAGTTTCTCCTTTTACCTGTTGAGTCATTTCTTGACAAGAACGGTTTGATGAAGTGAGTGAAGACTGCTTGCTGTGTGTCTCTGTCCATGGATGCCTTTTGGCTTCCAAATGCCTGAATGCTACATTTGAGAGAAAGCTTTCAACATCTAAACTTCTAGTCAACTGCAAGTTTGCAGAATAGAGCAATATGTCTCATATTTACTTACACAGTCTGGTATGTCTGGCAGCTGAAGTTTTTGGAGCTAAGGCAAAATAGGAAGTTGAAAGATGGAACGGCCAGAAACGGACGGATCTTTGTTTTGAACCAGCTGGTAATGAACTCCTCACTCTGTAGTTGTGCCTGGTTGAAGTTGTCAATTCTCACTTCTCCAAGAGCCTCGAGCACATTTGACGAGGTCGGGTAAGTGTTGTTGCTGGCCTTGAATTGGCAGAAAAATAATTGTAGCTGGACCCAAACTTCACGCAGGGAAACGGCAATATTGTGAAAATGTGATTTTGTACTTACCATGTTAGCAAATGTCTCAAGGGCCTGGTCCAGTACAGCAGAGGCTTTTTGGAAGAAAAGCTTCCAGACTTCTACTGGGTATATGTTTTGGCTTTTCAGTGTGCAGTTCAGCAGTGTGACCAAGTTGCTGGATGTGAGATAGGGAGCCTTGAAAAAGAAAATTGACAAAGAATACAGCCATTTTGTCAGAGCTCATGGAGATTTGTCTCAGAACCATAATGGGGCAAAATCTATGTTCTGTTTTTGGAGTTTAAAAAGGAATCTTACAGAGGAACAGGCATGTTCTGTGATGGTGAAATTGCACAGGGCTGCCGAGGAATTGCCAGCTGACAGGATTTGTTCAAGTTTTGAACTGTGGAAAAAACACAATAAATTGAAATCCAATGTCCCCTTAATTGCACTGTGTTAACGAATTTTACCTAGACAGAATCAACATTGAACAAAACGGCATTTCACCCACCCATCAACTCCATCACAAATGAGATTCACTGTGAAAAGAGAATGGTTGTGTGTCAGATAATAGTCCTTCAGAATGCATTTATATCCTTAGAGTTGAAATGTCTACTTTTAGACAGACTCACCATGAACTGGGGTCACCTTGCACTGAAGACAAAGAAAATATGATTGTTAGTATAGTGGAAACATCTTCTTCAAGTGTAAATACCTTGACTTTGTCACAGTTGGCCCAATTAGTGTGCCAAACCTGGATCAAATATTGGATAACCCATGCAAGACACCCCCCCCCCCCCACACACACACACACACACCCCAAAAAACTAATCTTACCACAAAGGAAGCTGGAACTGAGCAGCCTGTTTGGGAAGAAAAAGAAAGGAAACAAATCAATGGAGTAGTCATTACAGTGCTGGTACTGGGCTTTTGAGAAAAGTTTAGTCAGGAAAGCCTATTTGCCACATACGTGGGAATGTGTCCTGGAGGTACTGCTTGCTTGATCTCACGCCCTGTGAAAGGTCCAGTGGCAATGCTGCCAAACTCTGCGCAAGACCATCGTATCTAAAGGAAGAAAAGAATTCATTGTGACTTGTCAGGAGCCTCAGCTTGGCATTGTGCACACCCAAATGTCTAACTGTGGATATCAGAAATATCTTACATAGCCTGGTAGGATTCACAGGTGATGTTACTGGGGATCACCCGCAAGCTGCTAGGAAGGATGCTCGCCATCACAGGAACCAAATAAACCTGGAACCACTGTTGATAGTCTTCTGGCTGAAAGTCTTTAAGCTGAGGAGCAAGGGCTGTCAAGGTAAGGTTCAAAATGGTGTCTCGCACATCTGGATTTTGGATGAAGGTGACATTTCTCTGAAAAGAGAAGGGGATCATAATAAGGTCAGAGAGGAAGTCCTGAAGTCTTTGTGGAAATGTGGAGGTGAGGGGGAGCTTATCTAAACTAAATCTTTGTACTTCTGTACAGCAGGGATGCCTCAAGGCATGAAGCATATCAGAAATGGATCATTTTGAGTTAAACACTTGAGCAGGCTTATGAAAGAACACTGTTAACATTTGTTGATGTTTGCACTGAGGTAAGGTTACCAAGGAGAATTCACCTGCTTGTTGATGTTTGCAAAAGCCTGGAAGAATTGGTTGAGCTGCTCATAATCACTGGTCTCTGTCAAGCTTGTCAACACCTCCCTTACAACATGTGCATCGTTTAAAGCACCACTGTTTGGATCTAGGATTAGTTCAGCCTTCTGCGATGGTGAAAGAACGTCCAGAACTGTCAGCTATGGATACAAAAAAGTAGAATTCATGAAATGCATGTCTTTTGTATAATTTCCAGAATTTTGCTTTGCTATTCTCAAGAAAGACAGGAAGAGTAATATGAAGATTACCGTAGAGATGTTGAAGTCTTTGAGGTCAGAGTACGCTGAATATTGGATGAATGGACCCAGATTTGCTTTAACCCATTGGGCATCGCTCTCATTTTGTTGCCTGCAAGCTAAGACATGCAGACAAAACTTAAGATGTGCTCAATTTAGGAAGGTTTCTGACTGGTAGACATGAAAGAATTTAAGTTTTTTGTCTGAGTGCTTTTCTAGACATTTCACACTGGAAAGCACATAACACACCCTATGTCTGCCCTACCTGGCTCATTGATGGCATTGTCAGCATTTCTTAGGTAGCCCAGCAGACCATGTGTGATCTCTTGCCGTCTGTACGGTGGCATCTCCTGGATAACTAAAGCCAACCCACTCACACTGCAACAGTTGAAAGAAAACGTTCTCATGCTGTTCTTTGTCACTATTGTCATTTTCTGTTACAACAAAATCTTGATTGCTCCAAGAAAGCTACTCACATGACTTGGTAGTTCGTGCAGCTGATGGTTGTGGTTGTGTTTATCAGCATTTCTGGAGTAAAACTGGCAAGGATAGGAATCAGTTTCACATGGAACCAAAGTTCATAGTCGTTTGTCGTGAAAGTGGAGAAATGTGGACTGATGATGATGAAGGTCGTATTCATGACCCGATCTCTCACAACAGGCTGGAAATGTGGGCTCTGTCATGTTAAAGTGGAAAAAGACATAAGCAAATGTGAGATTGCATGTTGGAAGTACACTCATACAACATGGTACAAAGGCTGTAACCATTTGTTTTCTAAGATACAATAGCCAACAATAGATGTAGCGGTTGAGACCGATGTTTTATTCTGTATTTACTTCTGGAATCAAATATCCACATTGTCCTCCTTCACCCTTTTAGGAGGCTAGCCTACCTGTCCATTGGCTGTCAGCTGTGTCAGGAATTCATCCACATTTTTTAGAGCGTTGCCCTGTTCAAGTTGTTCAAACACAAGATCAATAAAATCTGTGTTATTTGAGGCTCCAGAGCTCAGTAGCAGCTGTGCCACCTCAGAGGGATTGAGCGTCGACAACAATCCAGCCTACAACAGGGAATCAACATAATATCAGACAGCAGTAATGACCAATGCTGTGGGTAAAGGATTACAGTTTGCAACCAAAGAAAGTGTGTTCTATGATTTGCTTGTATTTTTTATATGGCAAAATAAACTCCTGTGTTTGTCTTCTTAAGTCTACAATTTTGTTTTTCTGCTCGTAAGGGAGGACTAGAAGTGCAATGTAGGGCTTACCGTAGAGATGTTGAAGTCTTTGAGGTCAGAGTACGCTGTATATTGGACGAATGGACCCAGATTTGCTTTAACCCATTGGGCATCACTCTCATTTTGTTGCCTGCAAGCTAAAGCATGCAAACAAAAGTTAGGATGTGCTCAATTTAGGAAGGTTTCTGACTGGTAGACATGAAAGAATTTGTGGGCAAGTTTTTTGTCTGAGTGCTTTTCAAGACATTTCACACTGGAAAGCACATAACGCACCCTATGTCTGCCCTACCTGGCTCATTGATGGCATTGTCAGCATTTCTTAGGTAGCCCAGCAGACCACGTGTGATCTCTTGCCGTCTATACAGTGGCATCTCCTGGATAACTAAAGCCAACCCACTCACACTGCAACAGTTGAAAGAAAACGTTCTCATGCTGTTCTTTGTCACTATTGTCATTTTCATTTACAACAAAATCTTGATTGCTCCAAGAAAGCTACTCACATGACTTGGTAGTTTGTGCAGCTGATGGTTGTGGTTGTGTTTATCAGCATTTCTGGAGTAAAACTGGCAAGGATAGGAATCAGTTTCACATGGAACCAAAGTTCATAGTCGTTTGTCATGAAAGTGGAGAAATGTGGACTGATGATGATGAAGGTCGTATTCATGACCCGATCTCTCACAACAGGCTGGAAATGTGGGGTCTGTCATATTAAAGTGGAAAAAGACATAAGCAAATGTGAGATTGCATGTTTGAAGTACACTCATACAACATGGTACAAAGGCTGTAACCATTTGTTTTCTAAGATACAATAGCCAACAATGGATGTAGCGGTTGAGACCGATTTTTTATTCTGTTTATCTCTGGAATCAAATATCCGCATTGTCCTCCTTCACCCTTTTAGGAGGCTAGCCTACCTGTCCATTGGCTGTCAGCTGTGTCAGGAATTCATCCACATTTTTTAGAGCGTTGCCCTGTTCAAGTTGTTCAAACACAAGATCAATAAAATCTGTGTTATTTGAGGCTCCAGAGCTCAGTAGCAGCTGTGCCACCTCAGAGGGATTGAGCGTCGACAACAATCCAGCCTACAACAGGGAATCAACATAATATCAGACAGCAGTAATGACCAATGCTGTGGGTAAAGGATTACAGTTTGCAACCAAAGAAAGTGTGCTCTATGATTTGCTTGTACTTTTTGATATGGCAAAATAAACTCCTGTGTTTGTCTTCTTAAGTCTACAATTTTGTTTTCCTGCTCTTAAGGGAGGACTAGAAGTGCAATGTAGGGCTTACCGTAGAGATGTTGAAGTCTTTGAGGTCAGAGTACGCTGTATATTGGACGAATGGACCCAGATTTGCT
This sequence comes from Mchenga conophoros, assembly GCF_057382185.1. Classification (NCBI taxonomy): domain Eukaryota; kingdom Metazoa; phylum Chordata; class Actinopteri; order Cichliformes; family Cichlidae; genus Mchenga; species Mchenga conophoros. The sequence continues at coordinate 17,347,743 of NC_140544.1, read as the reverse complement.
TTAACCCATTGGGCATCACTCTCATTTTGTTGCCTGCAAGCTAAGGCATGCAAACAAAAGTTAGGATGTGCTCAATTTAGGAAGGTTTCTGACTGGTAGACATGAAAGAATTTGTGGGCAAGTTTTTTGTCTGAGTGCTTTTCAAGACATTTCACACTGGAAAGCACATAACGCACCCTATGTCTGCCCTACCTGGCTCATTGATGGCATTTTCAGCATTTCTTAGATAGCCCAGCAGACCATGTGTGATCTCTTGCCGTCTGTACAGTGGCATCTCCTGGATAACTAAAGCCAACCCACTCACACTGCAACAGTTGAAAGAAAACGTTCTCATGCTGTTCTTTGTCACTATTGTCATTTTCATTTGCAACAAAATCTTGATTGCTCCAAGAAAGCTACTCACATGACTTGGTAGTTTGTGCAGCTGATTTTTGTGGTTGTGTTTATCAGCATTTCTGGAGTAAAACTGGCAAGGATAGGAATCAGTTTCACATGGAACCAAAGTTCATAGTCGTTTGTCGTGAAAGTGGAGAAATGTGGACTGATGATGATGAAGGTCATATTCATGATCCGATCTCTCACAACAGGCTGGAAAATTGGCATCTGTGAAATTGAGGTGGAAAAGAAGCTAAGCAATACAGAGACTGCATGTTGCAAATGTACTCATACAACATGGCACAAAGGCTGCAAGCAATTCTTTTCTATGATAGACTCCTTGAAGACTTGTGTAGCGGTTTAGCAAATGTCTTATTCTGTCTTATCCTGCTGGAATAAAACACCAGGATTGTCCTGCTTCACTCTTTTAGAAGCCTAGCATACCTGTCCATTGGCTGTCAGTTGTGTGAGGAATCCATCCACATTTTTTAGAGCGTTGCCCTCTTGCAGTCGCTCAAACACACGATCAATCAAATCTGTGTTATTGGAGGCTCCCAAACTCAGTACCAGCTGTGCCATCTGAGAAGGACTAAGGACTGACAACAATTCAGCCTACAAAAGAGAACCAGCATAATATAAGACAGCAGTCATGGAAATGTTCTGGGTAAAAGAATTCCGTTTACAGGAAGATGTACATCTGCAGTTGGCACTCACAGTGGACAAATTAGGATTGAAGGCTTGCAAGTCCTGCACAGTTGCAAAATCAGAGAAGTCGCCAAGGTTTGCCTTTAGCCACGCTTGGCTCCCCGTGATAGATGAGACACAGCCAGGATCTGCAGAAAAAGCAAGAAAGTTATTGACAGGGTAATATACCACATGTTGTCATGGAAAAACCAAAGTGAGCTTGAGTTTCTCCTTTTACCTGTTGAGTCATTTCTTGACAAGAACGGTTTGATGAAGTGAGTGAAGACTGCTTGCTGTGTGTCTCTGTCCATGGATGCCTTTTGGCTTCCAAATGCCTGAATGCTACATTTGAGAGAAAGCTTTCAACATCTAAACTTCTAGTCAACTGCAAGTTTGCAGAATAGAGCAATATGTCTCATATTTACTTACACAGTCTGGTATGTCTGGCAGCTGAAGTTTTTGGAGCTAAGGCAAAATAGGAAGTTGAAAGATGGAACGGCCAGAAACGGACGGATCTTTGTTTTGAACCAGCTGGTAATGAACTCCTCACTCTGTAGTTGTGCCTGGTTGAAGTTGTCAATTCTCACTTCTCCAAGAGCCTCGAGCACATTTGACGAGGTCGGGTAAGTGTTGTTGCTGGCCTTGAATTGGCAGAAAAATAATTGTAGCTGGACCCAAACTTCACGCAGGGAAACGGCAATATTGTGAAAATGTGATTTTGTACTTACCATGTTAGCAAATGTCTCAAGGGCCTGGTCCAGTACAGCAGAGGCTTTTTGGAAGAAAAGCTTCCAGACTTCTACTGGGTATATGTTTTGGCTTTTCAGTGTGCAGTTCAGCAGTGTGACCAAGTTGCTGGATGTGAGATAGGGAGCCTTGAAAAAGAAAATTGACAAAGAATACAGCCATTTTGTCAGAGCTCATGGAGATTTGTCTCAGAACCATAATGGGGCAAAATCCATGTTCTGTTTTTGGAGTTTAAAAAGGAATCTTACAGAGGAACAGGCATGTTCTGTGATGGTGAAATTGCACAGGGCTGCCGAGGAATTGCCAGCTGACAGGATTTGTTCAAGCTTTGAACTGTGGAAAAAACACAATAAATTGAAATCCAATGCCCCCTTAATTGCACTGTGTTAACGAATTTTACCTAGACAGAATCAACATTGAACAAAACGGCATTTCACCCACCCATCAACTCCATCACAAATGAGATTCACTGTGAAAAGAGAATGGTTGTGTGTCAGATAATAGTCCTTCAGAATGCATTTATATCCTTTGAGTTGAAATGTCTACTTTTAGACAGACTTACCATGAACTGGGGTCACCTTGCACTGAAGACAAAGAAAATATGATTGTTAGTATAGTGGAAACATCTTCTTCAAGTGTAAATACCTTGACTTTGTCACAGTTGGCCCAATTAGTGTGCCAAACCTGGATCAACTATTGGATAACCCATGTAAGACACCCCCCCCCCCCCCCCAACACACACACACACACCCCAAAAAACTAATCTTACCACAAAGGAAGCTGGAACTGAGCAGCCTGTTTGGGAAGAAAAAGAAAGGAAATAAATCAATGGAGTAGTCATTACAGTGCTGGTACTGGGCTTTTGAGAAAAGTTTAGTCAGGAAAGCCTATTTGCCACATACGTGGGAATGTGTCCTGGAGGTACTGCTTGCTTGATCTCACGCCCTGTGAAAGGTCCAGTGGCAATGCTGCCAAACTCTGCGCAAGACCATCGTATCTAAAGGAAGAAAAGAATTCATTGTGACTTGTCAGGAGCCTCAGCTTGGCATTGTGCACACCCAAATGTCTAACTGTGGATATCAGAAATATCTTACATAGCCTGGTAGGATTCACAGGTGATGTTACTGGGGATCACCCGCAAGCTGCTAGGAAGGATGCTCGCCATCACAGGAACCAAATAAACCTGGAACCACTGTTGATAGTCTTCTGGCTGAAAGTCTTTAAGCTGAGGAGCAAGGGCTGTCAAGGTCAGGTTCAAAATGGTGTCTCGCACATCTGGATTTTGGATGAAGGTGACATTTCTCTGAAAAGAGAAGGGGATCATAATAAGGTCAGAGAGGAAGTCCTGAAGTCTTTGTGGAAATGTGGAGGTGAGGGGGAGCTTATCTAAACTAAATCTTTGTACTTCTGTACAGCAGGGATGCCTCAAGGCATGAAGCATATCAGAAATGGATCATTTTGAGTTAAACACTTGAGCAGGCTTATGAAAGAACACTGTTAACATTTGTTGATGTTTGCACTGAGGTAAGGTTACCAATGAGAATTCACCTGCTTGTTGATGTTTGCAAAAGCCTGGAAGAATTGGTTGAGCTGCTCATAATCACTGGTCTCTGTCAAGCTTGTCAACACCTCCCTTACAACATGTGCATCGTTTAAAGCACCACTGTTTGGATCTAGGATTAGTTCAGCCTTCTGCGATGGTGAAAGAACGTCCAGAACTGTCAGCTATGGATACAAAAAAGTAGAATTCATGAAATGCATGTCTTTTGTATAATTTCCAGAATTTTGCTTTGCTATTCTCAAGAAAGACAGGAAGAGTAATATGAAGATTACCGTAGAGATGTTGAAGTCTTTGAGGTCAGAGTACGCTGAATATTGGATGAATGGACCCAGATTTGCTTTAACCCATTGGGCATCGCTCTCATTTTGTTGCCTGCAAGCTAAGACACGCAGACAAAACTTAAGATGTGCTCAATTTAGGAAGGTTTCTGACTGGTAGACATGAAAGAATTTGTGGGCAAGTTTTTTGTCTGAGTGCTTTTCAAGACATTTCACACTGGAAAGCACATAACACACCCTATGTCTGCCCTACCTGGCTCATTGATGGCATTGTCAGCATTTCTTAGGTAGCCCAGCAGACCATGTGTGATCTCTTGCCGTCTGTACAGTGGCATGTCCTGGATAACTAAAGCCAACCCACTCACACTGCAACAGTTGAAAGAAAACGTTCTCATGCTGTTCTTTGTCACTATTGTCATTTTCTGTTACACCAAAATCTTGATTGCTCCAAGAAAGCTACTCACATGACTTGGTAGTTCGTGCAGCTGATGGTTGTGGTTGTGTTTATGAGCATTTCTGGAGTAAAACTGGCAAGGATAGGAATCAGTTTCACATGGAACCAAAGTTCATAGTCGTTTGTCGTGAAAGTGGAGAAATGTGGACTGATGATGATGAAGGTCGTATTCATGACCCGATCTCTCACAACAGGCTGGAAATGTGGGGTCTGTCATATTAAAGTGGAAAAAGACATAAGCAAATGTGAGATTGCATGTTGGAAGTACACTCATACAACATGGTACAAAGGCTGTAACCATTTGTTTTCTAAGATACAATAGCCAACAATGGATGTAGCGGTTGAGACCGATGTTTTATTCTGTTTACTTCTGGAATCAAATATCCGCATTGTCCTCCTTCACCCTTTTAGGAGGCTAGCCTACCTGTCCATTGGCTGTCAGCTGTGTCAGGAATTCATCCACATTTTTTAGAGCGTTGCCCTGTTCAAGTTGTTCAAACACAAGATCAATAAAATCTGTGTTATTTGAGGCTCCAGAGCTCAGTAGCAGCTGTGCCACCTCAGAGGGATTGAGCGTTGACAACAATCCAGCCTACAACAGGGAATCAACATAATATCAGACAGCAGTAATGACCAATGCTGTGGGTAAAGGATTACAGTTTGCAACCCAAGAAAGTGTGTTCTATGATTTGCTTGTATTTTTTATATGGCAAAATAAACTCCTGTGTTTGTCTTCTTAAGTCTACAATTTTGTTTTCCTGTTCTTAAGGGAGGACTAGAAGTGCAATGTAGGGCTTACCGTAGAGATGTTGAAGTCTTTGAGGTCAGAGTACGCTGTATATTGGACGAATGGACCCAGATTTGCTTTAACCCATTGGGCATCACTCTCATTTTGTTGCCTGCAAGCTAAGGCATGCAAACAAAAGTTAGGATGTGCTCAATTTAGGAAAGTTTCTGACAGGTAGACATGAAAGAATTTGTGGGCAAGTTTTTTGTCTGAGTGCTTTTCAAGACATTTCACACTGGAAAGCACATAACGCACCCTATGTCTGCCCTACCTGGCTCATTGATGGCATTGTCAGCATTTCTTAGGTAGCCCAGCAGACCATGTGTGATCTCTTGCCGTCTGTACAGTGGCATCTCCTGGATAACTAAAGCCAACCCACTCACACTGCAACAGTTGAAAGAAAACGTTCTCATGCTGTTCTTTGTCACTATTATCATTTTCATTTGCAACAAAATCTTGATTGCTCCAAGAAAGCTACTCACATGACTTGGAAGTTTGTGCAGCTGATGGTTGTGGTTGCGTTTATGAGCATTTCTGGAGTAAAACTGGCAAGGATAGGAATCAGTTTCACATGGAACCAAAGTTCATAGTCGTTTGTCGTGAAAGTGGAGAAATGTGGACTGATGATGATGAAGGTCGTATTCATGACCCGATCTCTCACAACAGGCTGGAAATGTGGGGTCTGTCATATTAAAGTGGAAAAAGACATAAGCAAATGTGAGATTGCATGTTGGAAGTACACCCATACAACATGGTACAAAGGCTGTAACCATTTGTTTTCTAAGATACAATAGCCAACAATGGATGTAGCGGTTGAGACCGATGTTTTATTCTGTTTACTTCTGGAATCAAATATCCGCATTGTCCTCCTTCACCCTTTTAGGAGGCTAGCCTACCTGTCCATTGGCTGTCAGCTGTGTCAGGAATTCATCCACATTTTTTAGAGCGTTGCCCTGTTCAAGTTGTTCAAACACAAGATCAATAAAATCTGTGTTATTTGAGGCTCCAGAGCTCAGTAGCAGCTGTGCCACCTCAGAGGGATTGAGCGTTGACAACAATCCAGCCTACAACAGGGAATCAACATAATATCAGACAGCAGTAATGACCAATGCTGTGGGTAAAGGATTACAGTTTGCAACCAAAGAAAGTGTGCTCTATGATTTGCTTGTACTTTTTGATATGGCAAAATAAACTCCTGTGTTTGTCTTCTTAAGTCTACAATTTTGTTTTCCTGCTCTTAAGGGAGGACTAGAAGTGCAATGTAGGGCTTACCGTAGAGATGTTGAAGTCTTTGAGGTCAGAGTACGCTGTATATTGGACGAATGGACCCAGATTTGCTTTAACCCATTGGGCATCACTCTCATTTTGTTGCCTGCAAGCTAAGGCATGCAAACAAAAGTTAGGATGTGCTCAATTTAGGAAGGTTTCTGACTGGTAGACATGAAAGAATTTGTGGGCAAGTTTTTTGTCTGAGTGCTTTTCAAGACATTTCACACTGGAAAGCACATAACGCACCCTATGTTTGCCCTACCTGGCTCATTGATGGCATTTTCAGCATTTCTTAGATAGCCCAGCAGACCATGTGTGATCTCTTGCCGTCTGTACAGTGGCATCTCCTGGATAACTAAAGCCAACCCACTCACACTGCAACAGTTGAAAGAAAACGTTCTCATGCTGTTCTTTGTCACTATTGTCATTTTCATTTGCAACAAAATCTTGATTGCTCCAAGAAAGCTACTCACATGACTTGGTAGTTTGTGCAGCTTATTTTTGTGGTTGCGTTTATGAGCATTTCTGGAGTAAAACTGGCAAGGATAGGAATCAGTTTCACATGGAACCAAAGTTCATAGTCGTTTGTCGTGAAAGTGGAGAAATGTGGACTGATGATGATGAAGGTCGTATTCATGACCCGATCTCTCACAACAGGCTGGAAAATTGGCATCTGTGAAATTGAGGTGGAAAAGAACTAAGCAATACAGAGACTGCATGTTGCAAATGTACTCATACAACATGGTACAAAGGCTGCAAGCAATTCTTTTCTATGATAGACTCCTTGAAGACTTGTGTAGCGGTTTAGCAAATGTCTTATTCTGTCTTATCCTGCTGGAATAAAACACCAGGATTGTCCTCCTTCACCCTTTTAGAAGCCTAGCATACCTGTCCATTGGCTGTCAGTTGTGTGAGGAATCCATCCACGTTTTTTAGAGCGTTGCCCTCTTGCAGTCGCTCAAACACACGATCAATCAAATCTGTGTTATTGGAGGCTCCCAAACTCAGTACCAGCTGTGCCATCTGAGAAGGACTAAAGACTGACAACAATTCAGCCTACAAAAGAGAACCAGCATAATATAAGACAGCAGTCATGGAAATGTTCTGGGTAAAAGAATTCCGTTTACAGGAAGATGTACATCTGCAGTTGGCACTCACAGCGGACAAATTAGGATTGAAGGCTTGCAAGTCCTGCACAGTTGCAAAATCAGAGAAGTCGCCAAGGTTTGCCTTTAGCCACGCTTGGCTCCCCGTGATAGATGAGACACAGCCAGGATCTGCAGAAAAAGCAAGAAAGTTATTGACAGGGTAATATACCACATGTTGTCATGGAAAAACCAAAGTGAGCTTGAGTTTCTCCTTTTACCTGTTGAGTCATTTCTTGACAAGAACGGTTTGATGAAGTGAGTGAAGACTGCTTGCTGTGTGTCTCTGTCCATGGATGCCTTTTGGCTTCCAAATGCCTGAATGCTACATTTGAGAGAAAGCTTTCAACATCTAAACTTCTAGTCAACTGCAAGTTTGCAGAATAGAGCAATATGTCTCATATTTACTTACACAGTCTGGTATGTCTGGCAGCTGAAGTTTTTGGAGCTAAGGCAAAATAGGAAGTTGAAAGATGGAACGGCCAGAAACGGACGGATCTTTGTTTTGAACCAGCTGGTAATGAACTCCTCACTCTGTAGTTGTGCCTGGTTGAAGTTGTCAATTCTCACTTCTCCAAGAGCCTCGAGCACATTTGACGAGGTCGGGTAAGTGTTGTTGCTGGCCTTGAATTGGCAGAAAAATAATTGTAGCTGGACCCAAACTTCACGCAGGGAAACGGCAATATTGTGAAAATGTGATTTTGTACTTACCATGTTAGCAAATGTCTCAAGGGCCTGGTCCAGTACAGCAGAGGCTTTTTGGAAGAAAAGCTTCCAGACTTCTACTGGGTATATGTTTTGGCTTTTCAGTGTGCAGTTCAGCAGTGTGACCAAGTTGCTGGATGTGAGATAGGGAGCCTTGAAAAAGAAAATTGACAAAGAATACAGCCATTTTGTCAGAGCTCATGGAGATTTGTCTCAGAACCATAATGGGGCAAAATCTATGTTCTGTTTTTGGAGTTTAAAAAGGAATCTTACAGAGGAACAGGCATGTTCTGTGATGGTGAAATTGCACAGGGCTGCCGAGGAATTGCCAGCTGACAGGATTTGTTCAAGTTTTGAACTGTGGAAAAAACACAATAAATTGAAATCCAATGTCCCCTTAATTGCACTGTGTTAACGAATTTTACCTAGACAGAATCAACATTGAACAAAACGGCATTTCACCCACCCATCAACTCCATCACAAATGAGATTCACTGTGAAAAGAGAATGGTTGTGTGTCAGATAATAGTCCTTCAGAATGCATTTATATCCTTAGAGTTGAAATGTCTACTTTTAGACAGACTCACCATGAACTGGGGTCACCTTGCACTGAAGACAAAGAAAATATGATTGTTAGTATAGTGGAAACATCTTCTTCAAGTGTAAATACCTTGACTTTGTCACAGTTGGCCCAATTAGTGTGCCAAACCTGGATCAAATATTGGATAACCCATGCAAGACACCCCCCCCCCCCCCCCCCCCACACACACACACACACACCCCCCAAAAAACTAATCTTACCACAAAGGAAGCTGGAACTGAGCAGCCTGTTTGGGAAGAAAAAGAAAGGAAACAAATCAATGGAGTAGTCATTACAGTGCTGGTACTGGGCTTTTGAGAAAAGTTTAGTCAGGAAAGCCTATTTGCCACATACGTGGGAATGTGTCCTGGAGGTACTGCTTGCTTGATCTCACGCCCTGTGAAAGGTCCAGTGGCAATGCTACCAAACTCTGCGCAAGACCATCGTATCTAAAGGAAGAAAAGAATTCATTGTGACTTGTCAGGAGCCTCAGCTTGGCATTGTGCACACCCAAATGTCTAACTGTGGATATCAGAAATATCTTACATAGCCTGGTAGGATTCACAGGTGATGTTACTGGGGATCACCCGCAAGCTGCTAGGAAGGATGCTCGCCATCACAGGAACCAAATAAACCTGGAACCACTGTTGATAGTCTTCTGGCTGAAAGTCTTTAAGCTGAGGAGCAAGGGCTGTCAAGGTCAGGTTCAAAATGGTGTCTCGCACATCTGGATTTTGGATGAAGGTGACATTTCTCTGAAAAGAGAAGGGGATCATAATAAGGTCAGAGAGGAAGTCCTGAAGTCTTTGTGGAAATGTGGAGGTGAGGGGGAGCTTATCTAAACTAAATCTTTGTACTTCTGTACAGCAGGGATGCCTAAAGGCATGAAGCATATCAGAAATAGATCATTTTGAGTTAAACACTTGAGCAGGCTTATGAAAGAACACTGTTAACATTTGTTGATGTTTGCACTGAGGTAAGGTTACCAATGAGAATTCACCTGCTTGTTGATGTTTGCAAAAGCCTGGAAGAATTGGTTGAGCTGCTCATAATCACTGGTCTCTGTCAAGCTTGTCAACACCTCCCTTACAACATGTGCATCGTTTAAAGCACCACTGTTTGGATCTAGGATTAGTTCAGCCTTCTGCGATGGTGAAAGAACGTCCAGAACTGTCAGCTATGGATACAAAAAAGTAGAATTCATGAAATGCATGTCTTTTGTATAATTTCCAGAATTTTGCTTTGCTATTCTCAAGAAAGACAGGAAGAGTAATATGAAGATTACCGTAGAGATGTTGAAGTCTTTGAGGTCAGAGTACGCTGAATATTGGATGAATGGACCCAGATTTGCTTTAACCCATTGGGCATCGCTCTCATTTTGTTGCCTGCAAGCTAAGACACGCAGACAAAACTTAAGATGTGCTCAATTTAGGAAGGTTTCTGACTGGTAGACATGAAAGAATTTAAGTTTTTTGTCTGAGTGCTTTTCTAGACATTTCACACTGGAAAGCACATAACACACCCTATGTCTGCCCTACCTGGCTCATTGATGGCATTGTCAGCATTTCTTAGGTAGCCCAGCAGACCATGTGTGATCTCTTGCCGTCTGTACAGTGGCATCTCCTGGATAACTAAAGCCAACCCACTCACACTGCAACAGTTGAAAGAAAACGTTCTCATGCTGTTCTTTGTCACTATTGTCATTTTCATTTGCAACAAAATCTTGATTGCCCCAAGAAAGCTACTCACATGACTTGGTAGTTCGTGCAGCTGATGGTTGTGGTTGTGTTTATCAGCATTTCTGGAGTAAAACTGGCAAGGATAGGAATCAGTTTCACATGGAACCAAAGTTCATAGTCGTTTGTCGTGAAAGTGGAGAAATGTGGACTGATGATGATGAAGGTCGTATTCATGACCCGATCTCTCACAACAGGCTGGAAATGTGGGCTCTGTCATGTTAAAGTGGAAAAAGACATAAGCAAATGTGAGATTGCATGTTGGAAGTACACCCATACAACATGGTACAAAGGCTGTAACCATTTGTTTTCTAAGATACAATAGCCAACAATGGATGTAGCGGTTGAGACCGATGTTTTATTCTGTTTACTTCTGGAATCAAATATCCGCATTGTCCTCCTTCACCCTTTTAGGAGGCTAGCCTACCTGTCCATTGGCTGTCAGCTGTGTCAGGAATTCATCCACATTTTTTAGAGCGTTGCCCTGTTCAAGTTGTTCAAACACAAGATCAATAAAATCTGTGTTATTTGAGGCTCCAGAGCTCAGTAGCAGCTGTGCCACCTCAGAGGGATTGAGCGTTGACAACAATCCAGCCTACAACAGGGAATCAACATAATATCAGACAGCAGTAATGACCAATGCTGTGGGTAAAGGATTACAGTTTGCAACCAAAGAAAGTGTGTTCTATGATTTGCTTGTATTTTTTATATGGCAAAATAAACTCCTGTGTTTGTCTTCTTAAGTCTACAATTTTGTTTTCCTGTTCTTAAGGGAGGACTAGAAGTGCAATGTAGGGCTTACCGTAGAGATGTTGAAGTCTTTGAGGTCAGAGTACGCTGTATATTGGACGAATGGACCCAGATTTGCTTTAACCCATTGGGCATCACTCTCATTTTGTTGCCTGCAAGCTAAGGCATGCAAACAAAAGTTAGGATGTGCTCAATTTAGGAAAGTTTCTGACAGGTAGACATGAAAGAATTTGTGGGCAAGTTTTTTGTCTGAGTGCTTTTCAAGACATTTCACACTGGAAAGCACATAACGCACCTTATGTTTGCCCTACCTGGCTCATTGATGGCATTGTCAGCATTTCTTAGGTAGCCCAGCAGACCATGTGTGATCTCTTGCCGTCTGTACAGTGGCATCTCCTGGATAACTAAAGCCAACCCACTCACACTGCAACAGTTGAAAGAAAACGTTCTCATGCTGTTCTTTGTCACTATTATCATTTTCATTTGCAACAAAATCTTGATTGCTCCAAGAAAGCTACTCACATGACTTGGTAGTTTGTGCAGCTGATTTTTGTGGTTGCGTTTATGAGCATTTCTGGAGTAAAACTGGCAAGGATAGGAATCAGTTTCACATGGAACCAAAGTTCATAGTCGTTTGTCGTGAAAGTGGAGAAATGTGGACTGATGATGATGAAGGTCGTATTCATGACCCGATCTCTCACAACAGGCTGGAAATGTGGGGTCTGTCATATTAAAGTGGAAAAAGACATAAGCAAATGTGAGATTGCATGTTGGAAGTACACCCATACAACATGGTACAAAGGCTGTAACCATTTGTTTTCTAAGATACAATAGCCAACAATGGATGTAGCGGTTGAGACCGATGTTTTATTCTGTTTACTTCTGGAATCAAATATCCGCATTGTCCTCCTTCACCCTTTTAGGAGGCTAGCCTACCTGTCCATTGGCTGTCAGCTGTGTCAGGAATTCATCCACATTTTTTAGAGCGTTGCCCTGTTCAAGTTGTTCAAACACAAGATCAATAAAATCTGTGTTATTTGAGGCTCCAGAGCTCAGTAGCAGCTGTGCCACCTCAGAGGGATTGAGCGTCGACAACAATCCAGCCTACAACAGGGAATCAACATAATATCAGACAGCAGTAATGACCAATGCTGTGGGTAAAGGATTACAGTTTGCAACCAAAGAAAGTGTGCTCTATGATTTGCTTGTACTTTTTGATATGGCAAAATAAACTCCTGTGTTTGTCTTCTTAAGTCTACAATTTTGTTTTCCTGCTCTTAAGGGAGGACTAGAAGTGCAATGTAGGGCTTACCGTAGAGATGTTGAAGTCTTTGAGGTCAGAGTACGCTGTATATTGGACGAATGGACCCAGATTTGCTTTAACCCATTGGGCATCACTCTCATTTTGTTGCCTGCAAGCTAAGGCATGCAAACAAAAGTTAGGATGTGCTCAATTTAGGAAGGTTTCTGACTGGTAGACATGAAAGAATTTGTGGGCAAGTTTTTTGTCTGAGTGCTTTTCAAGACATTTCACACTGGAAAGCACATAACGCACCCTATGTTTGCCCTACCTGGCTCATTGATGGCATTTTCAGCATTTCTTAGATAGCCCAGCAGACCATGTGTGATCTCTTGCCGTCTGTACAGTGGCATCTCCTGGATAACTAAAGCCAACCCACTCACACTGCAACAGTTGAAAGAAAACGTTCTCATGCTGTTCTTTGTCACTATTGTCATTTTCATTTGCAACAAAATCTTGATTGCTCCAAGAAAGCTACTCACATGACTTGGTAGTTTGTGCAGCTTATTTTTGTGGTTGCGTTTATGAGCATTTCTGGAGTAAAACTGGCAAGGATAGGAATCAGTTTCACATGGAACCAAAGTTCATAGTCGTTTGTCGTGAAAGTGGAGAAATGTGGACTGATGATGATGAAGGTCGTATTCATGACCCGATCTCTCACAACAGGCTGGAAAATTGGCATCTGTGAAATTGAGGTGGAAAAGAACTAAGCAATACAGAGACTGCATGTCGCAAATGTACTCATACAACATGGTACAAAGGCTGCAAGCAATTCTTTTCTATGATAGACTCCTTGAAGACTTGTGTAGCGGTTTAGCAAATGTCTTATTCTGTCTTATCCTGCTGGAATAAAACACCAGGATTGTCCTCCTTCACCCTTTTAGAAGCCTAGCATACCTGTCCATTGGCTGTCAGTTGTGTGAGGAATCCATCCACGTTTTTTAGAGCGTTGCCCTCTTGCAGTCGCTCAAACACACGATCAATCAAATCTGTGTTATTGGAGGCTCCCAAACTCAGTACCAGCTGTGCCATCTGAGAAGGACTAAAGACTGACAACAATTCAGCCTACAAAAGAGAACCAGCATAATATAAGACAGCAGTCATGGAAATGTTCTGGGTAAAAGAATTCCGTTTACAGGAAGATGTACATCTGCAGTTGGCACTCACAGCGGACAAATTAGGATTGAAGGCTTGCAAGTCCTGCACAGTTGCAAAATCAGAGAAGTCGCCAAGGTTTGCCTTTAGCCACGCTTGGCTCCCCGTGATAGATGAGACACAGCCAGGATCTGCAGAAAAAGCAAGAAAGTTATTGACAGGGTAATATACCACATGTTGTCATGGAAAAACCAAAGTGAGCTTGAGTTTCTCCTTTTACCTGTTGAGTCATTTCTTGACAAGAACGGTTTGATGAAGTGAGTGAAGACTGCTTGCTGTGTGTCTCTGTCCATGGATGCCTTTTGGCTTCCAAATGCCTGAATGCTACATTTGAGAGAAAGCTTTCAACATCTAAACTTCTAGTCAACTGCAAGTTTGCAGAATAGAGCAATATGTCTCATATTTACTTACACAGTCTGGTATGTCTGGCAGCTGAAGTTTTTGGAGCTAAGGCAAAATAGGAAGTTGAAAGATGGAACGGCCAGAAACGGACGGATCTTTGTTTTGAACCAGCTGGTAATGAACTCCTCACTCTGTAGTTGTGCCTGGTTGAAGTTGTCAATTCTCACTTCTCCAAGAGCCTCGAGCACATTTGACGAGGTCGGGTAAGTGTTGTTGCTGGCCTTGAATTGGCAGAAAAATAATTGTAGCTGGACCCAAACTTCACGCAGGGAAACGGCAATATTGTGAAAATGTGATTTTGTACTTACCATGTTAGCAAATGTCTCAAGGGCCTGGTCCAGTACAGCAGAGGCTTTTTGGAAGAAAAGCTTCCAGACTTCTACTGGGTATATGTTTTGGCTTTTCAGTGTGCAGTTCAGCAGTGTGACCAAGTTGCTGGATGTGAGATAGGGAGCCTTGAAAAAGAAAATTGACAAAGAATACAGCCATTTTGTCAGAGCTCATGGAGATTTGTCTCAGAACCATAATGGGGCAAAATCTATGTTCTGTTTTTGGAGTTTAAAAAGGAATCTTACAGAGGAACAGGCATGTTCTGTGATGGTGAAATTGCACAGGGCTGCCGAGGAATTGCCAGCTGACAGGATTTGTTCAAGTTTTGAACTGTGGAAAAAACACAATAAATTGAAATCCAATGTCCCCTTAATTGCACTGTGTTAACGAATTTTACCTAGACAGAATCAACATTGAACAAAACGGCATTTCACCCACCCATCAACTCCATCACAAATGAGATTCACTGTGAAAAGAGAATGGTTGTGTGTCAGATAATAGTCCTTCAGAATGCATTTATATCCTTAGAGTTGAAATGTCTACTTTTAGACAGACTCACCATGAACTGGGGTCACCTTGCACTGAAGACAAAGAAAATATGATTGTTAGTATAGTGGAAACATCTTCTTCAAGTGTAAATACCTTGACTTTGTCACAGTTGGCCCAATTAGTGTGCCAAACCTGGATCAAATATTGGATAACCCATGCAAGACACCCCCCCCCCCCCCCCCACACACACACACACACCCCAAAAAACTAATCTTACCACAAAGGAAGCTGGAACTGAGCAGCCTGTTTGGGAAGAAAAAGAAAGGAAACAAATCAATGGAGTAGTCATTACAGTGCTGGTACTGGGCTTTTGAGAAAAGTTTAGTCAGGAAAGCCTATTTGCCACATACGTGGGAATGTGTCCTGGAGGTACTGCTTGCTTGATCTCACGCCCTGTGAAAGGTCCAGTGGCAATGCTACCAAACTCTGCGCAAGACCATCGTATCTAAAGGAAGAAAAGAATTCATTGTGACTTGTCAGGAGCCTCAGCTTGGCATTGTGCACACCCAAATGTCTAACTGTGGATATCAGAAATATCTTACATAGCCTGGTAGGATTCACAGGTGATGTTACTGGGGATCACCCGCAAGCTGCTAGGAAGGATGCTCGCCATCACAGGAACCAAATAAACCTGGAACCACTGTTGATAGTCTTCTGGCTGAAAGTCTTTAAGCTGAGGAGCAAGGGCTGTCAAGGTCAGGTTCAAAATGGTGTCTCGCACATCTGGATTTTGGATGAAGGTGACATTTCTCTGAAAAGAGAAGGGGATCATAATAAGGTCAGAGAGGAAGTCCTGAAGTCTTTGTGGAAATGTGGAGGTGAGGGGGAGCTTATCTAAACTAAATCTTTGTACTTCTGTACAGCAGGGATGCCTAAAGGCATGAAGCATATCAGAAATAGATCATTTTGAGTTAAACACTTGAGCAGGCTTATGAAAGAACACTGTTAACATTTGTTGATGTTTGCACTGAGGTAAGGTTACCAATGAGAATTCACCTGCTTGTTGATGTTTGCAAAAGCCTGGAAGAATTGGTTGAGCTGCTCATAATCACTGGTCTCTGTCAAGCTTGTCAACACCTCCCTTACAACATGTGCATCGTTTAAAGCACCACTGTTTGGATCTAGGATTAGTTCAGCCTTCTGCGATGGTGAAAGAACGTCCAGAACTGTCAGCTATGGATACAAAAAAGTAGAATTCATGAAATGCATGTCTTTTGTATAATTTCCAGAATTTTGCTTTGCTATTCTCAAGAAAGACAGGAAGAGTAATATGAAGATTACCGTAGAGATGTTGAAGTCTTTGAGGTCAGAGTACGCTGAATATTGGATGAATGGACCCAGATTTGCTTTAACCCATTGGGCATCGCTCTCATTTTGTTGCCTGCAAGCTAAGACACGCAGACAAAACTTAAGATGTGCTCAATTTAGGAAGGTTTCTGACTGGTAGACATGAAAGAATTTAAGTTTTTTGTCTGAGTGCTTTTCTAGACATTTCACACTGGAAAGCACATAACACACCCTATGTCTGCCCTACCTGGCTCATTGATGGCATTGTCAGCATTTCTTAGGTAGCCCAGCAGACCATGTGTGATCTCTTGCCGTCTGTACAGTGGCATCTCCTGGATAACTAAAGCCAACCCACTCACACTGCAACAGTTGAAAGAAAACGTTCTCATGCTGTTCTTTGTCACTATTGTCATTTTCATTTGCAACAAAATCTTGATTGCTCCAAGAAAGCTACTCACATGACTTGGTAGTTCGTGCAGCTGATGGTTGTGGTTGTGTTTATCAGCATTTCTGGAGTAAAACTGGCAAGGATAGGAATCAGTTTCACATGGAACCAAAGTTCATAGTCGTTTGTCGTGAAAGTGGAGAAATGTGGACTGATGATGATGAAGGTCGTATTCATGACCCGATCTCTCACAACAGGCTGGAAATGTGGGCTCTGTCATGTTAAAGTGGAAAAAGACATAAGCAAATGTGAGATTGCATGTTGGAAGTACACCCATACAACATGGTACAAAGGCTGTAACCATTTGTTTTCTAAGATACAATAGCCAACAATGGATGTAGCGGTTGAGACCGATGTTTTATTCTGTTTACTTCTGGAATCAAATATCCGCATTGTCCTCCTTCACCCTTTTAGGAGGCTAGCCTACCTGTCCATTGGCTGTCAGCTGTGTCAGGAATTCATCCACATTTTTTAGAGCGTTGCCCTGTTCAAGTTGTTCAAACACAAGATCAATAAAATCTGTGTTATTTGAGGCTCCAGAGCTCAGTAGCAGCTGTGCCACCTCAGAGGGATTGAGCGTTGACAACAATCCAGCCTACAACAGGGAATCAACATAATATCAGACAGCAGTAATGACCAATGCTGTGGGTAAAGGATTACAGTTTGCAACCAAAGAAAGTGTGTTCTATGATTTGCTTGTATTTTTTATATGGCAAAATAAACTCCTGTGTTTGTCTTCTTAAGTCTACAATTTTGTTTTCCTGTTCTTAAGGGAGGACTAGAAGTGCAATGTAGGGCTTACCGTAGAGATGTTGAAGTCTTTGAGGTCAGAGTACGCTGTATATTGGACGAATGGACCCAGATTTGCTTTAACCCATTGGGCATCACTCTCATTTTGTTGCCTGCAAGCTAAGGCATGCAAACAAAAGTTAGGATGTGCTCAATTTAGGAAAGTTTCTGACAGGTAGACATGAAAGAATTTGTGGGCAAGTTTTTTGTCTGAGTGCTTTTCAAGACATTTCACACTGGAAAGCACATAACGCACCTTATGTTTGCCCTACCTGGCTCATTGATGGCATTGTCAGCATTTCTTAGGTAGCCCAGCAGACCATGTGTGATCTCTTGCCGTCTGTACAGTGGCATCTCCTGGATAACTAAAGCCAACCCACTCACACTGCAACAGTTGAAAGAAAACGTTCTCATGCTGTTCTTTGTCACTATTATCATTTTCATTTGCAACAAAATCTTGATTGCTCCAAGAAAGCTACTCACATGACTTGGTAGTTTGTGCAGCTGATTTTTGTGGTTGCGTTTATGAGCATTTCTGGAGTAAAACTGGCAAGGATAGGAATCAGTTTCACATGGAACCAAAGTTCATAGTCGTTTGTCGTGAAAGTGGAGAAATGTGGACTGATGATGATGAAGGTCGTATTCATGACCCGATCTCTCACAACAGGCTGGAAATGTGGGGTCTGTCATATTAAAGTGGAAAAAGACATAAGCAAATGTGAGATTGCATGTTGGAAGTACACCCATACAACATGGTACAAAGGCTGTAACCATTTGTTTTCTAAGATACAATAGCCAACAATGGATGTAGCGGTTGAGACCGATGTTTTATTCTGTTTACTTCTGGAATCAAATATCCGCATTGTCCTCCTTCACCCTTTTAGGAGGCTAGCCTACCTGTCCATTGGCTGTCAGCTGTGTCAGGAATTCATCCACATTTTTTAGAGCGTTGCCCTGTTCAAGTTGTTCAAACACAAGATCAATAAAATCTGTGTTATTTGAGGCTCCAGAGCTCAGTAGCAGCTGTGCCACCTCAGAGGGATTGAGCGTCGACAACAATCCAGCCTACAACAGGGAATCAACATAATATCAGACAGCAGTAATGACCAATGCTGTGGGTAAAGGATTACAGTTTGCAACCAAAGAAAGTGTGCTCTATGATTTGCTTGTACTTTTTGATATGGCAAAATAAACTCCTGTGTTTGTCTTCTTAAGTCTACAATTTTGTTTTCCTGCTCTTAAGGGAGGACTAGAAGTGCAATGTAGGGCTTACCGTAGAGATGTTGAAGTCTTTGAGGTCAGAGTACGCTGTATATTGGACGAATGGACCCAGATTTGCTTTAACCCATTGGGCATCACTCTCATTTTGTTGCCTGCAAGCTAAGGCATGCAAACAAAAGTTAGGATGTGCTCAATTTAGGAAGGTTTCTGACTGGTAGACATGAAAGAATTTGTGGGCAAGTTTTTTGTCTGAGTGCTTTTCAAGACATTTCACACTGGAAAGCACATAACGCACCCTATGTTTGCCCTACCTGGCTCATTGATGGCATTTTCAGCATTTCTTAGATAGCCCAGCAGACCATGTGTGATCTCTTGCCGTCTGTACAGTGGCATCTCCTGGATAACTAAAGCCAACCCACTCACACTGCAACAGTTGAAAGAAAACGTTCTCATGCTGTTCTTTGTCACTATTGTCATTTTCATTTGCAACAAAATCTTGATTGCTCCAAGAAAGCTACTCACATGACTTGGTAGTTTGTGCAGCTTATTTTTGTGGTTGCGTTTATGAGCATTTCTGGAGTAAAACTGGCAAGGATAGGAATCAGTTTCACATGGAACCAAAGTTCATAGTCGTTTGTCGTGAAAGTGGAGAAATGTGGACTGATGATGATGAAGGTCGTATTCATGACCCGATCTCTCACAACAGGCTGGAAAATTGGCATCTGTGAAATTGAGGTGGAAAAGAACTAAGCAATACAGAGACTGCATGTTGCAAATGTACTCATACAACATGGTACAAAGGCTGCAAGCAATTCTTTTCTATGATAGACTCCTTGAAGACTTGTGTAGCGGTTTAGCAAATGTCTTATTCTGTCTTATCCTGCTGGAATAAAACACCAGGATTGTCCTCCTTCACCCTTTTAGAAGCCTAGCATACCTGTCCATTGGCTGTCAGTTGTGTGAGGAATCCATCCACGTTTTTTAGAGCGTTGCCCTCTTGCAGTCGCTCAAACACACGATCAATCAAATCTGTGTTATTGGAGGCTCCCAAACTCAGTACCAGCTGTGCCACCTGAGAAGGACTGAGGACTGACAACAATTCAGCCTACAAAAGAGAACCAGCATAATATAAGACAGCAGTCATGGAAATGTTCTGGGTAAAAGAATTCCGTTTACAGGAAGATGTACATCTGCAGTTGGCACTCACAGCGGACAAATTAGGATTGAAGGCTTCCAAGTCCTGCACAGTTGCAAAATCAGAGAAGTCGCCAAGGTTTGCCTTTAGCCACGCTTGGCTCCCCGTGATAGATGAGACACAGCCAGGATCTGCAGAAAAAGCAAGAAAGTTATTGACAGGGTAATATACCACATGTTGTCATGGAAAAACCAAAGTGAGCTTGAGTTTCTCCTTTTACCTGTTGAGTCATTTCTTGACAAGAACGGTTTGATGAAGTGAGTGAAGACTGCTTGCTGTGTGTCTCTGTCCATGGATGCCTTTTGGCTTCCAAATGCCTGAATGCTACATTTGAGAGAAAGCTTTCAACATCTAAACTTCTAGTCAACTGCAAGTTTGCAGAATAGAGCAATATGTCTCATATTTACTTACACAGTCTGGTATGTCTGGCAGCTGAAGTTTTTGGAGCTAAGGCAAAATAGGAAGTTGAAAGATGGAACGGCCAGAAACGGACGGATCTTTGTTTTGAACCAGCTGGTAATGAACTCCTCACTCTGTAGTTGTGCCTGGTTGAAGTTGTCAATTCTCACTTCTCCAAGAGCCTCGAGCACATTTGACGAGGTCGGGTAAGTGTTGTTGCTGGCCTTGAATTGGCAGAAAAATAATTGTAGCTGGACCCAAACTTCACGCAGGGAAACGGCAATATTGTGAAAATGTGATTTTGTACTTACCATGTTAGCAAATGTCTCAAGGGCCTGGTCCAGTACAGCAGAGGCTTTTTGGAAGAAAAGCTTCCAGACTTCTACTGGGTATATGTTTTGGCTTTTCAGTGTGCAGTTCAGCAGTGTGACCAAGTTGCTGGATGTGAGATAGGGAGCCTTGAAAAAGAAAATTGACAAAGAATACAGCCATTTTGTCAGAGCTCATGGAGATTTGTCTCAGAACCATAATGGGGCAAAATCTATGTTCTGTTTTTGGAGTTTAAAAAGGAATCTTACAGAGGAACAGGCATGTTCTGTGATGGTGAAATTGCACAGGGCTGCCGAGGAATTGCCAGCTGACAGGATTTGTTCAAGTTTTGAACTGTGGAAAAAACACAATAAATTGAAATCCAATGTCCCCTTAATTGCACTGTGTTAACGAATTTTACCTAGACAGAATCAACATTGAACAAAACGGCATTTCACCCACCCATCAACTCCATCACAAATGAGATTCACTGTGAAAAGAGAATGGTTGTGTGTCAGATAATAGTCCTTCAGAATGCATTTATATCCTTAGAGTTGAAATGTCTACTTTTAGACAGACTCACCATGAACTGGGGTCACCTTGCACTGAAGACAAAGAAAATATGATTGTTAGTATAGTGGAAACATCTTCTTCAAGTGTAAATACCTTGACTTTGTCACAGTTGGCCCAATTAGTGTGCCAAACCTGGATCAAATATTGGATAACCCATGCAAGACACCCCCCCCCCCCCCCCCCCCCACACACACACACACACACACACCCCAAAAAACTAATCTTACCACAAAGGAAGCTGGAACTGAGCAGCCTGTTTGGGAAGAAAAAGAAAGGAAATAAATCAATGGAGTAGTCATTACAGTGCTGGTACTGGGCTTTTGAGAAAAGTTTAGTCAGGAAAGCCTATTTGCCACATACGTGGGAATGTGTCCTGGAGGTACTGCTTGCTTGATCTCACGCCCTGTGAAAGGTCCAGTGGCAATGCTGCCAAACTCTGCGCAAGACCATCGTATCTAAAGGAAGAAAAGAATTCATTGTGACTTGTCAGGAGCCTCAGCTTGGCATTGTGCACACCCAAATGTCTAACTGTGGATATCAGAAATATCTTACATAGCCTGGTAGGATTCACAGGTGATGTTACTGGGGATCACCCGCAAGCTGCTAGGAAGGATGCTCGCCATCACAGGAACCAAATAAACCTGGAACCACTGTTGATAGTCTTCTGGCTGAAAGTCTTTAAGCTGAGGAGCAAGGGCTGTCAAGGTCAGGTTCAAAATGGTGTCTCGCACATCTGGATTTTGGATGAAGGTGACATTTCTCTGAAAAGAGAAGGGGATCATAATAAGGTCAGAGAGGAAGTCCTGAAGTCTTTGTGGAAATGTGGAGGTGAGGGGGAGCTTATCTAAACTAAATCTTTGTACTTCTGTACAGCAGGGATGCCTCAAGGCATGAAGCATATCAGAAATGGATCATTTTGAGTTAAACACTTGAGCAGGCTTATGAAAGAACACTGTTAACATTTGTTGATGTTTGCACTGAGGTAAGGTTACCAATGAGAATTCACCTGCTTGTTGATGTTTGCAAAAGCCTGGAAGAATTGGTTGAGCTGCTCATAATCACTGGTCTCTGTCAAGCTTGTCAACACCTCCCTTACAACATGTGCATCGTTTAAAGCACCACTGTTTGGATCTAGGATTAGTTCAGCCTTCTGCGATGGTGAAAGAACGTCCAGAACTGTCAGCTATGGATACAAAAAAGTAGAATTCATGAAATGCATGTCTTTTGTATAATTTCCAGAATTTTGCTTTGCTATTCTCAAGAAAGACAGGAAGAGTAATATGAAGATTACCGTAGAGATGTTGAAGTCTTTGAGGTCAGAGTACGCTGAATATTGGATGAATGGACCCAGATTTGCTTTAACCCATTGGGCATCGCTCTCATTTTGTTGCCTGCAAGCTAAGACACGCAGACAAAACTTAAGATGTGCTCAATTTAGGAAGGTTTCTGACTGGTAGACATGAAAGAATTTGTGGGCAAGTTTTTTGTCTGAGTGCTTTTCAAGACATTTCACACTGGAAAGCACATAACACACCCTATGTCTGCCCTACCTGGCTCATTGATGGCATTGTCAGCATTTCTTAGGTAGCCCAGCAGACCATGTGTGATCTCTTGCCGTCTGTACAGTGACATCTCCTGGATAACTAAAGCCAACCCACTCACACTGCAACAGTTGAAAGAAAACGTTCTCATGCTGTTCTTTGTCACTATTGTCATTTTCATTTGCAACAAAATCTTGATTGCTCCAAGAAAGCTACTCACATGACTTGGTAGTTCGTGCAGCTGATGGTTGTGGTTGTGTTTATCAGCATTTCTGGAGTAAAACTGGCAAGGATAGGAATCAGTTTCACATGGAACCAAAGTTCATAGTCGTTTGTCGTGAAAGTGGAGAAATGTGGACTGATGATGATGAAGGTCGTATTCATGACCCGATCTCTCACAACAGGCTGGAAATGTGGGGTCTGTCATATTAAAGTGGAAAAAGACATAAGCAAATGTGAGATTGCATGTTGGAAGTACACCCATACAACATGGTACAAAAGCTGTAACCATTTGTTTTCTAAGATACAATAGCCAACAATGGATGTAGCGGTTGAGACCGATGTGTTATTCTGTATTTACTTCTGGAATCAAATATCCGCATTGTCCTCCTTCACCCTTTTAGGAGGCTAGCCTACCTGTCCATTGGCTGTCAGCTGTGTCAGGAATTCATCCACATTTTTTAGAGCGTTGCCCTGTTCAAGTTGTTCAAACACAAGATCAATAAAATCTGTGTTATTTGAGGCTCCAGAGCTCAGTAGCAGCTGTGCCACCTCAGAGGGATTGAGCGTTGACAACAATCCAGCCTACAACAGGGAATCAACATAATATCAGACAGCAGTAATGACCAATGCTGTGGGTAAAGGATTATAGTTTGCAACCAAAGAAAGTGTGCTCTATGATTTGCTTGTATTTTTTATATGGCAAAATAAACTCCTGTGTTTGTCTTCTTAAGTCTACAATTTTGTTTTCCTGTTCTTAAGGGAGGACTAGAAGTGCAATGTAGGGCTTACCGTAGAGATGTTGAAGTCTTTGAGGTCAGAGTACGCTGTATATTGGACGAATGGACCCAGATTTGCTTTAACCCATTGGGCATCACTCTCATTTTGTTGCCTGCAAGCTAAGGCATGCAAACAAAAGTTAGGATGTGCTCAATTTAGGAAGGTTTCTGACAGGTAGACATGAAAGAATTTGTGGGCAAGTTTTTTGTCTGAGTGCTTTTCAAGACATTTCACACTGGAAAGCACATAACGCACCCTGTGTCTGCCCTACCTGGCTCATTGATGGCATTTTCAGCATTTCTTAGATAGCCCAGCAGACCATGTGTGATCTCTTGCCGTCTGTACAGTGACATCTCCTGGATAACTAAAGCCAACCCACTCACACTGCAACAGTTGAAAGAAAACGTTCTCATGCTGTTCTTTGTCACTATTGTCATTTTCATTTGCAACAAAATCTTGATTGCTCCAAGAAAGCTACTCACATGACTTGGTAGTTCATGCAGCTTATTTTTGTGGTTGCGTTTATGAGCATTTCTGGAGTAAAACTGGCAAGGATAGGAATCAGTTTCACATGGAACCAAAGTTCATAGTCATTTGTCGTGAAAGTGGAGAAATGTGGACTGATGATGATGAAGGTCGTATTCATGATCCGATCTCTCACAACAGGCTGGAAAATTGGCATCTGTGAAATTGAGGTGGAAAAGAAGCTAAGCAATACAGAGACTGCATGTTGTAAATGTACTCATACAACATGGCACAAAGGCTGCAAGCAATTCTTTTCTATGATAGACTCCTTGAAGACTTGTGTAGCGGTTTAGCAAATGTCTTATTCTGTCTTATCCTGCTGGAATAAAACACCAGGATTGTCCTCCTTCACCCTTTTAGAAGCCTAGCATACCTGTCCATTGGTTGTCAGTTGTGTGAGGAATCCATCCACATTTTTTAGAGCGTTGCCCTCTTGCAGTCGCTCAAACACACGATCAATCAAATCTGTGTTATTGGAGGCTCCCAAACTCAGTACCAGCTGTGCCACCTGAGAAGGACTGAGGACTGACAACAATTCAGCCTACAAAAGAGAACCAGCATAATATAAGACAGCAGTCATGGAAATGTTCTGGGTAAAAGAATTCCGTTTACAGGAAGATGTACATCTGCAGTTGGCACTCACAGCGGACAAATTAGGATTGAAGGCTTGCAAGTCCTGCACAGTTGCAAAATCAGAGAAGTCGCCAAGGTTTGCCTTTAGCCACGCTTGGCTCCCCGTGATAGATGAGACACAGCCAGGATCTGCAGAAAAAGCAAGAAAGTTATTGACAGGGTAATATACCACATGTTGTCATGGAAAAACCAAAGTGAGCTTGAGTTTCTCCTTTTACCTGTTGAGTCATTTCTTGACAAGAACGGTTTGATGAAGTAAGTGAAGACTGCTTGCTGTGTGTCTCTGTCCATGGATGCCTTTTGGCTTCCAAATGCCTGAATGCTACATTTGAGAGAAAGCTTTCAATAACTAATTACTCAACATATTCAAAATTCAACATAATTCAATCACAAACATTTCAAACTTAAATCCCATTGATATTTTAAATCATCGTAATCAACAAATTGGTACATTTTGTCACAACCTCTACTACACAGAATAAGACCTTTTTTTCTTTCGTTTATTCATCCACACTTTCATTTCCTTTGATAATTTGCTAATTTCATATGGTATTCTAATATGGGATAGTGAACTCTTTTAACCTCAGTCTTTTCATGTCTGGAAAAGTTTCCAACCGCGTTTTACATCGTGGGTAGCAATTTTCAGTTGAAATTCTCCTATTGACTTGTTTTCAATTACATAATTTTTGAATCATTATATAACATTCTTATTTTAAAGAAAACAGCTTCACGAACGACCACCTTATATTAAGGTCTATGCCTCTTCTACAACAGCTGGGTCACACAGTCATAACTTGTTTGGTCTGACTTGTAATTTAACAATCAGGTGATACACATATTTCTTTCTTCCTTTTAGTAGTGATTTCAGTGGACTTTGGGACCCTGACATCAACATTCAATGCAATACACAGTGAGAAATGTGTTACATGTTAGAATATTCAATTAAAATTGTTTATGTCTTTAATGATTTCCATAAGCAGTTAACAGCAGTCACCAGCAATAATTGGTAAAATGGAATTTATTCACTTACATCTCTTGGAAAGAGGTGCAGCTGAAGTTCTGCTTGCTGAGCTGGTTTAGGAAGTTTCCATTGACATAAGGCAAAAGAGGAATCATCTTCACAGAGAACCACAGCCTGATGAATTCGGGGTCACTGTCATTACCCAAACGAAGGCTGTCCAGAACTTCAAATATATCCAGAACATCAAATCCAGGGACATTGTTGTTCTGTTACAAGACAAATTTGCCATTTACCATTCTTAAAAGCTGTTACATGTTTTACACCTACACTATACTGAAGTAAAGCATTAGCTCATTTACCAGGTCAAAGAACACTTGTAAAGTCGACTCTACAATCTGCCTGAGATTTTGTTCCACCATCCTCGACTTTTCATCTGTTAAGCTTGCATTTTTACCCCTTTTACAGGATAGCTCGCCTGTCAGTGTGTCCACTGCAGCAGAGATCTAAGAACACATAGACCAGGTGAAAGGACTGGGTTACTGTCAGTAACTTAGCACAAGGGGGAGTCATTTATCAACAATGCTTTGTGGTGACATTTAATAATTTAAGGTTTAAAGATGAATTTATCATTTTTTACTCAAATTAATTCCAAAAGGCTTACTCTTTGAATGGCATCTTGTAGATTTGCTGCATGGCAAGTTTCCTGGAAACCGTTGGTATGAGTGGTGGCTTTGCTTAAAGAAGAAAAAACACGGTAACAGAAATGAATAATAAAGTCATCTTTAACTAAAATAACATCCCTGGAATGTATTATGTCTACAAATTGTTATTTGAGTTTGCATGCCTACCTGTTTTCAGATAAACCTGGTCCTATAAAATGCAAAAAAGAAAATGAATGAACACATGTATTAACATTTTCAAATTAATAATTAATGGAAAATGGATAAGAATGATGTTAATGGATTAACTTTTAAAAGAGGAAAAAGGTGACATTTTATTTTATATCCATATAAAATTGCATATGGTTTATATGTATAAAAAAAACTTACCTTCTGTTGTGTTGGACTGTAATGTAAATTTATAGAAGAACATGTTAATTCAGTATTTCATTGCATTTCATTGTTTTTGATTTAATTATTTAATCTTGAAAAAAAAAAACACTTACAGTTGCAGAGACCAGTCCTGACATACATACAATAGATTTTTTTATAAAAAAAGAAAAGTGTTAGATAAGGATATATATTCTATTAAATGACTAATTGAATGTTCAGAGATACTTACCAATGCCAATAGATGACAGTAGCAGAACTTGCACTGACATTTTTATGCCACCCATCGTGAGAACTCAGTTCTCACTTTTTTTTTGTGCCCCTCAGTTGATTTTCAGATTATTTAATTTTTATTTTAGATAAAGATGTAAAGTGATACTGGAAAAGAAAAATGAAGTGATAAAAGTGCATTTTAATTATTGCAGTGCATTAGATCTAAGAATTGTTGATACAGAAACTCAATAGTAAAGAACATAAAAGTATGACGTTTGAATGACATGTTATACATACACAATACATACATTTTCTTTTTAATCCCTCCAAAGCTAAAAGCAAGATTAAATAGTATGGATTATTTCTTACTTCTGTATAGTGATTATAAATTAATAACAGAGTATATCAGAAAGCAAGATAAGCCATAGAAAGATGTTTAACTGGTTGAACTCACCTCTCGAACTCCTTCACTCTGTGAGAGAAGACTGAAGATCGCTGTTAGTGGTGAAGCAGGTATATACTGGGTGGAGTAAAAGAAAATTAGAGCAGATGAAGCAAAACATGCTGAGAATGTTCTAAAAGATTCCATTGGGTAAACACATTGCCAAACACTGTGCACAAACAGTATGGACTACACTTTGGATAGATGATCATTATTCAGTCAACAGAACATGAAATTTGCGAAATATGATTAAGGACTGTTGATATGTAAATGCTTTGTTTATAACTACCTACAACGGAGTTAAAGGAAATGTTATGATTTTGGATAAAGTTTGGCAAAATCAATGTTTATGGCTAAAAAGAAAACAAAAAGGATATCATTTTGGGTTACCTAGACCTCCTTTTTTCCACCTCAGTCTCACATTACTCAGCAACTGCTGAGTAATAAAATTGTTACCCCTTATGAAGGCAGTCCATCGTTACCTTTTAGAGTTTACATATACTGTAGTGGTACTGGCAATAATTTCGATGCAAGCATGAACTGTCTATTCCCTGATTTGGTCTTCAATCTAGCCTCCATTGCTTTTTTCTTCCTTCACCTAGGCACCTAGGCAAATCTCATGCATCTCAA
Organism: Mchenga conophoros; assembly: GCF_057382185.1. Lineage (NCBI taxonomy): Eukaryota > Metazoa > Chordata > Actinopteri > Cichliformes > Cichlidae > Mchenga > Mchenga conophoros. Next base: position 17,319,725 of record NC_140544.1, on the reverse strand, counting down.
ATAATAATCTCGTTACCTGAAAATATCCTCAATTCTGTGTCCTTATCACTGACATTTCCCAGATTTGGTACCTGATATGCTTTTAGGATCTTATACACAAGTCTAGCATAAATCTCTGTTCTGTAATTGCCATGAAAATTCTGGACTATCTGCTTGAATGCTTCCTAAGCTTTTAATTCAGCTGGCTTTTTCTTTTGAACTCATCATTAAGCATTAGTTCATGGACTTTAGGAAAAGATTTCAAAAACACCTTCCTTAATTTTGACTTTACTTTTCTTGAGACCAAACATACTTCTTAAAAGCTGAAACACATCACTGTTTCTGCCCAGTCACTGTAGTTGTTTAGTAGTAGTTGGAAGATCGTAAAGAATTTGCTTCTGGGCTCAACAAACACTAGTACAACCGGGTTGATGAGTTTCAATGTTATGCAAAATCTACGTAGGCTACATGAGTGTCGTTTGGACCTGTTGTTGACATGGTTATATTTTTGACTATAAAACTGGTCAGAAAGTTATACTGATACGTCCCAACAAAACCATTCACAAAATTTACAATAAAACAGTAACATCGTCAAGTTTTGGTTTTACGACCGAAAGTAAAGTGAAGCTGTGCAATTACTGTTGTGTCATTACTAAATTATTAAAACTGTTACTCCTTTCGATGTGGAGGAAGCAGCAGCTTTACTCTGAGCCCCTCTTGGATGACTGAACTTCTCACCTTATCTCTGAGGAAGAGGCCGGCCACCCTTTGGAGAAAGTCCATTTCCGCTGCTTGCATCCGCGATCTTGTTTTTTCGGTTAGTACCCACAGCTCGTGAACATAGGTGAGGGTAGTGTCGTAGATCGACTAGTAAATTGAGAGCTTCGCTTTTACACTCAGCTCCCTCTTCACCACAACAGACTGGTGCAGCGTCCACTGCGGCTGCAGCACCAATCCGTCTGTTGATCTCCTGCTCCCTTCTCCCGTCACTCGCGAACAAGACCCCGAGATACTCAAACTCCTCCACTTAGGGCAGGAACTCGTCCCGGACCTGGAGTGGGCACTCCACCCTTTTCCGTATGAGGACCATGGCCTCAGATTTGGAGGTGCTGATTCTCATTCCCACTGCTTCACACTCGGCTGCAAACCGTTCCAGTGCGAGCTGGAGGCCATCACCCGATGAAGCCAACAGAACCAGAAAAGCAGAGATGAGATTCTGAGACCAAAGTGCTTTTCAAGACACTCAAAGACACCTTACAAGCAATTAAATACCTAAAGAAGTCACTGTGATGAGTAATGAAATGTTTATCCCACTGAAAACGCTACTTCCAGATGAACTTTTGGGGAAATAACTACCAAAATCACAATATGCAAGAGGTTCCAACAGTTGGAAAACATCATATAATTAAAAAGTCAGCAATAAAGAATCAAAGAGAATAGGAACGCTTGATAAGATGTGTTTTAACATTGGCTTTGGAGATAGGGGGTCAATAATGCAAATGTGGTGTGAAAGAGTTCCAAATATGAGGCACCACTTGGCTGAAAGCTCATAGTGTTCAGATAGTCAGGCGAGCAGGGAATATAACAAGATTCATTAAAATCCTGAATCGATTTTTTAATATAAATTTATTTTGCCCGAAATGATCTCTGGTGACATCTCACAAAATTTCAAGAACCACCAAACAGTTAAGACAGTAAATGAGAGCAGGTACACGGATTCTGCACATAGACTTAAACACACAGCGCGACCCGCGGATCAGAATCAGTTAGATGTCGCCTTTCTCACGGTCGGGGCTGAAAGCCGACAGCTCGCTGATTCTGATCTGTCGCCGGGTCCGCGCTTTGTGTTCACGCCCTTTATGCGCTGATTCTAAAGCTGTTAGTTTGATGTCTCTCCAAACAATATTGACCGAACCAGCAGCAAAAGAAGATCCAAACGCTTCACATAAACATCGTCATGAATTCACTCTGACTTTTACTGTTTTGCTTCCATCGTGATGCGCAGCTCTCTCTCTCTCTCTCTCTCCCTCTCTCTCTCTCTCTCTCCCTCTCTCTCTCTCTCGCTCTGTACTTCAAGAACAGTTTCCCTTTCTTCATTATTCGCTTGCTTGTTACGCACTACAACAGTCTACTGTTGCTTACAGCGCTGTCGGCCGCTGTTTTTTTCCCTTTTTACATTCTTCCGAAAAGAAAACCTCATTTCTGCTGTTCAATACTGAACAAATTTAAACTTTTTAAAATTATTCAAAATGCAAAATGCTTAGCCGTGTCTCTAATAAAACCGCTGTAACGTCAGAGGTAATGTTCATTAATTAATGGTTTTCTTTCGTTTTTGATGTACTGCTGAATATTTTTATAAAATCCCAGGCCAGGAAAATCACCTTCATGTTTTTCTGTGTTTTATCTTCAGCTACTTTGACACAAAGGCATCTGCTGTGACGCTCACACCTGTGATAAAGTCTTGCGTGTGTCAGCTTCCTTTTTATTGATACAAAAATATGTAAATATACTGAATTATAATATTTCTGACTGTCAAAATTTCCCAGATTTAAATCGAATCGAATCGAATTAAATCGAATTGTGGATCGAATCGATTCGGGACCTTGTGAATCGGAATTGAATCGATTCTAGAAATCAGTGACGATACCCAGCCCTACCTACTACACCCCCACCATTTGTCTTCAGTATGGGTGTCAGACATGTTAAAATCCAGTGGCACCAAGGCATTATACAATAAAATAATGTGATTAATACATAAATAAAAGAAATTCCTATACAATCGCATATTCACCTATTAACATTTTCCTTTTGTTTGCTTTGTTCATTTGTCTCTTTTAATTCTATTTTTTTTTATACTTTTTCAACATGTTCAAAATAAAGATTCAATCAATCAATCAATCAAACATTCCAATGTAGCACTTAATCTTTGATGCCAGTAACTCTAATGTGTTAAAAGATGACACGCCTAAAAAGCAAAACAGTTAAACCTGTTTTTTCAGGTGCAATTACTGTTGTGTCATTACTAAATTATTGACAGTGTTACTGTTCTTCACCCCTGTGACACCCATGCAGCAGGATTCCCATTCAAACACATTTTCACATATTGTCTAAAAAGAAGTAGGGAAAAGGGGTAGTATAATCTTTGGAACCCAGAATTGTAAACGTCTTATTGTGACGTTGTTGTTGATCAATGGTCATGACAATTTGCATATTAATGATCAAGAATCTGACCTCACTGCCCATGTTTCATTCAGTGGTGCTAGTTTCAGTCATTTTGCAAAGGTACTGTTTATAAGGTTGGGGAAACCTCCAGTCAGCTGAGACTCAAGAAGTCACTTGGAGGAGTGACAAACCGTTTCTCCCGCTGAAAACGTTACGTCTAGATGAACAGAATTAATGTTTTTGGGATTTCCTCACCTGGATCATTGAGCATGCATCAAGACGTTGAAAATTTGGTACATTCTAGAAAAACTAATTTTCACTTTCTTATGTGCATTGCCATCACTTATTAATATCGTATAGTTATCAGATGTTCAGTGATAACGTTTGTTGCCCAGGAGATGCAAAGAGTTGTGAAAATTTTGAGAGGGTTTTGATGTTTATGTTATATCTATTGTGCAAAACCTTCAGGAATAGCGTTACAAAAGACTACATTTTTCAAATGCTCACTGAAATGCACACTGAAAGACTGCACAAAGCTAAGGAGAAGCTATCACAATCTTCAAAGCACAAGCCGGTCATTGGTAAGGTAAGATAAGATAATATCTATGGCCAATGTTGGGAAATTACTGTTTTGTGTGTTGTGTATATATTATGTGTTGTGAAAAATATGAAAAACAAAATTGCTCAGTAAAAGAAATACAATATAGTATGGAACATTACAAAATACACTTAAGAAAAAGTGAAGAGCTCAGTAAACCAAAGTCAAAATATGATACAATAAGGAGCTTAAATCGAAAGTTACTGCTGGTGCTATGAGAGGTTAAAGATTTCCTGTATTTTTCCATCTTTCTGGCAGTGGCACTCAACTGTGTTCAAGTGCTCAGCTACATGAGCATGCATCAGAGTAGGTCAAGGATTTAGATGAATTTTCAATTAAATTCAATTCAATTTTATTTATATAGCGCCAAATCACAACAAAAGTTGCCTCAAGGCGCTTTATATTGTACAGTAGATACAGAGAAAAACCCAACAATCAACAATGACCCCCTATGCGCAAGCACTTTGGTGACAGTGGGAAGGAAAAACTCCCTTTTAACAGGAAGAAACCTCCGACAGAACCAGGCTCAGGGAGGGGCGGCCAGAGATTAATAACAGATATGATTCAATGCAGAGAGGTCTATTAACACATAGTGAGTGAGAAAGGTGACTGGAAAGGAAAATTTTAAAAAACATCTATTTAAAACAATCTATTTAAAATAAGAGCAAGCCTTTCACTATAGATACCTAAATAATATCCTGCGTGAACTCTACCCAGATTTCATATAATAACTTCTATAAGTTCTAGAAAAAGGTACGTCTTTACCAGTTAGTTGTAATCTGCAGTGGACTGTTTTAGTCAGTAAACTCTCGATGGATAATAACTGACACCTATTCATACTTACAGCATGAAGGTGCAAGCATCTTCCATCTTTTGCTTTCTTGAAAGCATGTCATATAAACTCCAAATGGGATTATGTGCATGCTCATATGACTGACTGATGTGAGTATTTGCTACATATGTGAGATATTTTTTTCATCACTGATTCATTAGTTTGGGAAAACAAAGCAGCTCCATGAAACTAATCATTGGCTTTAATGCTGGGTGAGGGAATGAGGTTTGCGGCTAAAACGTAAGAAAGTCATGAACTGATTAAAGCAGAACTACAGCTTTATTAAGGCTAGAGATCTCAGTGGCCACTGCACACTGTTCTGTATTCAGTGTTACGCAACAATGATGCATTGTGGGTAATGTGACAAAACCAGTTGTGTCATGCAGAAAAGTGAGACGGCTGCAAGGAGTTTTTGTAATACTGCCTACTGGAGCAGTGTTATACTCTAGCTACAGTCATATGAATAAATTGAATGGATATCATTGACTTTCCCAGCATACTTGTACAAGTAAAAACTTGTTTGTCTTTGAAATACTTTATATATATAACCCAACAAGAATAATTTCATCAAGAGTGGACTAAGCTATCCTGCAACTGTCTACCATCTACAAATAGACAGTTGCAGGATAGCTTAGTCCACTCTTACATCATATCAGTCACACAATTCTAGAGAATAGTCAACAACTTCCTGTTAAAGTTTTTGGTTTTCAGAGAAACAGCCCATGCATCTTTGTGAACAGTTTCCCACCTGTGAATGCCAGCAACCTCCTGCAACCATTTACCAACCAGTCAGGAAATATATTCTATAGACTAATAAAGGATAGAGGGTCGCTGACTGGTCTCTAGGCCTGTGTAACTGAGGCCTGCCATGACTGGACCAAAGAGTATGAATATTTTCTAGCAGCTGATGGGTTTGATCTTTATTTAGGATTAGTAGAATCTATAAGTTTTTACTGATTGAATAATTACTTAGAAACCTGCAGACATATTACTATAAAAGAACGTGCGGGGGCAGCTGAAGGCACGATAACTGGCGCCTGGTATCGGTCACGGCCACCTCCTATAGCTCAGTCCTGCAAAGCAAGTAGCTTCTCCTCATCGGTTTTAACTGATCAGATAGATGCAAATTCTCATATAAAAATCTGTGAATTGAGGTTATTCTCTTCTGGGAAGATTGACTCCAGCTAACTATTTTACAGCCTATCAAATTTCTAAACAGAAGAGATCCATGTACATGATAATTTTTAATTGTTCAGTGCTTTAATAAATAATAATCATAATAAAGTGTTTTAACTGGTGATTCCTCAAGGTGGATAAACAAACAAACACGTTAGCACAACAGGTGGTTACCTGGGAGTCATTAACCAGTCTTGAGACTTAGTTACTATTTTAGCAATCAATTTCACAGTGACTGTCAAACAACCAGCTGCAACCAGCTGTGGAATAAACATTTTTCCCATGCAACCACTGGTTGCTACAAGTGACTAGAGTATCTTCTTTTTGACATCCTAAACAAATATTTGTACGTTTTCCCCTTATCTAGCTCATTTAGGTTTGTTAAGCTTTTTTGTGCATTGGGCCAGTGTTGAATATATTAGCATGTCATTTCATGCCACATTTCTATTGGTTAGTGGTTAGATTTGTATTGTGGAAGCATTATTCATGGTCATTCTATGTAAGATCCATTACCTAAAATGCCACATTTTTCATAGACGATACGTATTTCTACACTTATCAGTGTTACACTGTATCATTTACTTAACAAAAAATGTCTCAAAATGAAGGAGCAAAAGAAGGTACTTCCCATCACTCAACAGTGTGTATTATGGCCTTCAGCAGCAAAATAACTTTGTTAGTTCCTCATGTTCTTGTAGAAGACTTTTGGGTCACTCTTCTTTAAAATGCTGTTCATTAAAGTTTGAAGGCATTTGTTTATCCACATCTCTCCTAAGACCCTCCTACAGCATGTGAATCTGGTTGAGGTCTGGACAGTTTCTGGATAATTACGACACCTTGGGATCATTTTGCTATTGCATGATAGAATTTCAGCCAAGCTTTAGATGGCCTCAAATTTGACTCTAGATCACTTTGGTACAGTATACATAGGAGTTCTTGGTCTACTTTATGACTGTACAGGTCCTGTGACTGCAAAACAGACATTCCACCACCATGTTTTACAGACAGTATGGGATGTTTGTTTTTCTCCAAACATCTCAGCTATCCAGACAAAATTTTTACAGAGGTCTTGTGGTTTATCAACTTTAGAAACTTAAATCCTCCTTTCTCCTGGCGAGCCTTCCGTTACTTGCTCAGGCTTTCTTCTGATTGTACTGTCACGAACTCAAACATTTATCATGCTAACTGAGGAAAGTACAGTCTTGAACTTACGTATTATCTGCACTCTGCATGGTCTGACCTTGGGAAGAATTTGCTGAGACAAAAACTTCTAGGAAGATTGAATGTTCTTGAATGTTTTTTGGTTGCGCTGTACTTTCTTTTTAACATGACAGGAACGACAGAAAAAAAAATCACTCATTTTACTTTAGAATTTTCTTTTTTAGAAAATACCAGAGGAATGTAGATATTCTTACAGCAACATAGCTATTTAAACAAAGGCACTATATTTCACACATGGTGTCAGAAAATAAGACTTATATAAATCAGTAAGAAAGATGTACCACGGAGGTTTCCTACTGCACATTTGACCTGTTTGTAGTTATAATTTCGCAGAATAATTCCACCAGTGTTTATTTTTAGACCAGTGTTTTAGTTCCCACACACACCCAGCACATTTTTTTACTCTGATTGTTTAATGAAGTCAGCGAATGAAGTTGTGTTGTTTCTTTATTTACTGAGGTAAATCCTTGGAACCAGATGCTGTTAGGAATTCTAAATTGAAACCCTGCCTTGATGGAGCTTAACAAGATGACTCATATAGCAGCCTCAGGAAAGTTTTAAATACCTACATTAGGAGTACACCAGAACTTATAACACAAACAAAAAATGGTCACATAAGACAGGAGGAGTCCACAAAGGTTCTCCACCTCTTTAGAAATAATAAGGATTGTTTCACAAGGTCTCTCATTTTTATTGCATATTCCCCAAAAGAGTAATCTCTGAAACTCTGCTGTCTAGCACAATCAATAGATTTGATTGGTGGTCTTGAAGTATTTCTCTGGCATCTGTCTATACTATGTGTCTGCAGCCATGAAAGTCAGAAAGCAGAGCAGTAGGCAAAAGTGTCCAAAATACCTCATCTGAGAGAAGGGATTTTGCCTGATGAACTGTCGTGAAAAAGTCTATCAGTGTTACCACTAGTAATGTCAAAGTATTAATATCTATATCCTTTATTTATTCAGGTAGGTCTCACTGAGATTAATAATTTGTGAAGACAGTTATGGCCTAGTGGGCTTTGAGATCTACAACTTAATATACTAAAAAGCTTTGTGTAAAGCTTTTCAAAATATAACTAGAAAAATTTGCATTTCCTGCGAAAATGCAGTGTGGATGCTTAAAGCTGAAGCTGTATGCAAAAAGTAGCTGAAAAAGCTGAAAAGTTGCAGAAATTGTAAAAACTTTGCAGAAGCAAAAGAAGTTTGCTAAAATGGAATAACTTAGCAGAACTGCAATATCTTAGAGGAAACATAATACTTGGCAGAAATACAATAGCATAGCAGAATTTAGCAGAAATATTGTAACTTACCAGAAACATGATAACTTCTCAAAAATACAAGAATTTAGGAGAAATAGTATAAGATAACAGAAAGAATATATTTAGCCAAAAATACTTAAACATTACAGAAACACTATGATTTAGAAAAATAGTACAACAGAGCAGAAATATTGTGATTTACCAGAGACACTGTGATGAACTATGAATATTGTAATTTTAAATTGAGACTATGTTTTAGCACAAATATTATAATTTGGCAGAAATACTATAATTTAGCAGAAATACTATATTAAGCACAAATCCTATAAAAAGCAGAAATACTGTACTATGATTTAGTAGAAAAACTATGATTAATCAGAAATACTAAATTTAGCAGAAATACTATATTAAGCACAAATCCTATAAAAGCAGAAATAGCATATTAAGCACAAATCTTATAAAATAGCAGAAATAGTATGATTTAGCACAATAGTAATAAGTTAAACAGAAAAATTGGAAAAGCAAAATGGACAGCTGAAAAAATGCTGAACATGCTGAGGGTCCCTCAAATATACTTGTTAAATGACAAAAATCTGCAAAAAAATTTATTACAGCCACACAATCACAAATATGTACACATGAGGAAACACACATGCACAGAGAGACCCACACACAAGATCCAATTCAGTCAACCAGTCTAAATATATTGAATTTAAATCTTAGAATGAGATCATCCCATTAAAAGCCTTTCTCTCTCTCTCTCTCTCTCTCTCTCTCTCTCTCTCACACACACACACACACACACACACACACACACACACACACACACACACACAGGGAGAGAGAAGTAAGTTTCTAGGTCAGCCTGGGAGCTGCTGAATTTGAATCCACCAATCAGAGAGCCTGTGTACTTTTTCCCGCCAAAACAGGTGCATCTTTTTACACACGCAGCAGAGAGAGGCACAGGATTATTGCAGCCTATTTCTCATAGTGAGGACTCCCCTCAAACAAATGACCATAATTTCCAAACCGTAGGGGCTAGAACGGTCATTCTTACACCGTTTTGTTCAGAAGAGATGGGGGAATCTTCAAGTGTTGACAATTTAATATTAAAATATGAATTTTTAGAGATATATGACATGGATGACTTGTTGACTTAGAAGCCACGAATTCCCCAATATGCAAATTTGAATGCCTGAGACCACATATGTGATTGGCTGGCTGGGAAGCCGTGCAGGCCCTGATTTGTGGGTTTGAATTCCTCAGCCCTCAGATATGATTGGCTGGCTTAGAAGCCACGAAGGCCCCAATATGCAAATTTGAATGCCTCAGGACACTTATTTGATTGGCTGGGAAACTGTGCAGGCCCTGATTTGAAAATTTGAATGTCTCAGTCCTCACAGAGGATTGGCTGCCTGGGGACCTGGCAGAAATATATAGAAATACTATTATTAAGCATAAATACTACATTTAGTAGAAATACTATGTTTTAGCACAAATATTATAAAAAGAAGAAAAACTATAATTTAGCAGAAATACTATATTAAGCACAAATCCTATAAAAAGCAGAAATACTATAATTTAGAACAAATAGTATAAAAAGCAGAAATACTATAATTTAGCAGAAATACTATGTTAAGCACAAATCCTATAAAAAGCAGAAATACTATAATTTAGCAGAAATACTATATTAGGCATAAATCCTATGAAAAGCAGAAATAGTATGATTTAGCAGAAATACTGTATTTAGCACAAGTACCGAAAAGTACCAGAAATACTATGATTTAGCAGAATAGTAATAACTTATTGAAACACAAATGCACAGAGGGACACACAAACACAGGCTCTAATCCAGTCAACCAGTCTAACTATGTTCAATTTAAATCCTACAATGACATGCTGTCAAATAAGGGCAGGGTCCTCTCTCTCCCACTAAACACACACACAAACACACACACACACACACACACACACACACACACACACAGGGAGAGAGGACTAAGTTTCTAGGTCAGCCTGGGAGCTGCTGAATTTGAATCCACCAATCAGAGAGGCTGTTTACGTTTTCCCGCCAAAAAAGGTGCATCTTTTTACACACGCAGCACAGAGACATAGACCTGCTTCTTTCAGTTTATTTCACATAGTGAGGATTCCCCTCAAACAAATGACCATAATTTCCTAACCATAGGGGCTAGAGCGGTCATTCTTACACCGTTTTGTTCAGAAGAGATGGGGGAATCTTCAAGTGTTGACAATTTATCATTAAAATATGAATTTTTAGAGATATATGACATGGATGACTTGTTGACTTAGAAGCCACGAATTCCCCAATATGCAAATTTAAATGCCTGGAGCCCACATACATGATTGGCTGGCTGGGAAGCTGTGCAGGCCCTGATTTGTGGATTTGAATTCCTCAGCCCTCAGATATGATTGGCTGGCTTAGAAGCCATGAAGGCCCCAATATGCAAATTTGAATGCCTCAGGACACATATATGATTGGCTGGGAAGCCGTGCAGGCCCTGATTTGAAAATTTGAATTTCTCAGTCCTCACAGAGGATTGGCTGCCTGGGGACCTGGCAGATATATATAGAAATACTATGATTAAGCATAAATACTACATTTAGTAGAAATACTATGTTTTAGCACAAATACTATAAAAAGCAGAAATATTATAATTTAGCACAAATAGTATAAAAAGCAGAAATATTATAATTTAGCACAAATAGTATAAAAAGCAGAAATATTATAATTTAGCACAAATAGTATAAAAAGCAGAAATACTACATTTAGTAGAAATACTATGTTTTAGCACAAATAGTATAAAAAGCAGAAATATTATAATTTAGCACAAATAGTATAAAAAGCAGAAATATTATAATTTAGCACAAATAGTATAAAAAGCAGAAATACTACATTTAGTAGAAATACTATGTTTTAGCACAAATAGTATAAAAAGCAGAAATATTATAATTTAGCACAAATAGTATAAAAAGCAGAAATATTATAATTTAGCACAAATAGTATAATAAAGCAGAAATACTATAATTTAGCAGAAATACTGTATTTAGCACAAGTACCAAAAAGTACCAGAAATACTATGATTTAGCAGAATAGCAATAACTTACAAAATTACAAATATGGAGGCATATTGAAACAGAAATGCAGAGAGGGACACACAAACACAGGCTCTAATCCAGTCAATCAGTCTAACTATATTCAATTTAAATCCTACAATGACATGCTGTCAAATAAGGGCAGGGTCCTCTCTCTCCCACTAAACACACACACACACACACACACACACACACACACACACACACACACACACACACAGACAGACACAGAGGGAGAGAGCTGCCGAATTTAAATCCACCAATCAGAGTGGCTGTTTACGTTTTCCCGCCAAAACAGGTGCATCTTTTTACACACGCAGCAGCACAGAGAGGCACAGGATTATTGCAGCCTATTTCTCATAGTGAGGACTCCCCTCAAACAAATGACCATAATTTCCTAACCGTAGGGGCTAGAGCGGTCATTCTTACACTGTTTGGTTCAGAAGAGATGGGGGAATCTTCCAGTGTTAACAATTTATCATTAAAATGTGAATTTTTAGAGATATATGACATGGATGACTTGTTGACTTAGAAGCCACGAATTCCCCAATATGCAAATATGAATGCCTGAGACCACATATATGATTGGCTGGCTGGGAAGCCGTGCAGGCCCTGATTTGTGGATTTGAATTCCTCAGCCCTCAGATATGATTGGCTGGCTTAGAAGCCATGAAGGCCCCAATATGCAAATTTGAATGCCTCAGGACACATATATGATTGGCTGGGAAGCCGTGCAGGCCCTGATTTGAAAATTTGAATTTCTCAGTCCTCACAGAGGATTGGCTGCCTGGGGACCTGGCAGAAATATATAGAAATACTATGATTAAGCATAAATACTACATTTAGTAGAAATACTATGTTTTAGCACAAATACTATAAAAAGCAGAAATACTATAATTTAGCAGAAATACTATATTAAGCACAAATCCTATAAAAAGCAGAAATAGGATGATTAAGCATAAACACTACATTTAGTAGAAATACTATGTTTGAGCAAAAATCCTATAAAAAGCAGAAATACTATATTAGGCACAAATCCCATAAAAAGCAGAAATAGTATGATTAAGCATAAATACTACATTTAGTAGAAATACTATGTTTTAGCACAAATAGTATAAAAAGCAGAAATATTGTAATTTAGCAGAAATACTATATTAGGCACAAATCTTATAAAATAGCAGAAATAGTATTATTTAGCACAATAGTAATAAGTTAAACAGAAAAATTGGAAAAGCAAAATGGACAGCTGAAAAAATGCTGAACATGCTGAGGGTCCCTCAAATATACTTGTTAAATGAAAAAATCAGCAAAAAAATGCACAGGGAGAGAGAAGTAAGTTTCTAGGTCAGCCTGGGAGCTGCTGAATTTGAATCCACCAATCAGAGAGCCTGTGTACTTTTTCCCGCCAAAACATGTGCCTCTTTTTACACACGCAGCACAGAGAGGCACAGGATTATTGCAGCCTATTTCTCATAGTGAGGACTCGCCTCAAACAAATGACCATAATTTCCAAACCGTAGGGGCTAGAGCGGTCATTCTTACACCGTTTTGTTCAGAAGAGATGGGGGAATCTTCCAGTGTTTACAATTTATCATTAAAATATGAATTATTAAAGATATTTGACTTGTAATGCACCATAACTGAGTAGAGCAAAGCAAAAACTGCCTTGACTTGCCCTCAAACAACGCTTTCTAACTCGAAATCTATTTGGAGTATCGATATCATTCTTTCACCGTAAGAGACAGCAGGCTTTGGTGAACAATCATGGAAATTTTCAGGTCTCTGTGGAAATCCAACAAAAAGTTATGACGAGAGAAAAAAGTGGTTCATTTCCACAGTTTGAAATCTGAAGAAATCTGAGCGAAGGACGAATTTCCTACCCTCAAACAAGTCCAACTTATTTCAGAACGGTAATAGGTGAGAAAGAAATTCTTGAATTGTGAGCGTCAGGGGTGTCTGAAGATATTCGGGGACAAGCCTCATGTCTTAACTTTGCTTCGTTAAGGAGATATGACGATTCGAATATGCCTCTCATTACAGAAATCCAGCGGTGATTTTGAACAAGCTCTCCATTCACTTTATATGGAGAGTTTTCTGACCTTGTGTTAGTCTGAGGAGATTTGCAAAAATTCTATAAATCCCACAACAATGATGGTGACATTTTCTGAAAGCCAGCAAAAATACCTACGTTTTGATGTATAATTTGTGGAAGTTGAGTGAAAATTGAGCAAGTAGCAGGAAGTTGTTCGGACATGAAGTGAAAATTGCAAAACCTTCAGTGGCACACTGGAAGCCAAGAGCATAGCAACCATAACAACACATGTATTTTGTGAAAAATCACAATTTTGCAACTCAAAACTTTAAGAGGCATAAAAGTAAAACAGTAGAAGATTTGAAAAAGCTGAATCATACCTGAATAACCAAATAATTTGTGAACATTTTAAAATTTGAATGGTTGTTCTAGGTGAAAATATGAGGAAGTAGTTAAGTTTCAAAAACAGGCAAAATTTAGCAGAATTGCAGAAGTTTCCCATTCATTTCAATGGGACAAATTAAAGGAAAAAAGCTTAATATTTTAAAAAGTATAATAGTTAAAAATAGCAAAAATCGTAGCAGGAATTAGCAAAAATAGCTGAATAGTTTAAAGTTTGAACGGTGAAAATAGCACAAAAATTGTGGAAGTAGTTAAACGGCGAAAAGTGTACGGAAACACCCGGAATAATAATAATAACTAGAAAAATTTGCATTTCCTGCGAAAATGCAGTGTGGATGCTTAAAGCTGAAGCTGTATGCAAAAAGTAGCTGAAAAAGCTGAAAAGTTGCAGAAATTGTAAAAACTTTGCAGAAGCAAAAGAAGTTTGCTAAAATGGAATAACTTAGCAGAACTGCAATATCTTAGAGGAAACATAATACTTGGCAGACATACAATAGCATAGCAGAATTTAGCAGAAATATTGTAACTTACCAGAAACATGATAACTTCTCAAAAATACAAGAATTTAGGAGAAATAGTATAAGATAACAGAAAGAATATATTTAGCCAAAAATACTTAAACATTACAGAAACACTATGATTTAGAAAAATAGTACAACAGAGCAGAAATATTGTGATTTACCAGAGACACTGTGATGAACTATGAATATTGTAATTTTAAATTGAGACTATGTTTTAGCACAAATATTATAATTTGGCAGAAATACTATAATTTAGCAGAAATACTATATTAAGCACAAATCCTATAAAAAGCAGAAATGGTATGATTAAGCACAAATACTACATTTAGTAGAAATACTTTGTTTTAGCACAAATCCCATAAAAAGCAGAAATACTGTACTATGATTTAGTAGAAAAACTATAATTAATCAGAAATACTGAATTTAGCAGAAATACTATATTAAGCACAAATACTATGAAAAGCAGAAATAGTATGATTAAGCATAAATACTACATTTAGCAGAAATACTATATTAAGCACAAATCCTATAAAAGCAGAAATAGTATATTAAGCACAAATCTTATAAAATAGCAGAAATAGTATGATTTAGCACAATAGTAATAAGTTAAACAGAAAAATTGGAAAAGCAAAATGGACAGCTGAAAAAATGCTGAACATGCTGAGGGTCCCTCAAATATACTTGTTAAATGACAAAAATCTGCAAAAAAATTTATTACAGCCACACAATCACAAATATGTACACATGAGGAAACACACATGCACAGAGAGACCCACACACAAGATCCAATTCAGTCAACCAGTCTAAATATATTGAATTTAAATCTTAGAATGAGATCATCCCATTAAAAGCCTTTCTCTCTCTCTCTCTCTCTCTCTCTCTCTCTCTCTCTCTCTCTCTCTCACTCACACACACTCACACACACACACACACACACACACACACAGGGAGAGAGAAGTAAGTTTCTAGGTCAGCCTGGGAGCTGGTGAATTTGAATCCACCAATCAGAGAGGCTGTGCACTTTTCCCCACCAAAACAGGTGCATCTGTTTACACACGCAGCAGCACAGAGAGACACAGGATTTTTGCAGTCTATTTCTCATAGTGACGACTCCCCTCAAACAAATGACCGTAATTTCCTAACTGTAGGGGCTAGAACGGTCATTCTTAAACCGTTTTGTTCAGAAGAGATGGGGGAATCTTCAAGTGTTGACAATTTAATATTAAAATATGAATTTTTAGAGATATATAACATGGATGACTTGTTGACTTAGAAGCCACGAATTCCCCAATATGCAAATTTGAATGCCTGAGACCACATATGTGATTGGCTGGCTGGGAAGCCGTGCAGGCCCTGATTTGTGGATTTGAATTCCTCAGCCCTCAGATATGATTGGCTGGCTTAGAAGCCACGAAGGCCCCAATATGCAAATTTGAATGCCTCAGGACACTTATTTGATTGGCTGGGAAACTGTGCAGGCCCTGATTTGAAAATTTGAATGTCTCAGTCCTCACAGAGGATTGGCTGCCTGGGGACCTGGCAGAAATATATAGAAATACTATTATTAAGCATAAATACTACATTTAGTAGAAATACTATGTTTTAGCACAAATATTATAAAAAGAAGAAAAACTATAATTTAGCAGAAATACTATATTAAGCACAAATCCTATAAAAAGCAGAAATACTATAATTTAGAACAAATAGTATAAAAAGCAGAAATACTATAATTTAGCAGAAATACTATGTTAAGCACAAATCCTATAAAAAGCAGAAATACTATAATTTAGCAGAAATACTATGTTAGGCACAAATCCTATAAAAAGAAGAAATACTATAATTTAGCAGAAATACTATATTAGGCATAAATCCTATGAAAAGCAGAAATAGTATGATTTAGCAGAAATACTGTATTTAGCACAAGTACCGAAAAGTACCAGAAATACTATGATTTAGCAGAATAGTAATAACTTATTGAAACACAAATGCACAGAGGGACACACAAACACAGGCTCTAATCCAGTCAACCAGTCTAACTATATTCAATTTAAATCCTACAATGACATGCTGCCAAATAAGGGCAGGGTCCTCTCTCTCCCACTAAACACACACACACACACACACACACACACACACACACACACAGAGGGAGAGAGCTGCCGAATTTAAATCCACCAATCAGAGTGGCTGTTTACGTTTTCCCGCCAAAACAGGTGCATCTTTTTACACACGCAGCAGAGAGAGGCACAGGATTATTGCAGCCTATTTCTCATAGTGAGGACTCCCCTCAAACAAATGACCATAATTTCCTAACCGTAGGGGCTAGAGTGGTCATTCTTACACCGTTTTGTTCAGAAGAGATGGGGGAATCTTCCAGTGTTAACAATTTATCATTAAAATGTGAATTTTTAGAGATATACGACATGGATGACTTGTTGACTTAGAAGCCACGAATTCCCCCAATATGCAAATTTGAATGCCTGAGGCCACATATATGATTGGCTGCCTGGGAAGCCGTGCAGGCCCTGATTTGTGGATTTGAATTCCTCAGCCCTCAGATATGATTGGCTGGCTTAGAAGCCATGAAGGCCCCAATATGCAAATTTGAATGCCTCAGGACACATATATGATTGGCTGGGAAACCGTGCAGGCCCTGATTTGAAAATTTGAATGTCTAAGTCCTCACAGAGGATTGGCTGCCTGGGGACCTGGCAGAAATATATAGAAATACTATGATTAAGCATAAATACTACATTTAGTAGAAATACTATGTTTTAGCACAAATCCTATAAAAAGCAGAAATACTATAATTTAGCAGAAATACTATATTAAGCACAAATCCTATAAAAAGCAGAAATACTATATTAAGCACAAATTCTATAAAAAGCAGAAATACTATATTAAGCACAAATTCTATAAAAAGCAGAAATACTATATTAAGCACAAATCCTATTAAAAGCAGAAATACTATATTAAGCACAAATCTTATGAAATAGCAGAAACAGTATGATTTAGCACAATAGTAATAAGTTAAACAGAAAAATTGGAAAAGCAAAATGGACAGCTGAAAAAATGCTGAACATGCTGAGGGTCCCTCAAATATACTTGTTAAATGAAAAAATCAGCAAAAAAATGCACAGGGAGAGAGAAGTAAGTTTCTAGGTCAGCCTGGGAGCTGCTGAATTTGAATCCACCAATCAGAGAGCCTGTGTACTTTTTCCCGCCAAAACATGTGCCTCTTTTTACACACGCAGCACAGAGAGGCACAGGATTATTGCAGCCTATTTCTCATAGTGAGGACTCCCCTCAAACAAATGACCATAATTTCCAAACCGTAGGGGCTAGAGCGGTCATTCTTACACCGTTTTGTTCAGAAGAGATGGGGGAATCTTCCAGTGTTTACAATTTATCATTAAAATATGAATTATTAAAGATATTTGACTTGTAATGCACCATAACTGAGTAGAGCAAAGCAAAAACTGCCTTGACTTGCCCTCAAACAACGCTTTCTAACTCGAAATCTATTTGGAGTATCGATATCATTCTTTCACCGTAAGAGACAGCAGGCTTTGGTGAACAATCATGGAAATTTTCAGGTCTCTGTGGAAATCCAACAAAAAGTTATGACGAGAGAAAAAAGTGGTTCATTTCCACAGTTTGAAATCTGAAGAAATCTGAGCGAAGGACGAATTTCCTACCCTCAAACAAGTCCAACTCATTTCAGAACGGTAATAGGTGAGAAAGAAATTCTTGAATTGTGAGCGTCAGGGGTGTCTGAAGATATTCGGGGACAAGCCTCATGTCTTAACTTTGCTTCGTTAAGGAGATATGACGATTCGAATATGCCTCTCATTACAGAAATCCAGCGGTGATTTTGAACAAGCTCTCCATTCACTTTATATGGAGAGTTTTCTGACCTTGTGTTAGTCTGAGGAGATTTGCAAAAATTCTATAAATCCCACAACAATGATGGTGACATTTTCTGAAAGCCAGCAAAAATACCTACGTTTTGATGTATAATTTGTGGAAGTTGAGTGAAAATTGAGCAAGTAGCAGGAAGTTGTTCGGACATGAAGTGAAAATTGCAAAACCTTCAGTGGCACACTGGAAGCCAAGAGCATAGCAACCATAACAACACATGTATTTTGTGAAAAATCACAATTTTGCAACTCAAAACTTTAAGAGGCATAAAAGTAAAACAGTAGAAGATTTGAAAAAGCTGAATCATACCTGAATAGCCAAATAATTTGTGAACATTTTAAAATTTGAATGGTTGTTCTAGGTGAAAATATGAGGAAGTAGTTAAGTTTCAAAAACAGGCAAAATTTAGCAGAATTGCAGAAGTTTCCCATTCATTTCAATGGGACAAATTAAAGGAAAAAAGCTTAATATTTTAAAAAGTATAATAGTTAAAAATAGCAAAAATCGTAGCAGGAATTAGCAAAAATAGCTGAATAGTTTAAAGTTTGAACGGTGAAAATAGCACAAAAATTGTGGAAGTAGTTAAACGGCGAAAAGTGTACGGAAACACCCGGAATAATAATAATAATAAAGAATAAAGAGAAACAGGAACTCAATAGTGTGGATGCTTAAAGCATCCACACAATAAAGAATAAAGAGAAACAGGAACTCAATAGTGTGGATGCTTAAAGCATCCACACAATAAAGAACTAGAAAAATTTGCATTTCCTGCGAAAATGCAGTGTGGATGCTTAAAGCTGAAGCTGTATGCAAAAACTAGCTGAAAAAGCTGAAAAGTTGCAGAAATTGTAAAAACTTTGCAGAAGCAAAAGAAGTTTGCTAAAATGGAATAACTTAGCAGAACTGCAATATCTTAGAGGAAACATAATACTTGGCAGAAATACAATAGCATAGCAGAATTCAGCAGAAATATTGTAACTTACCAGAAACATGATAACTTCTCAAAAATACAAGAATTTAGGAGAAATAGTATAAGATAACAGAAAGAATATATTTAGCCAAAAATACTTAAACATTACAGAAACACTATGATTTAGAAAAATAGTACAACAGAGCAGAAATATTGTGATTTACCAGAGACACTGTGATGAACTATGAATATTGTAATTTTAAATTGAGACTGTTTTAGCACAAATATTATAATTTGGCAGAAATACTATAATTTAGCAGAAATACTATATTAAGCACAAATCCTATAAAAAGCAGAAATGGTATGATTAAGCACAAATACTACATTTAGTAGAAATACTTTGTTTTAGCACAAATCCCATAAAAAGCAGAAATACTGTACTATGATTTAGTAGAAAAACTATAATTAATCAGAAATACTAAATTTAGCAGAAATACTATATTAAGCACAAATACTATGAAAAGCAAAAATAGTATGATTAAGCATAAATACTACATTTAGCAGAAATACTATATTAAGCACAAATCCTATAAAAGCAGAAATAGTATATTAAGCACAAATCTTATAAAATAGCAGAAATAGTGTGATTTAGCACAATAGTAATAAGTTAAACAGAAAAATTGGAAAAGCAAAATGGACAGCTGAAAAAATGCTGAACATGCTGAGGGTCCCTCAAATATACTTGTTAAATGACAAAAATCTGCAAAAAAATTTATTACAGCCACACAATCACAAATATGTACACATGAGGAAACACACATGCACAGAGAGACCCACACACAAGATCCAATTCAGTCAACCAGTCTAAATATATTGAATTTAAATCTTAGAATGAGATCATCCCATTAAAAGCCTCTCTCTCTCTCCCTCTCTCTCTCTCTCTCTCTCTCTCTCTCTGTCACACACACACACACACACACACACACACACACACACACACACACACAGGGAGAGAGAAGTAAGTTTCTAGGTCAGCCTGGGAGCTGGTGAATTTGAATCCACCAATCAGAGAGGCTGTGCACTTTTCCCCACCAAAACAGGTGCATCTGTTTACACACGCAGCAGCACAGAGAGACACAGGATTATTGCAGCCTATTTCTCATAGTGAGGACTCCCCTCAAACAAATGACCGTAATTTCCTAACCGTAGGGGCTAGAACGGTCATTCTTACACCGTTTTGTTCAGAAGAGATGGGGGGATCTTCAAGTGTTGACAATTTAATATTAAAATATGAATTTTTAGAGATATATGACATGGATGACTTGTTGACTTAGAAGCCACGAATTCCCCAATATGCAAATTTGAATGCCTGAGACCACATATGTGATTGGCTGGCTGGGAAGCCGTGCAGGCCCTGATTTGTGGATTTGAATTCCTCAGCCCTCAGATATGATTGGCTGGCTTAGAAGCCATGAAGGCCCCAATATGCAAATTTGAATGCCTCAGGACACTTATTTGATTGGCTGGGAAACTGTGCAGGCCCTGATTTGAAAATTTGAATGTCTCAGTCCTCACAGAGGATTGGCTGCCTGGGGACCTGGCAGAAATATATAGAAATACTATTATTAAGCATAAATACTACATTTAGTAGAAATACTATGTTTTAGGACAAATATTATAAAAAGAAGAAAAACTATAATTTAGCAGAAATACTATATTAAGCACAAATCCTATAAAAAGCAGAAATACTATAATTTAGAACAAATAGTATAAAAAGCAGAAATACTATAATTTAGCAGAAATACTATGTTAAGCACAAATCCTATAAAAAGCAGAAATACTATAATTTAGCAGAAATACTATGTTAGGCACAAATCCTATAAAAAGCAGAAATACTATAATTTAGCAGAAATACTATATTAGGCATAAATCCTATGAAAAGCAGAAATAGTATGATTTAGCAGAAATATTGTATTTAGCACAAGTACCGAAAAGTACCAGAAATACTATGATTTAGCAGAATAGTAATAACTTATTGAAACACAAATGCACAGAGGGACACACAAACACAGGCTCTAATCCAGTCAACCAGTCTAACTATGTTCAATTTAAATCCTACAATGACATGCTGTCAAATAAGGGCAGGGTCCTCTCTCTCCCACTAAACACACACACACACACACACACACACACACACACACACACATACACACACACACAGGGAGAGAGGACTAAGTTTCTAGGTCAGCCTGGGAGCTGCTGAATTTGAATCCACCAATCAGAGAGGCTGTTTACGTTTTCCCGCCAAAACAGGTGCATCTTTTTACACACGCAGCACAGAGACATAGACCTGCTTCTTTCAGTTTATTTCACATAGTGAGGATTCCCCTCAAACAAATGACCATAATTTCCTAACCATAGGGGCTAGAGCGGTCATTCTTACACCGTTTTGTTCAGAAGAGATGGGGGAATCTTCAAGTGTTGACAATTTATCATTAAAATATGAATTTTTAGAGATATATGACATGGATGACTTGTTGACTTAGAAGCCACGAATTCCCCAATATGCAAATTTGAATACCTGGAGCCCACATACATGATTGGCTGGCTGGGAAGCTGTGCAGGCCCTGATTTGTGGATTTGAATTCCTCAGCCCTCAGATATGATTGGCTGGCTTAGAAGCCATGAAGGCCCCAATATGCAAATTTGAATGCCTCAGGACACATATATGATTGGCTGGGAAGCCGTGCAGGCCCTGATTTGAAAATTTGAATTTCTCAGTCCTCACAGAGGATTGGCTGCCTGGGGACCTGGCAGAAATATATAGAAATACTATGATTAAGCATAAATACTACATTTAGTAGAAATACTATGTTTTAGCACAAATACTATAAAAAGCAGAAATACTATAATTTAGCAGAAATACTATATTAAGCACAAATCCTATAAAAAGCAGAAATAGGATGATTAAGCATAAACACTACATTTAGTAGAAATACTATGTTTGAGCAAAAATCCTATAAAAAGGAGAAATACTATATTAGGCAAAAATCCCATAAAAAGCAGAAATAGCATGATTAAGCATAAATACTACATTTAGTAGAAATACTATGTTTTAGCACAAATAGTATAAAAAGCAGAAATACTATAATTTAGCAGAAATACTATATTAAGCACAAATCCTATAAAAAGCAGAAATAGGATGATTAAGCATAAACACTACATTTAGTAGAAATACTATGTTTGAGCAAAAATCCTATAAAAAGCAGAAATACTATATTAGGCACAAATCCCATAAAAAGCAGAAATAGCATGATTAAGCATAAATACTACATTTAGTAGAAATACTATGTTTTAGCACAAATAGTATGAAAAGCAGAAATATTGTAATTTAGCAGAAATACTATATTAAGCACAAATCCTATAAAAAGCAGAAATACTATATTAAGCACAAATTCTATAAAAAGCAGAAATACTATATTAAGCACAAATCTTGTAAAATAGCAGAAACAGTATGATTTACCACAATAGTAATAAGTTAAACAGAAAAATTGGAAAAGCAAAATGGACAGCTGAAAAAATGCTGAACATGCTGAGGGTCCCTCAAATATACTTGTTAAATGAAAAAATCAGCAAAAAAATGCACAGGGAGAGAGAAGTAAGTTTCTAGGTCAGCCTGGGAGCTGCTGAATTTGAATCCACCAATCAGAGAGCCTGTGTACTTTTTCCCGCCAAAACAGGTGCATCTTTTTACACACGCAGCAGAGAGAGGCATAGGATTATTGCAGCCTATTTCTCATAGTGAGGACTCGCCTCAAACAAATGACCATAATTTCTAAACCGTAGGGGCTAGAGCGGTCATTCTTACACCGTTTTGTTCAGAAGAGATGGGGGAATCTTCCAGTGTTTACAATTTATCATTAAAATATGAATTATTAAAGATATTTGACTTGTAATGCACCATAACTGAGTAGAGCGAAGCAAAAACTGCCTTGACTTGCCCTCAAACAACGCTTTGTAACTCGAAATCTATTTGGAGTATCGATATCATTCTTTCACCGTAAGAGACAGCAGGCTTTGGTGAACAGTCATGGAAATTTTCAGGTCTCTGTGGAAATCCAAAAAAAAGTTATGACGAGAGAAAAAAGTGGTTCATTTCCAGAGTTTTAAATCTGAAGAAATCTGAGCGAAGGACGAATTTCCTACCCTCAAACAAGTCCAACTCATTTCAGAACGGTAATAGGTGAGAAAGAAATTCTTGAATTGTGAGCGTCAGGGGTGTCTGAAGATATTCGGGGACAAGCCTCATGTCTTAAAGTCGCTTCGTTAAGGAGATATGACGATTCGAATATGCCTCTCATTACAGAAATCCAGCGATGATTTTGAACAAGCTCTCCATTGACTTTATATGGAGAGTTTTGAGACCTTGTGTTGGTCTGAGGAGATTTGCAAAAATTCTATAAATCCCACAACAATGATAGTGACATTTTCTGAAAGCCAGCAAAAATACCTACGTTTTGATGTATAATTTGTGGAAGTTGAGTGAAAATTGAGCAAGTAGCAAGAAGTTGTTCGGACATGAAGTGAAAATTGCAAAACCTTCAGTGGCACACTGGAAGCCAAGAGCATAGCAACCATAACAACGCATGTATTTTGTGAAAAATCACAATTTTGCAACTCAAAACTTTAAGAGGCATAAAAGTAAAACAGTAGAAGATTTGAAAAAGCTGAATCATACCTGAATAGCCCAATAATTTGTGAACATTTTAAAATTTGAATGGTTGTTCTAGGTGAAAATATGAGGAAGTAGTTAAGTTTCAAAAACAAGCAAAATTTAGCAGAATTGCAGAAGTTTCCCATTCATTTCAATGGGACAAATTAAAGGAAAAAAGCTTAATATTTTAAAAAGTATAATAGTTAAAAATAGCAAAAATCGTAGCAGGAATTAGCAAAAATAGCAGAATAGTTTAAAATTTGAACGGTGAAAATCGGCTGAAAATTGTGGAAGTAGTTTAACGGCGAAAAGTGTACGGAAGCAACTAGAATAATAACTAGAAAAATTTGCATTTCCTGCGAAAATGCAGTGTGGATGCTTAAAGCTGAAGCTGTATGCAAAAAGTAGCTGAAAAAGCTGAAAAGTTGCAGAAATTGTAAAAACTTTGCAGAAGCAAAAGAAGTTTGCTAAAATGGAATAACTTAGCAGAACTGCAATGTCTTAGAGGAAACATAATACTTGGCAGAAATACAATAGCATAGCAGAATTTAGCAGAAATATTGTAACTTACCAGAAACATGATAACTTCTCAAAAATACAAGAATTTAGGAGAAATAGTATAAGATAACAGAAAGAATATATTTAGCCAAAAATACTTAAACATTACAGAAACACTATGATTTAGAAAAATAGTACAACAGAGCAGAAATATTGTGATTTACCAGAGACACTGTGATGAACTATGAATATTGTAATTTTAAATTGAGACTATGTTTTAGCACAAATATTATAATTTGGCAGAAATACTATAATTTAGCAGAAATACTATATTAAGCACAAATCCTATAAAAAGCAGAAATGGTATGATTAAGCACAAATACTACATTTAGTAGAAATACTTTGTTTTAGCACAAATCCCATAAAAAGCAGAAATACTGTACTATGATTTAGTAGAAAAACTATAATTAATCAGAAATACTAAATTTAGCAGAAATACTATATTAAGCACAAATACTATGAAAAGCAGAAATAGTATGATTAAGCATAAATACTACATTTAGCAGAAATACTATATTAAGCACAAATCCTATAAAAGCAGAAATAGTATATTAAGCACAAATCTTATAAAATAGCAGAAATAGTATGATTTAGCACAATAGTAATAAGTTAAACAGAAAAATTGGAAAAGCAAAATGGACAGCTGAAAAAATGCTGAACATGCTGAGGGTCCCTCAAATATACTTGTTAAATGACAAAAATCTGCAAAAAAATGTATTACAGCCACACAATCACAAATATGTACACATGAGGAAACACACATGCACAGAGAGACCCACACACAAGATCCAATTCAGTCAACCAGTCTAAATATATTGAATTTAAATCTTAGAATGAGATCATCCCATTAAAAGCCTCTCTCTCTCTCTCTCTCTCTCTCTCTCTGTCACACACACACACACACACACACACACACACACACACACACACACACACACAGGGAGAGAGAAGTAAGTTTCTAGGTCAGCCTGGGAGCTGGTGAATTTGAATCCACCAATCAGAGAGGCTGTGCACTTTTCCCCACCAAAACAGGTGCATCTGTTTACACACGCAGCAGCACAGAGAGACACAGGATTTTTGCAGTCTATTTCTCATAGTGACGACTCCCCTCAAACAAATGACCGTAATTTCCTAACCGTAGGGGCTAGAACGGTCATTCTTACACCGTTTTGTTCAGAAGAGATGGGGGAATCTTCAAGTGTTGACAATTTAATATTAAAATATGAATTTTTAGAGATATATGACATGGATGACTTGTTGACTTAGAAGCCACGAATTCCCCAATATGCAAATTTGAATGCCTGAGACCACATATGTGATTGGCTGGCTGGGAAGCCGTGCAGGCCCTGATTTGTGGATTTGAATTCCTCAGCCCTCAGATATGATTGGCTGGCTTAGAAGCCACGAAGGCCCCAATATGCAAATTTGAATGCCTCAGGACACTTATTTGATTGGCTGGGAAACTGTGCAGGCCCTGATTTGAAAATTTGAATGTCTCAGTCCTCACAGAGGATTGGCTGCCTGGGGACCTGGCAGAAATATATAGAAATACTATTATTAAGCATAAATACTACATTTAGTAGAAATACTATGTTTTAGCACAAATATTATAAAAAGAAGAAAAACTATAATTTAGCAGAAATACTATATTAAGCACAAATCCTATAAAAAGCAGAAATACTATAATTTAGCAGAAATACTATGTTAGGCACAAATCCTATAAAAAGCAGAAATACTATAATTTAGCAGAAATACTATATTAGGCATAAATCCTATGAAAAGCAGAAATACTATGATTTAGCAGAATAGTAATAACTTATTGAAACACAAATGCACAGAGGGACACACAAACACAGGCTCTAATCCAGTCAACCAGTCTAACTATATTCAATTTAAATCCTACAATGACATGCTGCCAAATAAGGGCAGGGTCCTCTCTCTCCCACTAAACACACACACACACACACACACACACACACACACACACACACACACACACACACACACACACAGAGGGAGAGAGCTGCCGAATTTAAATCCACCAATCAGAGTGGCTGTTTACGTTTTCCCGCCAAAACAGGTGCATCTTTTTACACACGCAGCAGCACAGAGAGGCACAGGATTATTGCAGCCTATTTCTCATAGTGACGACTCCCCTCAAACAAATGACCATAATTTCCTAACCGTAGGGGCTAGAGCGGTCATTCTTACACTGTTTTGTTCAGAAGAGATGGGGAAATCTTCCAGTGTTAACAATTTATCATTAAAATGTGAATTTTTAGAGATATATGACATGGATGACTTGTTGACTTAGAAGCCACGAATTCCCCAATATGCAAATATGAATGCCTGAGACCACATATATGATTGGCTGGCTGGGAAGCCGTGCAGGCCCTGATTTGTGGATTTGAATTCCTCAGCCCTCAGATATGATTGGCTGGCTTAGAAGCCATGAAGGCCCCAATATGCAAATTTGAATGCCTCAGGACACATATATGATTGGCTGGGAAGCCGTGCAGGCCCTGATTTGAAAATTTGAATTTCTCAGTCCTCACAGAGGATTGGCTGCCTGGGGACCTGGCAGAAATATATAGAAATACTATGATTAAGCATAAATACTACATTTAGTAGAAATACTATGTTTTAGCACAAATAGTATAAAAAGCAGAAATACTATAATTTAGCAGAAATACTATATTAAGCACAAATCCTATAAAAAGCAGAAATAGGATGATTAAGCATAAACACTACATTTAGTAGAAATACTATGTTTGAGCAAAAATCCTATAAAAAGCAGAAATACTATATTAGGCACAAATCCCATAAAAAGCAGAAATAGTATGATTAAGCATAAATACTACATTTAGTAGAAATACTATGTTTTAGCACAAATAGTATAAAAAGCAGAAATATTGTAATTTAGCAGAAATACTATATTAGGCACAAATCTTATAAAATAGCAGAAATAGTATTATTTAGCACAATAGTAATAAGTTAAACAGAAAAATTGGAAAAGCAAAATGGACAGCTGAAAAAATGCTGAACATGCTGAGGGTCCCTCAAATATACTTGTTAAATGAAAAAATCAGCAAAAAAATGCACAGGGAGAGAGAAGTAAGTTTCTAGGTCAGCCTGGGAGCTGCTGAATTTGAATCCACCAATCAGAGAGCCTGTGTACTTTTTCCCGCCAAAACATGTGCCTCTTTTTACACACGCAGCACAGAGAGGCACAGGATTATTGCAGCCTATTTCTCATAGTGAGGACTCCCCTCAAACAAATGACCATAATTTCCAAACCGTAGGGGCTAGAGCGGTCATTCTTACACCGTTTTGTTCAGAAGAGATGGGGGAATCTTCCAGTGTTTACAATTTATCATTAAAATATGAATTATTAAAGATATTTGACTTGTAATGCACCATAACTGAGTAGAGCGAAGCAAAAACTGCCTTGACTTGCCCTCAAACAACGCTTTCTAACTCGAAATCTTTTTGGAGTATCGATATCATTCTTTCACCGTAAGAGACAGCAGGCTTTGGTGAACAATCATGGAAATTTTCAGGTCTCTGTGGAAATCCAACAAAAAGTTATGACGAGAGAAAAAAGTGGTTCATTTCCATAGTTTGAAATCTAAAGAAATCTGAGCGAAGGACGAATTTCCTACCCTCAAACAAGTCCAACTCATTTCAGAACGGTAATAGGTGAGAAAGAAATTCTTGAATTGTGAGCGTCAGGGGTGTCTGAAGATATTCGGGGACAAGCCTCATGTCTTAACTTTGCTTCGTTAAGGAGATATGACGATTCGAATATGCCTCTCATTACAGAAATCCAGCGGTGATTTTGAACAAGCTCTCCATTCACTTTATATGGAGAGTTTTCTGACCTTGTGTTAGTCTGAGGAGATTTGCAAAAATTCTATAAATCCCACAACAATGATGGTGACATTTTCTGAAAGCCAGCAAAAATACCTACGTTTTGATGTATAATTTGTGGAAGTTGAGTGAAAATTGAGCAAGTAGCAGGAAGTTGTTCGGACATGAAGTGAAAATTGCAAAACCTTCAGTGGCACACTGGAAGCCAAGAGCATAGCAACCATAACAACACATGTATTTTGTGAAAAATCACAATTTTGCAACTCAAAACTTTAAGAGGCATAAAAGTAAAACAGTAGAAGATTTGAAAAAGCTGAATCATACCTGAATAGCCCAATAATTTGTGAACATTTTAAAATTTGAATGGTTGTTCTAGGTGAAAATATGAGGAAGTAGTTAAGTTTCAAAAACAAGCAAATTTTAGCAGAATTGCAGAAGTTTCCCATTCATTTCAATGGGACAAATTAAAGGAAAAAAGTGGAATATTTTAAAAAGTATAATAGTTAAAAATAGCAAAAATCGTAGCAGGAAAGAGCAAAAATAGTTGAATAGTTTAAAATTTGAACGGTGAAAATCGGCTGAAAATTGTGGAAGTAGTTAAACGGCGAAAAGTGTACGGAAGCAACTAGAATAATAATAATAACTAGAAAAATTTGCATTTCCTGCGAAAATGCAGTGTGGATGCTTAAAGCTGAAGCTGTATGCAAAAAGTAGCTGAAAAAGCTGAAAAGTTGCAGAAATTGTAAAAACTTTGCAGAAGCAAAGGAACTTTGCTAAAATGGAATAACTTAGCAGAACTGCAATCACTTAGAGGAAACTGTAAAGCTGAAGCTGTCTGCTGAAAATAGTTGAAAATAGCTGAAGAAGCTGAAGAAATCAAAGTCAGTGTTTAAAAAGTTGTTGAAATTTTAATAACTTTGCAGAAGAACATCAAGTTAGCAAAAATGTAATAACTTAGCAGAAATGCAATAACTTAGAAGAAACATAACAATTCAGCAGAAATGTTGTAGTTTACCAGAAGCTACAACTTAGCAGAAATGTAATAATTTATTAAAAAATTAATAACTTGGCAGAAATATTACAACTTACCAGAACTGCTATAATTTTGCAGAAATGTAATTATTAGGAAAAAAAATGTATACAGATAACAGCTGAAAACGATGACGTAACCTCAAAGTTACTTGTTTAACTGTGAAAAATGACCAGAAACATTATAAAAGAAAGAAAACCAATTCAATTCAATTTATATAGCAACAAATCACAACAAAAGTCGCCTTAAGGCGCTTCATAGATACAGAGAAAAACCCAACAATCATATGACATATGACCCCCTATGAGCAAGCACTTTGGCGACAGTGGGAAGGAAAAACTCCCTTTTAACAGGAAGAAACCTTCAGCAGAACCAGGCTCAGGGAGGGGCGGCCATCTGCTGCGACCGGTTGGGGTGAGAGAAGGAAGACAGGAATACCAGCCAGCAGATAAACTGATGTGAAACAAAACCAAGGTAAAATTGCAGAATTTACACAGTTGGTGAAAGGTAAAAATGGCAACAAAAAAACCCCAAACAAACAAACAAAAAAAACAAACAAACAACATTTAGTTAATAAGTGCACAAGATGATTCGATGATAAATATGGACAAAATACTGTCAAAATGAAGTCCACATTGTGATATATTTCAGGTGTGGAGAGTCACAGAGCTAAACAATCGATGTGCATATTTAAAGAATCAAATAAAGAACATTGTTGTGGAATAAATTACAGTGAATAATAATCACTGCCCTGCGTTAGAGAGTGACTTATGATGATGTATTAATTGGCTTAACTTTACCTCTAACAGCTTTTCACATAGTGCTGTGACCAGGGTGAAATCCATCATAAAGTAACTGTAAACAGTAGAACCATTAGCATGAATGTTATGGTTCTACTCTGATCAAAACTCAAGTCAGCTGTGTGACCTGATATAAAATGATAAAGAGGAACACATATAAATGACCTTTATGAACTTTTCAAAATGACTTTATATGTCTGACCCATTATCTATATATATTAGAGCAGATGTGGAAAACCACTGTTAGACCTACTCTATACTAACACAAACACAGTCAAAAATTCATTGCTAGTGTGACATGTGGTCCTTTTTGCCTTTGACCAATGATATGCTGGTTACTTGGACCAGTTTAGTATTTGCTGTCACAGAGGAATGTTAACCATAAATCCAAAAGACAAAACTGAAAAAATATGTTAATTGCAAACATGTTTTTGCTTAGTAAGAGGATTGAAATTACATGGAAACTGTCACCTTAAAGCCTCATTGTAAATATCATCACAAACAGATGTTTTCCACACGGTTAACAAAGCTCCACCACATCCAATCACTGCATATAAATCTAAAAGAAAACAACAACAAATAAAATGTAATTAACACAAGTGAAGTCTAAGGAGCTTGGAAAGAAAAGCGTCTGGACTTCTTTGAGTTCCTTGAAGACGTTTCACCTCTCATCCGAGAAGCTTCTTCAGTTCTAAGGGTCAATGGTGGAGAGTCCCAGATTTAAACCCAGTGGGAGTTTCCCCCCAAAGAGGGACAAAGAACCCCCTGATGATCCTCTACCTAATCACATGAGCCAAGGTGTGAAAGTGGGTGTGGGTCCCAATCAGCCAGGGTTTCGGGTGAGCTCATTGTGAAACCTGGCCCCACCCTATCATGTGATTTCCCGAGGTCAGGAAATCACCCACGCCCACTCCCAGGATGTGAGTGGACGTTACGGTGTCTGGGGAGGGAACTCAAAACTGGATTATAGATGGCAGACAGTTGGTGTCGTAAACCACCGCCTCTGTTTAAAGATGGTCGCTCACAGTGGACGTAAATGGCTTCTTTCACTCCTCCATCTGTCCAAAATGTGAACATTGGCATCCTCAAAGACTGACCTTTGTCCTTTAGATGCAGATGAACTGCTGAGTCTTGTCCCGTGGAGGTGGCTCTTCTATGTTGTGCCATGTGCTTGTGAAGTGGCTGTTTGGTCTCTCCGATGTAGAAGTCTGGGCATTCCTCGCTGCACTGTACAGCGTACACCACATTGTTAAGTTTGTGTTTAGGAGTTTTGTCTTTCAGGTGAACCAGTTTCTGTCTGAGTGTGTTACTGGGTCTGAAGTACACTGGGATGTCGTATTTGGAGAAAACTCTCCTGAGTTTTTCTGATACACCGGCTACATAGGGGATGACAATGTTGTTGTGTCTGTCTTTCTTATCCTCCCTCGCTGGTGTCTGATGTTCTTTTCTGTGAAGCTGGAATGCAGGCACACTGGACGAGCTTATTCTAAAAAATACAGAAAAAGGAACATTTTAGTTGTGTTAAGGCCTAAAAACTACAAATAAGTTATACAATGAACAATATTGAAATACCTTATAGGTGCTGCAGGCCATATAACCAGAATCCAGAGCAATCTCACACTCACATGATGGTGAGGAAAGACATGAGCTCTGCAGTGAGGTTTGAATGTCTCAGTTGGAACACTGAAGAACTCAGAAGACAGCAATACCTGCACAGAGAGACAGAGTAGAAAAAGCATAGATTTGTAATCCATAATGTGAATTAAAACTCAAAAAGTGTCAACAAGTATAATCATTTGAGTGTGGAATTATTTATGCAATAAACAGGATTTAAATTAATTAATTGAATTAAAAACACTGACATTTTTTTTATCAAAGATAAAGAATCATACCGCTCTCTGCTCTGAGGATCACTGAGCATCTCTGACAGGAAATACAGTTTCCTCAGTATGAGTCATCATTGATGGTCTCAGAGGTGTGTAGTGTGGCAGCATGATGATGGTCTCCAGATCAGGCAGGAGGTCAGGTGATGGGTGTGTCATCTTCTCCATTGAAGACACACTGGTATGGCACTTCATAACACAGCAGTCTCCTTGTGGCATGTAGTTATCTGTGCAGTCCAGCACTGATGGATCAGGTTTGGCTCAGCAGTTCATGAAGATGGTGTCTGAAAAAATATATCTAACAAAACACGTGCTTATAACACCACCCACCCAGCTCAGCCCCCAAGTGTCTATATAATGCTGGTATGGGGTGTCGGTTACTAAGTCTAATTAGTGCATCAGAAAGCGGGGGCTACACCTAAAGCCCACACTTTTTGATGTCTTTGTTTATTAGCAGCTTTTTCCAGCTGCTCAGAGAATTCTGACTTGGCCTTTATCCACCCAAACCCAAACCCACCCGGATAAAGGCCAAGTCAAACTCACACACCATACCAGCATTACATAGACACTTGGGGGCTGATCTGGGTGGGTGGTGTTAAACTGTAGTCGGGAACTTTCAGAAAACTATCCATTTACTTCTAAATCAGTTTTTATACATATTCTGTAAGCTGTACTAATGTTTTTCTCTACATAATGTATCATTATAGACATCTCTGGTAGCCTAAAGATAGTTTATAACTTTTGACATTTTTTACCTGTAAAACATGATAAGCAAAAACTCATTCATCACAAAAACTTTTGATTCTACAAAAGCTACTATAATCAAGAAAATGTAATTGTCTGTATTTATTCATGTGACCCATAATAAATACCTGCATTTATGTGGGATTTATTTATTTACTATTTCATATTTTCAAGCCCTTGGAGGGGAAGATCTCGTTTGTTGAGCTACATACGTCACAGTAAAAAGATTTAGTCATTTAAAACATGAGAATAAAAGAAATGATGTTGGTTTAATAAATGTTGCAGCACATTTCAGATCAGAGGTGCATGATAGCAGATGTTCTCTGCTCTGCATGAAGTTCAGCAATGATTTGGTGAAATGATTAATAACATTGCAATAAGAAAGGGTCTTCTTACAGACAGAGTAGGGAAGACAATTTTTTCAATGAAAAATATTTTTCATGCTCTACAATCAGTAAACTCTGTAACAAACATGATCTGTAATTGTTTCAAAACTCACCAGACGACTTCATGATTGGCTCGAGGACAGGACACAAAACACAGGGTTGTGGTAACTGTAATATGATCTCAGAACACCTGAATATAGACATTTCTGTGGCTGAGAAATAAAAATGAGGTCAAGCAGGGTGTTCTTGTCTGTAGTGCCAGAAGTGATCAGCTGTGAATACCCTCTCGACTGAAACTGCTCCAGAATCTGTTTTCTTCCACTCTGCAACTGGTTCTCATTAAAATCTCCACACACAATTATTGGGTGACAGTCCATTATTTCAAGTGAATCTAAAAGACTTACCAGGTTTTGCATGAATGGTGTCAAACTGTAGTCAGGGGGTCTGTACACAACAGCAATGAGTGCAGGGAATGGAGCCTGAACCTTCAACACTAAAAACTCAAGATCAGTGACATTATGCAGATACTGTTTTACCTGAACCTGAAAATGATTCCTCAAATACACAACAACTCCCCCACCACTTCTGCTGGCCATGTGAGGAAAGTTTGTGTAGGACACATGTCTGTTGCGTTTGAACATGGTGTAGCCATCCAAATGAAGACTGTCTGCAACAAAGGAGCCTTGAAGGTGAGACTCAGTGAGACACAAAACATCTGCTAAACACATTTCATGATGACTCTTGATGTCACTGATGTGAGATGGCAAACCCTCCGTATTGTGATGGATCAGTGTAAGAGTGTCAAGTCTGCTGGCTGTTTCTCTGACCTGAAGAAGAGGCATCATTTCCTCAACACTGGCTTGTCTCATGGTTTGGAGCGCTGCAGTTACCTCGGGATTGGCATAAATCTTTTTCTCATCCAAGTCCTGCAAATAGAGTCCACTGAGAGATGTCACCCTGCTGAGAGCAACGTAAGCCATACCTGGTTCAAAAATGTTCTTCATTGAAACTACAGCTGTCTGTGTTGTAAGACCCTGAGTTTTGTGAATTGTGCAAGCGAATGCTAGCTTTACAGGAAACTGTCTGCGTACTGCTCCTTTAAACTTCAGACTCTCCTCTGCTCTCTCAATGTAAACCAGATCATCAGAAGCTGCATTAGCACTGCGGTTGTGTCTCATAGGCTGCCGGTTGTCCATCCTGAGCCCCAGTTTAATTATGTGTCCATCATTTTCAGATCTCACCACCTTTACCAGTATACCAAAAGCACCGTTGACTAAACCGTTTAGTGTGTCCAAGTTTCTGGTCAGCATGACTCGAGCTCCTTCAGCAACATTCAGAGTGTCAGGTAAATCATTTCTCCCACCTGTAAATGGTTTGTCTCTTCGTTCCATTCTGCCTGTACATTTATCCTTCTGGAAATCGTCTGCATTGATGATTATGATGTTTGAATGAAGCTTCTTCAGGGTATCTGTGTTGTGGGATTCCACATTCTTGTTGGTGGCATAAATGTGTAAGACCTCAGTTGGACATTCTTCTGGTGCAGTCACAGCCTGTGACAACAAATCTCTGTCGCACTGAGAAAGCTCATCTGTCTTTTCTTTGACTCTAATCCTGTTCAGCATCTCTGCAAAGGCCACATCATCTTTCTGACGCATGATCTCGGTTAGAGTGATCATCTGAAAATGTTCCTGCCATAGGTCAATCTGTTCTGGATCGTAAACACAGAGAGGTTTAGACTGTCGCACTGGTGGCAGCTGGTAAAAATCTCCAACACCTAAAACTGACATTCCACCAAAAGGTCTCTGAGTGCCTTTGATTTGTTTCAGTCTTGCATCCACATAAGCAAAAAGGGGTTTTGAAACCATTGAAATCTCATCAATAACAATAATTTCAGCATTCATCAGCTCAGATCTGACTTCATCCAGTTGGTTACCAAGTCCTTGAATGGGTGGTTTCAGACTCCTGGGTAGTTTCAGTAGAGAATGTAATGTAGAGCCATTGATAGAAAAAGCTGCTGTACCGGTAAATGAAGTCAGTAAAACAGTTGGATTTGATATGTCAGCTTCTTCTGCATTAGCAGGCAGTCTGCTCAGGATCTTTGATGCTTCAGAATGAATACACTTAATCAGATGTGACTTTCCAGTTCCTGCACCACCGTTGATATAGAAGAAAAATGGATCTGGGTTCAAACCACAAACTCGCTGAATACACCAGTCTCTTATGGCATAGAACACGCAGGCCTGCTTCTGGTTCAGATTCTGATACATTACACGTACCACGGCTGGATCTACTGCAGGTTGTTCTCTGATGGCTCTGATCTCTGTTACAGCATCAGACTGACGACTGTAGTCGGGGACATTCTCCTGTTCGTTCTCATCATCAGAATGTCTCTCAGGAAGATTCTCATCACATTGCAGCCTCACAACTTCAGATTCAGGAGCAAGATTACACCATTCATCAATCACAACATCCCTATTTTGTTCAAACTCTTCCAGTGCACTCTCAATATCCTCAGAGTTCTTCTCATACTTGTCTTTATTTCTTTTCACAACCCTTTTCACAGACTCACTGTGGTCTGAACATGGAAGTCGTACAAAACCTGAGTTGTAGAAGGACTGATAGGTTTGGAACCCTTGTGGTTTCAGTTCCTGCTCTGATCTGTGTGGAAGGTAAAGTCTCAACAGTCGACCATAATATTGCTCAGGATCTTTTTCCTGTGAACAGTGGTAATATCTGATTATAGCTGGTTTATCATTCTTTCGCCTTTGTACAAATCCAAGCTGGTTTAGAAGAGGAAGCACATCTTTTCCTTCATTTGGACCACTCACCAACCTGCACAAGGCAGCAAAATCAGCCAGCGACATTTCCTCATATTCTGGGGTCTCAGGTCTGCATTTGTATTTATCACTCAAACTTGTCATCCAAATATTACAACTGTCGTGTGTTGTGCTTTCCAGGAAGCTCATGGGCCGACTCATTTTTACTGGGTTATCATCCGTTGGTACAAATACAACACTGCGGGAACATTTTTTCATTTTTAGGCCACAGACTCGAGTCACACACTCCTGTGCGCTGATTTCTCTCTTTTTTGAGTAAGCCTGCATCACAGCTCTCATTTCATCACACTCATTGACGGTGTTCTTATCAGAGTTGTCAATAACTGTCTTCAGGTATTCAGAGAGGCCAGATTCTTTCTTTGTTATATATTTACAGAGGTATTCTATACATGAATAGGCATTCAAAATGAATGAGACATCTAAATTAGAGTTCCAGGCTTCAAGCAGGTCTGGGTTGTAATTGTTGATCCAACACTCATTTGGGTCACGTTTCAGAATCAGAGCTGTTTTCTTGTTTATGTCTTGGAGGCATTGTTCATACTCATTCATTGTCAAGTTGCATCGTGACAGAATCTGCTCTATGGTGAGGGAAGCAGCTTCAGGTTCCTTCAGTAGGTTCAACAAAGGTCTGAGTTTGGCTTTTGCAGCTTCAGTGTCTGAATCCTCATCCTGTCTCACAATCATTGTTCTTGTGGCTGGTGGTTTGGGAAACCCAAATCTACAACCAGAGTTCACACTCTTAAAGCATGTCTTTGTGTGGTTTTTGCTGTGCTTTTGTAGCTCAGTGACTTTTTTGTGCAGTTCAGGTTGTTTTTCTGGATCAGGGAGTTGAGCTGAGATGTATCTGTCAACAAAGTCACAGACAGTTTGGTCGTCATCCACATCTGCTTCTACCTTTTCTCGAATCCACAGCAACATGTGTATATGTGGACTACCTCTGTGCTGGAACTCAACTCTGTAAAAGTAATCAATGATCTCACCAAGGGGCTGTGCAGGAGAAAAAAGCAAATCTCTGAACAAAGCCTCAACACGTTTATCAAACATTCGCATGGTGGTTACTGGATTTGATCTTAGAATTTCACACTTTTCTGACCAGTCCAGGGCTTCAAAATCAACCTCTTCACCTTGCTGTCTCTTTATTGCTTGAATCACTTCAGGCCATCTCATCTCAGCAGCAGAGAAAGTGACAAAGAACTGAGGTGTTCCTATTTGGCGAACCATGCTGAATAGATCTCTGGTAGTTTTCTGCCAGTAAGCTGGAGTTCCTCTGAGTGGCTGCATAAATCTGATTGCATCTTTATTTCTTACCAGCTTCTCTACTTCTGTCTTACTTTGTAACATTCCTGATGTGATTTTGCGTCCATCGTTGGTCATAGTTTTACCTTTCCTTAGCTGTATTGTCATGCTGGAATTAGCCAAGTGTATTTCAGTGACAAACTGTGAGAAAAACAGGTAATTTGTGTCTTTAGCAAATCTTGCATCAATGTTGAAAAGCCTTGACTTGAAGTAAGCACTTGGTGTGAGTTTAAGACGTCTCTTTTCATCCAGTGTATTCTGACCAGTAGGAAACTGCACAGGAAATGCCATGGCTTCCAAATGAGGAGTTCTGAAGAAGCTAACAGGATTGTTTCTTTCTGCAGGAGCCACACAATATGTGTTATCAGTGAAACAGAGAATCTCTTCTGAAATGTCTACAGGCTGCAGACAACTTTCTAGAGCAAAACCTCCATTGTTCAAATCACTTTCTGGTTCATCTGGATTTTGTTCCTCTGGTTGTTCATCACAGGATTGCATATTAATATCTTGGTCACTTTGAGACTCACTTTCACACAAAAGGGCATCTTTTTCATAGTTGTCAATTTCCATTAAATCTGCTTCATTATAATCATCACTTGCCATGCTGGCTTCATCACTGCTGTCATCATCAGGTAACGTTGGATCACAAAGCAATGCATCATCTCTGATAATAATATCTGTGTACTGTGGATGAATTTGTTTCAGTTTACGCAGAGCTTGAATGAGTTTAGACCAGGTGACAGTCTGGAACAGCTGATGGCCTTTGTAGCACAGTCGTCTTTTCAGCTTTATCCTCATGATCTGTGATTGGCTTCTGATCCTCGGTAAAGAGTCAACTGTTTGTTGGACCTCAGATGGTACACACACCACATTACCACGTATGAGTCTCTGTCTCCCCTTTGGAAGAGGAATAATCTTAGCAAATGGTATGCATTTGGCAATCAGATGTCTCTCCAGAATGTTGAGATCACAAAGTTCATCTGGAATATCCTGCAGTTCTAAACCATTAACAGCAGCAAGCCTGGGCATGCATCCACTTTTGAGGGAACTGTGACACGTGTGACAGATATACTCTTTTTTTCTCTCAACAGGAAAGCTGCAGTGATCATGACATGCTTCATCACACACATGAACAAATTTACCAGTTAGGCACTGATGAGCTACAGTCTGGTGTTTTGAGTAATTTTCTCTTTTGCAGATTTTCACCTGATTAGGAAAAGAAGCTTTTAGACAAACAGTACAAACATAAGATGGTGCTGACTTAATGTTTGATCTGAAACGAGATATGGCCTCATTCATTAAAGTGTTCTCTGGATGACACTGTAAACTCTCAGCTGGTCGATGCATCTGGCGATATTTCCGTTTTATGTTCATTGCACATCTGATATTATGCATCTGTCTGAAAGAAAAACTGTTCCAATATTTTACTCTCATTCGTTCTCTCATATTGCCCTTGTGTTGTTGCTGAAATTGTTTTTCTTCTCCATACCGCTTTGTCATATAAGATCGTTTTTTCTGTTTAAAATCTTCGCTTTTTTTATATAGGTTATATACATATGACCTCATGTAAGCTTTATGTTTCTCTCTGAATACAGCACAAGTTCTGTATATTCTTCTTATACGCTCTTTCTGCTTATCTCTGAATATGGGAGACTCTCTATATGTTCTTGTTACACGCTCCTTCTGCTTTTCTCTGAATAGGGGATTGTCTTTATATGTCCTTATGACACATTCTCTTTTTCTCTCTCTAATTTTAGCACTTTCTCTATACATCTTTCTAAAATGTTCTCTCTGTTTCTCCTTATAGGTAGCATTTAATTTATACAGTTCATTTTTGTACATGCTCTTTTTCTGTCTGTGATCAGGATCATTACACTTCTTAGTTGAGTTTTTTTTCTTTGTCTTGAAGCTTTCATCAAACCTGTACATCTGCCTTTCTTTCGTCTTCTGATTTTCCTTTCTCTGTGGTAGCTTTTGTTGGGTCAATAATCTTCTCCTCATTTTTTGCCTTTCATGTTTACTATATTTCAGCAGTTTATCTGAGAGTTCCTGTGTTATCTTAGTTGAACTGGAGGCACTGTTTGAATCATTCTGAGGAACAGAATCTGATGTTACCTGAGTGTCTCTTACAGAAGATGCAGAGGTTTCTATTTCTAAATAATCAGAAGGACGATTGTTCAGCTCAGCAGCTGGCTCATTTGAATAATCCACTCTGGATGACATCACTTCAGTAGCTAAAGTGTCGGCCACAGTGTTCGGTGTCTGCTCAGTGGACTTTGGAGTTTCAAATTCAGGTTCATTTAAAGCTGGTGCTGGAACAGTTGTAGCTGTTTGTCTGTTTTCATCAGCATCTCTTTGGTCAGCAGCGTTTTCACTGTGAAACTCGATGGGCTGTAGCTCATAAGTGCAGCTTGGTGCGATGCTAAACATTCTGTACAAACGTTTGATCCTGTCAATCATGTCATTAAGACGTGTGAACTTCAACATAACTGCAGTTCCACCACTTACACTTAGCGACAATGGCATACCAGTAGACTTACGTGGGTGAGGGTCAA
The DNA here is from genome assembly GCF_057382185.1 of Mchenga conophoros. Lineage (NCBI taxonomy): Eukaryota > Metazoa > Chordata > Actinopteri > Cichliformes > Cichlidae > Mchenga > Mchenga conophoros. The sequence continues at coordinate 17,279,926 of NC_140544.1, read as the reverse complement.
AATATGCATATTCACCTGAAGTCAGCCTGCTAACAGCGATGACTGTTCCTCCCATGACTAGCAAAGCATAGCGAAACTCTGAAGCCAAACGCTGTAGTCCCTGTTCAAGGCTCGGAAAGTGATCTGTACCATCAAATGTGCCGTAATGAGCAAACTGAGACATGTCGACTTGATACTCGTGTCTGCGGCTGGTAACAACTGAAGGAAGTTCATCGCAGGCTAGAAACACACTGTTCACAAACCTCAGTCTGGCATCTGAATAGACGGCATGGCCTTTGTCCAACACACGGTTTAGATCTGCTCTGGTAATAAATTCATCCTCGTGTAAGAATGACAGGAAAACCAAGCTGTTAGCCATGCATTGCTGATTCCGGTACTTTCCATACCTAGGAGAAGCCTGGCTTCGGGAAGCACAGACGCTACTCACTCGTGGACTTTCACTGTTTGTAACCTGTACATGAGACTGTACTGGAGCTTGTCCATCATGCTGTGTTTGTACAGTTAGCTGGGGTTCAGTCTGGATTACCTGCATAACTTCAGGCTCTGGGACAGACACTGAGGGAACACTTCTTTTTACCACATCTGCATAAGACACTGTGGCTGTCTCTCCATCATGCTGTGTTTGTACAGTTAGCTGGGGTTTAGTCTGGATTACCTGCATAACTTCAGGCTCTGGGACAGACACTGAGGGAACACTTCTCTTTACCACATCTGCATAAGACACTGTGGCTGTCTGAACACTGCTCTGCACTTCTGTGCTGGGAAAAGCTGAAACACACACCTTTACCTGCTCACTGCTCTGAGAAACATTCACCTGTTCTTTCTGCTTTTGCCATCTAAGCTTCAAGGACTGCGACCTTTGACTTTTTCTTGGCATTTTGCTGAAGTACAATCTGGAGCTTATATGTGGCTATACACAAATATAAACAAAACTGAACCTTGAAACACAGAAAAACTTATAACTCCTCAAGTTACTGTTAAATCTTAGAAATGTACTATTATACTATAAAATGTTTTTATGAATATATGAATAGATGTTAAAAAGCTGATTTGTACTCCAAACTCAAAATAAAGGAAATTCAAAGTTCTCTGGAAACAATTTGGTCCGTTTTATTGTACCTCTTTTAGAAACGGGGTTTCTTCAGCTGGATGTTCTGCAGCAGTCAGGAAACAGGAAGTCTGGATCCTCAGGCACTTCTCGATGACAATACTGACTGAATACTTACACTGAGTGACAAAATGGGTTAGTCCTTAAATAATAATACTATAAACTTGCAGTCAAATGTTATAGCCAATGAAACAGACTAACAGACTGGATCTGATTTATTATTTATCTGAATGTATGTATTACAAAATAACCAGATTATCTTATTACAAATAAACTTATAAAAAGGTGATATTTTATACAATTGATCAAAGTAAGCCAAACTAGCAGTCCAAACTAAAGTCTAATGCAAAATTAAAATGACAAATGTAGGGCTGTGTAAGTAGTTTCTACTATAAGTTCTACTGTACTGTAATTCTACTACTGTATATTCAACTTGTAATTTAAAGCAAAATGACTGAATGTGAGAGAGCTTAATGACAGGAAAGAAAGAGCAGTGAGAGCAGAGATCTCTCAGAATTCTGTAACAGATAGATCAAGTTCTGGTAACTTGGATTTCTGAAAATTGGATTCTGAAAGGATTCTCAAAACTTGGATTCTCAAATTAGATAGAGCAGTAGAGATAGAGGGATACAAGATGGAATGGCTTTCAAATTAGATAGAGCGGTAGGGATAGAGGGATACAAGATAGAATGGCTTTCAAATTAGATAGAGCAGTAGGGATAGAGGGATACAAGATAGAATGGCTTTCAAATTAGATAGAGCAGTAGGGATAGAGGGATACAAGATAGAATGGCTTTCAAATTAGATAGAGTTGGGAGAGTGATAGGATAGACAGAATTGCTTATAATGATAGAGAGAGAGAGAGGATCTTCTGCAGCAGGTCACCTGTAAGACACAAAAGGCATGGAATTAGTCATATTTCCAACATGCTTGGATTTACCCTATTCTTCAGACTATATGGCACACCTAAAATCCTGTCATTATCTCAAAAACATACAATGTGCCTAGCGTATCGATTCTGGTTATGCTTACTGACCTCAAACGGGATTTCTGTGGTACACAGCGCTCAAAATTCTGTCAAATATTTTAGTAAGACTTCGTAAGCTACAAAGCTGCGCTGCTTGATGTATTGTCAGAGCATTATGGCTACCATAGTCAGGACCCTCGCAGAGTAATTCGTACGGTGCTTCAACATAACATTATGGTGTGTGTGTACAAGGACCTGGCACGTGCTAAGAGACATGCTTAAGAAGCAGATTTCAAACTGATCAACCCATGAAGAGTTTGATGGATTTGTGGATGAGGAATGAACTGAAAAAGTGAGTGTATTGTTCTGTATTTTATGTGTTACAACTGAACAGTGTTGAGAGTTGTTTGTGAATGACTTGAATAAAGTTTGACTTATCTGACTGTTTGTTTGGCTTAATCTGCCTTAAAAACAGGCTTGTTTATTGACATTATGCCTTATAATCTCAAAAATACAATACATGTAGGGCTTTAAATACTAAAGACTTCTACAGTAAATTATTGGACTGAACAGAATGACAATGTTTAACAAATGATGGTGGAACTGTTATAAGGACATTTTTACGTTCTATTAAAACAATAAACTAAGTCTATAAACTCAAACTAAGACGTGCTGCTACAGTAACTTACTGTAAATATTAAATGGTCCAACAAAACCAACACACTGAGGTTACAGCACAGTTTCAGGTCACTCTGTATGAATTTTGGCAAAATGAGAAATTTGGAGACAGCTAGTTTCTACACAGCAGTTTCTACATATTTCAGTCACATTTGGGGCATGTTTGATGCACAGCAATAAGCACTACACTAAATCTATAATAAACTTATCATAGCTGATATAAAGGCCTAATTAGCAAAATTTAGTATGATGATCATTTCTTTGTAGATCATTTCATGATAAAAAGAACAGAAGTGAGTGTTGTATCTGAGCTGTTGCATGTAAGATCTTTGCTGGACATTCCCACATTTCTTAAACAAACAAACATGACTTTCAGACAGTTCATCTTTTGTAAATTAGGCCAGGATTATTTTCAAAAAACAGCCTTGATAAAAATATCAGGCCACTATAAAATGTCTTATGTTTATGTTTTCATCCCACCTATACTTTGCAAGTCATTATGACAAATTACAAAAAGCAGTTTTTAGGCAGTGATTTAAGGGAAGAAGCTTTTGAAATCCACAATGCCCTACCACCAGTGGTCTCAAACTCTGGTCCTTAAGGCCTGGTGTCCAGAAACTTTTCTATGTGTCCCTGTTGCAACACACCTGAATAACATTAGTAGGTCATTAGCAAAACTCTACAGAACCTGACTGCATGCTGAGGTGGTAATTCAGGAATTTGATTCATGTTATAGCAGCTCATGAGTGAATGAACATGATGCAATGAAAGTACTTTTAGAAGTACATTTTTCCAAACACTTAAATTACTTACATTTGAGTAGTCTTAGGGGATGCCACTTCAGCACACAGTCAAATTCTATACTCTCACTAATGACCTACAAATGTTATTCAGGTGTTTTGTAACAGGGACACGTGGAAAAGCTTCAGGACACCAGCACTTGAAGAGTGGAGTTTGAGACCCCTGTCCTATGTGAATATTTAATTGTCCCTAAACTGCTAGTTGTGAGCTGCTCTAATGTGAAACAAACACATATAGTTCTGTAAAGGTTTACAAAGAGACTACTAAGGATCTGGAGACCTCAGAAAACAGAAACCCTCCCAGATGTTGTAGCTGAACATGCAAAAACAAGTTGCCTAATAATATCTCGATGATAACCAAGAGCTGTGCTGACTAACTGCACTAAACTGAATCATCTATAGTGAGAGAAAAACACCAGCATTAAAGTCAAACATGGTGCTGTTACTGTGATGTCCCAGAGTTCCTTTACTACTTCAGGACCTACATCAACTCATCAGGTCCTGGGCTTAAGTTTAATCACACTTAGGATCTGAAGCACACAAGCAAGTCCAATTGAATGAATGAAACAAAACACATGGTGTAAACTAATCAGTCTGGACTTTAATGAAATTAAGATACGTGGTATGACTTGAAAACCCTATATTGGGCCTTAATTAAGACTTTTTTCTTTTCTTTTTTTGCCTGTCCTGTTTGGATCTAATTATGACAATTCTGAAATTATAGTGGACCAAAATCAACCAGTGATGTAAACCAGTCATTACCAGTTACTGTAAATGCTTGATGGTAATTGTTGCTATCAGGGCATCCACAGCTGGGTATTAGAGACCAACATGTTTTTACATTAGACCAGGTTGTTCTGGTTCAAAAATGAAATCATCACTTTAAAACTGCTTTTTGTATTTATCCAGGTCATCCTTGTTAGATGATTTGAAACATGTGAAAAAAGCATAAACAAAATAAATCTGCAAGGAAGAAAGACCTTTCTCAGCACTGTACCGCAGACAAAACCTTTACTTACCAGACTTGCGACGATCAGATCAGTATCCTAGAGAAAGGAAACAACACATCAGATCACTGTTTAATGACTTACACTGTTGAACCTCTTCGCACACAATCCAATTTACTGTGACATGAAATAACTAGTAAAATCCTCAATTTCTTCAAGCCTTTATGAACTCACTGTAGTCTAAAGAGGACAAACTTCAGTTACAGAGTCTCACATGGTGATAACATGTGTAATAAAGGCATGCATACTACAGAAGTGCAAAAAAGAGGCACCAATATTTGTTGGTACAGATTATGGCTTTTTAGCTCCATCATTTTCTATCACAAGTCAGTGCTTAATAAAGTGTGAAAAAACCACAACTGTTAGAATCAACGGAAAACCTCATTAGGTTTTAGTTCTGATCTGAATATGTAAATCCTAAAATACATGTAAATTCTGACATGTTATAGTAACAACAGTGGCACACCATTTTTGCAATTACAAAAATTATAATAAAGAGTCCTTCCATTGTACCTGTTGGCAGGAATCTTTTTGTATTTTTCAATATTTCCCTTTTATATAAAATTTTAAACACATTGTATCAAGCAAATTATTAAGAAACTGATTTAAACTTATTGTATATAAATTACACACAGGCTTTAACATACACAACATTGCCTACTCACAACTCTGGTCCTCTGAGTTTTTTATTATTGCTTAAATGTTTAACCTACCACTTCTGTTCACTCAGGCAAAAATACTTCTATAGTGGTCTGACTTTAATGTAATACATAAGCAGAATATGAGTGAAGATATAAATCAACAACTGTGGTGCTCTGCTACGTAAATCCACAAACAAACGGAGAACACAAACAACTGTATAAAAACAGTTGTTTGTGTTCAAACATAAAAATCAGACACAAATGGCCTGTTAAACTTCAGGGACAGTCAGAGGTCATGTGTGGGGCCTTTGCTGCTACAAGGTATAAATTCTGACCATTTGATTTTGCCCATCAATAAATGGTAATGTCACAAAAACCAAACTACGTTAGGTAAGTTGCTAAACATGTTACACAGTGACAATGTCATATTACTGCAGTTACAATTGCTGCTTACTTACCAGCAAACGCAAAACCAAAGTTCTGTTTCACTCTGTAACAAAAGAACAAAAATACAGAATCAGACAACTAAAATCAGCATCAGAGTCAATACTGCATCACAATCTGTAGTGAAAAAAAAAATCTGTTAAATTCTTTGTTTACAACAGCTTTACTATAAACACCCCATCTTCTCTTTCTGCACCTTATTAAAGATTTCTGTCTTTATTAAGGTGATGTGTCGTTTTATCAATCTGCAATAAGCCACAGAAATTCCTCATTAACGTAAAGCTCTAATACTTTGGTGCTATTACATAACACATCAGATACCACAAGCAAGGATTTGCTCGCACTGCACACTTGATCAAATGATAACATCACAGTTTCAAAGCATGCAACAATCACAAATAATACTTGATACTATAAATGCTTGATGGTAGTTCTTCGTATCAGGGCTTCCACAGCTGGGTATTAGAGACCAGCATGTTCTCACATTAGAACAGATAGCTTTGGTTTGGTTTTCTCTGCTTCATACGTGAAATCATCACTTTAAAATGCTTTTTTGTATTTATTCATATCATCCCTGTTAGATGATTTGAAACATGTGACAAAAAAGCATGAACAAAATAAATCTGCAAGGAAAAAAAAAGACTTTTCCCAGCACTTTACCTCAGACAAAATGAACTCACTTTAGTCTAAAGAGGGCAACATTTAATTGCAGAGTCTCAAATGGCCTTAACATGTGTAATAAAAACAATAATTACTACAGAAATGCTTTGATAAGCCTTTAAAATTAAAATTAGACATAAATGGCCTATTAAACTTCAGGGACATTTTTAGGGACACTCAGAGATCTATTGGGGGGGCTTTACTGCTTATAAATCCTAAATGTGTTTTTGCCCATGAGCAAATGGCAAGATATCACAGAAAGCCAAACTATGGTATATAAATTGCTAAACATGTTACACAATCCCAATTTCATATTGCTTCAGTTACAATCACTGTTTACTTACCAGCAAAGGCAAAACCAAGCTTCTAGTTCACTCTGTGTAACAAAAGACAAAGAGCAAAAATACAGGATCAGAAAACTCAAATCAGCATCAATACTGCATCACTCTCTGTTGTCAAAAAAGATTCACTAAACTTCTTTGTTTACTACAGCTGGAATACAAACAACAACTCTCCTCTGTTTTCTTTGGTCTACCTCTCATTTAAGATTGCAAAACACTCATACATGAAAAACTGCACGATGTATATTTTTAAGGCTTTAATATTTGAGGTGGTCTGCATTCAAATTCTACTTCCTAAAATATTATCAACTGCACATAGTATCATTAAATATGCTGTAGTTTTTAAATAAATATCTATGTACCATACTAATAATAATATACTGCCATATTTTATTTATGTGAAGGTGGGCTGTTGTTTATTTCATTAATTTTCCACAAAGTCAGAATTTAAACTGTGCTGCAGATTTAGGTTGGCACAAACAAGCCTTGTTAAACAGTTCTTAAAAATTAAAGTCTACAAATTAGGAGTTCTTATTATTCTTGGGCTATGTCCACATGTACACAGGTACTTTTGAAAATGGAGATTTTTCTATCCGTTTGCACCTTTCGTCCACACTTAAACGGCGTTTTCGGTCACTGAAAAACTAAAAACGCTTGCCAGGATATTTTTGAAAACTTTGTTTTTGCATTTATGTGTGGACAGGGAAACTGAGAAAACGCAGCGCCTTTTTTGACGTCACACTGTGCACCACGTTATTGTTTCAGTGAAATGCATTTCTACAATACGGTTACTGTTAATTGTTCTCTCTGCAGTGTTTAAATGCTTACATATACACACACAGTTACTGTCCCCCGACACATATGACTCGGTTCTGCTTTTATGCCCCATCTTTGTTTGCTATTTCCCACCGAGGCTTCTAGACTTTTCTGATTGGCCAACATTTCTACACGGTTAGGAATATATCGCCACCTGTTGCTTTGGTATGTTCCTAGCAGAGTTTTCCTTCATTTCTGCATTTACGTGTGGACGGGATTGTTTTTTAAAACGAAAACGTAAAGTCCCAGTTTTCAAAAATACCCGTGTATGTGGGGACATAGCCTATGTTTAATCCCCAGTTTCTCCCCCCCTCCTTTCTCTTAATTAATCCACAAGACCTGGACAAACGTGACTCTTTTTCTCCCGTGTTCGGTCAGAGGCGGTAAAATGGCTCCTTTGATCTTGCCGACAGCTGACACTGAATCTAAGATGGCGGTTTGTTTAAAACTTTACAGCATAAAGAATGAGGCTGTTTTAACCAACTGATTTGTGAAGAGAACTAACTGCACCTTATTTAACAGACTGAGAAACACGAACACACCAAATGTAATTAATAAAACAACACAATAACCGTGGTTTACCGTCAAATCTTCATTTCACACTGGGCTCATAAGAAGGCTAGTCGTTAGCATTGGGTTGTTAGCTTTAGCTCATCAAACACTGCTTTTACATACAAAAATGACAACTTTTCACTAAAAAGCAACCATTGTGTTACTTTAACATGAGTTATACCTCGGCTGGCTTTATAAATCACTAACAAGAACTTGTTAAATCGCGCAAACAGAGTATAGACATTTAGGAGAGGAGAGGAGAAGCAGAGGCGCAGCACTCACCCAGAGCGGACTCAACGAAGTGTTCAGAAAGGCGGATGTCCGGCAGTCAGGTAAAAGATGAGGCGTTCACGGGTCGTAGGAAATTCCAGTATTACACACAATGGGCATTGTAAACATAAAAAATGTAGGTAATTTTAAATATTTTATACAATATCTATTTGCTACAGAAAAAAACTAGCAGAACTTTAATTCTATAAGTTAAATAAATATTATTAGAAGGCTCTTCTCCTGAACACCAACACCAAATAGCTGGTGATAGAGTTCACCAGACCTAAAAAAAAACAAACAAAAAAGACAACCAGTCCAGGACAGTCTGCAAAGATGTTTTAAAGACAATATATTTATATATATATATATATAAACCTTATCCAGTAAGGATTCCCCTCAAACAAATGACCATAATTTCCTAACCGTAAGGGCTTGAACAGTCATTCTTAATTCTTACACCGTTTTGTTCAGAAGAGAAGAAATGTATAGAAATAGTATGATTAAGCATAAATACTACATTTAGCAGAAATACTATATTAAGCAGAAATCCTATAAAAAGCAGAAATACTATATTAAGCACAAATCTTATAAAATAGCAGAAATAGTATGATTTAGCACAATAGTAATAACTTAAACAGACAAAATGGAAAAGCAAAATGGACAGCTAAAAAATGCTGAACATGCTGAGGGTCCGTCAAATATACTTGTTAAATGAAAAAAATCAGCAAAAAAAAATATAATAGCCACACAATCACAAATATGTACACATAAGGAAACACACATGCACAGAGAGACACACACACAAGATCAAATTCAGTCAACCAGTCTAAATATATTGAATATGAATCTTACAATGAGATCATCCCATTAAAAGGCTTTCTCTCTCTCTCTGTCACACACACACACACACACACACACACACACACACACACACACACGGAGAGAGAAGCAAGTTTTCAGTCAAGCAGCCTGTGAGCTGCTGAATTTGAATCCACCAATCAGAGAGGCTGTGTACTTTTTCCCAGCAAAACTGGTGCCTGCAGCACAGACACAGAGAGGCACAGGATCTTTGCAGTCTATTTCTCATAATGAGGACTCCCCTCAAACAAATGACCATAGTTTCCTAACCGTAAGGGCTAGAGCGGTCATTCTTACACCGTTTTGTTCAGAAAAGATGGGGGAATCTTCCAGTGTTGACAATTTATCATTAAAATAGGAATTATTGAAGATATTTGACTTGTAATAGACCATAACTGAATAGAAGTGAAGCAAAAACTGCTTTGACTTGTCCTCAGCTGGCTGGGAAGCCATGGAGGCCTCAATATGCAATTTGTATGTCTCTGATATGTAAATTTGAATATTACAGTTCTCACAGAGGATTGACTCCCTGGGGACCTGCCACAAATATATAGAAATACTATGATTACCCAGAAATACTACATTTAGATGAAATACTATGTTTTAGCACAAATACTCTGGTTTTGCACAAATATTATAACATAGCAGAAATACAATTCTATAGCAGAAATGCTATATTTATAAAGAAAAATATAATATAGTAGAAATAGTATGATTTAGCAGAAATACTACAATATGGCATAATAAAAATGATTTAGAACAAATACTATGATTGAGCAGAACTACTAAGATGTAGTAAAAGTACTTTGATTTAACAGAAATACAATTATGGAGGAGTAATACTTTAAAATGGGAGAAATATTGATACACACACACACACACACACACACACACACACACACACACACACACACACAGAGCTTAAAGGGAAGAGTATTTGTGCCATGGAGTGTTAACAAGAATGTGAGGTCCATATTAGAAAAGCTGGTAAAATCATAAAAGTTTGCAGAATTGTAATAAATGATGAATATGAATTACTGGTCTGTGACAGTGTATTAATTTGTAGGGAAAAAAAACATGTTGACCAAGGTGGAATCGAACCCACGATCTTTGACTTGCAGACCCGTGTCATTACCAACTGCGCCACTGGGAAAGGGAGGAGCCGATTTGAAAAACAGGCTCATAAGGAGTCAGAATTAGATCACGGTGAGAGGCGAAAAATGCCGTTTTTTGGAGTTACAAAACGTTGTGTAACTCAAAAACTAGGTGGACTAGAAGCATAATTCTTCTACTGGCTGAATCAGCGGACTTTGGTGTACTTTGACTGCTATTTACATTGCTCTATGTACATCTGTCACTGAGATATGACGAGAGAGGAAACGGAAGACCTCAGATATGATTGGCTGGCTGGGAGGCCATGCAGGCCCTGATCTGTGTATTTGAATGTCTGAGTCCTCACAGAGGATTGGCTGCCTGGGGACCTGGCAGAAATATATAGAAATACTATGATTAAGCATAAATACTACATTTAGTAGAAATACTATGTTTTAGCACAAATCCTATAAAAAGCAGAATTACTATAATTTAGCAGAAATACTATATTAAGCACAAATCCTATAAAAAGCAGAAATAGGATGATTAAGCATAAACACTACATTTAGTAGAAATACTATGTTTGAGCAAAAATCCTATAAAAAGCAGAAATACTATATTAGGCACAAATCCCATATAAAGCAGAAATAGTATGATTAAGCATAAATACTACATTTAGTAGAAATACTATGTTTTAGCACAAATAGTATAAAAAGCAGAAATATTGTAATTTAGCAGAAATACTATATTAGGCACAAATCTTATAAAATAGCAGAAATAGTATTATTTAGCACAATAGTAATAAGTTAAACAGAAAAATTGGAAAAGCAAAATGGACAGCTGAAAAAATGCTGAACATGCTGAGGGTCCCTCAAATATACTTGTTAAATGAAAAAATCAGCAAAAAAATGCACAGGGAGAGAGAAGTAAGTTTCTAGGTCAGCCTGGGAGCTGCTGAATTTGAATCCACCAATCAGAGAGCCTGTGTACTTTTTCCCGCCAAAACATGTGCCTCTTTTTACACACGCAGCACAGAGAGGCACAGGATTATTGCAGCCTATTTCTCATAGTGAGGACTCCCCTCAAACAAATGACCATAATTTCCAAACCGTAGGGGCTAGAGCGGTCATTCTTACACCGTTTTGTTCAGAAGAGATGGGGGAATCTTCCAGTGTTTACAATTTATCATTAAAATATGAATTATTAAAGATATTTGACTTGTAATGCACCATAACTGAGTAGAGCGAAGCAAAAACTGCCTTGACTTGCCCTCAAACAACGCTTTGTAACTCGAAATCTATTTGGAGTATCGATATCATTCTTTCACCGTAAGAGACAGCAGGCTTTGGTGAACAATCATGGAAATTTTCAGGTCTCTGTGGAAATCCAACAAAAAGTTATGACGAGAGAAAAAAGTGGTTCATTTCCACAGTTTGAAATCTGAAGAAATCTGAGCGAAGGACGAATTTCCTACCCTCAAACAAGTCCAACTCATTTCAGAACGGTAATAGGTGAGAAAGAAATTCTTGAATTGTGAGCGTCAGGGGTGTCTGAAGATATTCGGGGACAAGCCTCATGTCTTAACTTTGCTTCGTTAAGGAGATATGACGATTCGAATATGCCTCTCATTACAGAAATCCAGCGGTGATTTTGAACAAGCTCTCCATTCACTTTATATGGAGAGTTTTCTGACCTTGTGTTAGTCTGAGGAGATTTGCAAAAATTCTATAAATCCCACAACAATGATGGTGACATTTTCTGAAAGCCAGCAAAAATACCTACGTTTTGATGTATAATTTGTGGAAGTTGAGTGAAAATTGAGCAAGTAGCAGGAAGTTGTTCGGACATGAAGTGAAAATTGCAAAACCTTCAGTGGCACACTGGAAGCCAAGAGCATAGCAACCATAACAACACATGTATTTTGTGAAAAATCACAATTTTGCAACTCAAAACTTTAAGAGGCATAAAAGTAAAACAGTAAAAGATTTGAAAAAGCTGAATCATACCTGAATAGCCCAATAATTTGTGAACATTTTAAAGTTTGAATGGTTGTTCTAGGTGAAAATATGAGGAAGTAGTTAAGTTTCAAAAACAAGCAAATTTTAGCAGAATTGCTGAAGTTTCCCATTCATTTCAATGGGACAAATTAAAGGAAAAAAGCTTAATATTTTAAAAAGTATAATAGTTAAAAATAGCAAAAATCGTAGCAGGAATTAGCAAAAATAGCTGAATAGTTTAAAGTTTGAACGGTGAAAATAGCACAAAAATTGTGGAAGTAGTTAAACGGCGAAAAGTGTACGGAAGCAACTAGAATAATAATAAAGAATAAAGAGAAACAGGAACTCAATAGTGTGGATGCTTAAAGCATCCACACAATAATAAAGAATAAAGAGAAACAGGAACTCAATAGTGTGGATGCTTAAAGCATCCACACAATAATAAAGAATAAAGAGAAACAGGAACTCAATAGTGTGGATGCTTAAAGCATCCACACAATAAAGAGAAACAGGAACTCAATAGTGTGGATGCTTAAAGCATCCACACAATTACAAAGTTGTTTACAGAATAATAAAATAGAGCTCCAAGAAGGATACAATGGTTATAACAGCAACAAATATTGAAATTATATAACTGTTCACTGACCATGAGATCCCTCAGGTCAGGTGTGAGGTGTAGACGAAGCTAAGAATATTTCATAGAGGCCGCAAGGTAACTGAATATAGACAGCTCCTGTATTGTTATCAGTAAGACTTGCCTGTAACTTCATTACCTGAAAAGGGCAAATTATGTGCCAATTATTTTATTCCCACTTTCGTGACCACTTATTCTTGAAGTTGTGGGAGAGTCTGAAAGGCATCACATGTAACGCAATGTGATAGGTGGAGTACACACTGGGCAGGTTGCCAGTTAGTCACAAGGCCATAATAGAGAGACAGAGACGCACACTCGAATCTGCACATATGGGCAATTTAGAAAGGGCAGTTAACCTAACGTCTTGATGCAAGCTCATTGTGTTATCAGGACATTGCCACACAGAACTAACACCTTCCCAACAGACACAGCAGCCATGGAAGAGAAAATGCAGTGTTGGTGCTAAGTGCCAAGAAAATTGCTGCGAATTATACATTGGTGAAACTAGCTAAGCGAATGGCACAACAAAAAAGTGTCACCTTGTGCTACTTTTATATGCAGAGGGATTTTGGTCCTGCGAGGTGATGCCCAGGTCCAAATCATTACTTCTCCACCACTGTGCTGACAGTTGGCATGGTGTTTGGCTTTCTCCAAATGTGGTGCTGTGTATTATGACCAAACATCTTCAATTTGGTCTCATCTGTAAAAAAACAGATTACTCTACAAGTCTTGTGGTTTTATCAAATGTTGCTTTACAAACCTAAGCAGTGCTGCCATGTTTATCAGAGAAGCTTTCTCATGAAAACCCTCCCAAACGAGCTGTGCTTGTTCAGTGTTTTTTCTTCTTGTGTTGTCATTAATTTTAACATTTGAACATTCATTCATACAATCCTTATCTGTTGGGGACTTAAATGTAGTTTAATACTAGTAATATTAGAAAAAACAAAAACATCAGCGCCTTTGTTCTTGCCATGTGAATGGGCCAACTCTTTTTAAAAAATAACTGTAAGAAATACTTGATTAAAACAAAACAAAACTTAAATACACATGTCTGAAGTCATAGTTAATGATTCTTGATCATGTGAAGGATAAACTAAAGCTAAATTCTTAAATTCTTAAATGTTTATCAATCTCCCCTCAGCAGGCTTTTTGATACATAAAAAAAAAAAATTATATATATATATATATATATATATATATATATATATATATATATATATATATATATATAGTAAATGTATGTATACAGGACGTCTTTGTCTTTTGCTTAGACTGTGGGTGTTTTTCTGGTGCAACATATTTAGTTGAACTTACTACATTTTAACCAGATATCAGTCAAAATTCCAATATTGGTTACTTTCTATAAATGTAGAAGACAGATTTTTTTTATTTCTTTTCTGTGCGTGTTGGATGAGGTCACGATGAAGAGAGTTACAGAAAGAATAATAAAACTTTTCACAGCTTTGTTTCTTGCACTTCTAGGTAGCATGCAAAGTGTTTTCTGTGTTGAGTGGCATCACACAACAAGGCAGACCGGTGCAACCAATACGTTTTTGGCACTCAGGACGTGAAACAGGTGGCTTGTATGAGTCATTTGGACAGATTTCAGAAAAGGATCGTATATTATTCCCATTACTGGAAAAGGCTGTTTTGCATCCACTGTATTAGCAGTGTTGCTCAGAATTCTGCTGTGAGGCTTCTTTTAAATACGCACATGTCACACTCCAGCTGCACTGGCTCTCCTTTAAATTCAGACTCCACTTTTGGAATTGGATTTTGGCCTTTAGAGTGCTGCATGGTCATCAGGGCCCTACTGGCTATGCATCACACTGAAGGAGACAAACCTCTTGCAACACTGGCACTCTCTCCCTCTGAGCGAAAAACTCATCTTTATGAACTTGCTTTAGTTTTTACATTCTAGCAGTTTGTTTTGAAGCACTTTGTAATGTTTCTTGAAAGGTGCTTGGGAGAGTGTGTTCAGGGTGTGGTGTCAGGAAAGGGAGGCTGACTCACACACCTGACCGCCATCATCTGAATTCAATTCAATTCAATTTTATTTATATAGCGCCAAATCAAAACAAAAGTCTCCTCAAGGCGCTTCATAGATACAGAGAAAAACCCAACAATCATATGACCCCCTATGAGCAAGCACTTTGGCGACAGTGGGAAGGAAAAACTCCCTTTTAACAGGAAGAAACCTCCGGCAGAACCAGGCTCAGGGAGGGGCAGGGCCATCTGCTGCGACCGGTTGGGGTGAGAGAAGGAAGACAGGATGAAAGACATGCTGTGGAAGAGAGACAGAGGTTAATAACAGATATGATTCAATGCAGAGAGGTCTATTAATACATAGTGAGTGAGAAAGGTGACTGGAAAGGAAAAACTCAATGCATCATGGGAATCCCCCGGCAGCCTACGACTATTGCAGCATAACTAAGGGAGGATTCAGGGTCACCTGGTCCAGCCCTAACTATATGCTTTAGCAAAAAGGAAAGTTTTAAGCCTAATCTTAAAAGTAGAGATAGTGTCTGTCTCCCGAATCCAAACTGGAAGCTGGTTCCACAGAAGAGGGGCCTGAAAACTGAAGGCTCTGCCTCCCATTCTACTTTTAAATACTCTAGGAACAACAAGTAGGCCTGCAGAGCGAGAGTGAAGTGCTCTAATAGGGTGATATGGTACTACAAGGTCATTAAGATAAGATGGGGCATGATTATTTAAGACCTTGTATGTGAGGAGCAGGATTTTGAATTCAATTCTGGATTTAACAGGAAGCCAATGAAGGGAAGCCAAAACAGGAGAAATATGCTCTCTCTTTCTAGTCCCTGTCAGTACTCTTGCTGCAGCATTTTGGATTAGCTGAAGGCTTTTCAGCGAGTTTTTTGGACATCCTGATAATAATGAATTACAGTAGTCCAGCCTGGAAGTAATAAATGCATGAACTAGTTTTTCAGCGTCACTCTGAGACAGGATATTTCTAATTTTAGAGATGTTGCGCAAATGGAAGAACGCAGTCTTACATATTTGTTTAATATGTGCGTTGAAGGACATGTCCTGGTCAAAAATGACTCCAAGGTTCCTCACAGTGTTACTGGAGGCCAAGGTAATGCCATCCAGAGTAAGAATCTGGTTAGATACCATATTTCTAAGATTTTCAGAGCAGAGTACAATAACCTCAGTTTTATCTGAATTAAGAAGCAGAAAGTTAGCAGCAATCCAGGTCTTTATGTCTTTAAGACATTCCTGCAGTTTAACTAATTGGTGTGTGTTATCTGGCTTCATGGACAGATAGAGCTGGGTGTCATCTGCATAGCAGTGAAAATTTATGCTATGTCTTCTAATGATGCTGCCTAAGGGAAGCATGTATAATGTAAACAGAATTGGTCCTAGAACTGAACCCTGTGGAACACCATAATTGACCTTAGTGTGTGAAGAGGACTCTCCATTTACATGTGCAAATTGGAGTCTATTAGACAGATATGATACAAACCACTGCAGCACAGTACCTGTAATACCTACAGCGTGTTCTAATCGCTCTAATAGGATATTATGGTCAACAGTATCGAACGCTGCACTAAGGTCTAGCAGGACAAGCACAGAGATGAGTCCACTGTCAGAGGCCATAAGAAGATCATTTGTAACCTTCACTAAAGCTGTTTCTGTGCTGTGATGAGCTCTGAAACCTGACTGAAACTCTTCAAATAAACCATTCCTCTGCAGATGATCTGTTAGCTGTTTGACAACTACTCTTTCAAGGATTTTTGATATGAAAGGAAGGTTGGAGATTGGCCTATAATTAGCTAAGACTGCTGGGTCTAGAGATGGCTTTTTGAGTAAAGGTTTAACTACAGCCAGCTTGAAGGCCTGTGGTACATAGCCGATTATTAGAGATAGGTTGATCATATTTAAGATCGAAGAATTAATTAATGGCAGGACTTCTTTGAGCAGTTTTGTAGGAATGGGGTCTAAAAGACACGTTGATGGTTTGGAGAAAGTAATTATTGAAGTTAACTCAGAAAGATCAATTGGAGAAAAAGAGTCTAACTTAACATCAATGGTACTAAAAGTAGCTGTAGATAATATTACATCTGTGGGATGATTATTGGTAATTTTTTCTCTAATGATAAAAAATTTATTTGTGAAGAAGTTCATGAAATCATTACTAGTTAACGTTAAAGGGATGGTTGGCTCAAAAGAGCTCTGACTTTTTGTCAGCCTGGCTACAGTGCTGAAGAGAAACCTGGGGTTGTTCTTATTTTCTTCAATCAGTGACGAATAGTAAGATGTTCTGGCTTTGCGGAGGGCTTTCTTATAAAACAACAAACTATTTCTCCAGGCTAAATGATGATCCTCTAAATTTGTAACACGCCATTTCCTCTCCAGCTTACGAGTCATCTGCTTTAGGCTACGTGTTTGAGAATTATACCACGGAGTCAGGTACTTCTGATTAGAGACCTTAGTTTTCACAGGAGCTACAGTATCCAGAGTCGTACGTAGTAAGGAGGTAAAATTATTAACAAAATAATCGACCTCTGTTGGAGTAGCGTTCAGATAGCTGCTCTGCTCTATGTTGGTACAGGGCATTGAAGATGATAACAGTGACTATAAAACTGGTCAGAAAGTTATACTGATACGTCCCAACAAAACCATTCACAAAATTTACAATAAAACAGTAACATCGTCAAGTTTTGGTTTTACGACCGAAAGTAAAGTGAAGCTGTGCAATTACTGTTGTGTCATTACTAAATTATTAAAACTGTTACTCCTTTCGATGTGGAGGAAGCAGCAGCTTTACTCTGAGCCCCTCTTGGATGACTGAACTTCTCACCTTATCTCTGAGGAAGAGGCCGGCCACCCTTTGGAGAAAGTCCATTTCCGCTGCTTGCATCCGCGATCTTGTTTTTTCGGTTAGTACCCACAGCTCGTGAACATAGGTGAGGGTAGTGTCGTAGATCGACTAGTAAATTGAGAGCTTCGCTTTTACACTCAGCTCCCTCTTCACCACAACAGACTGGTGCAGCGTCCACTGCGGCTGCAGCACCAATCCGTCTGTTGATCTCCTGCTCCCTTCTCCCGTCACTCGCGAACAAGACCCCGAGATACTCAAACTCCTCCACTTAGGGCAGGAACTCGTCCCGGACCTGGAGTGGGCACTCCACCCTTTTCCGTATGAGGACCATGGCCTCAGATTTGGAGGTGCTGATTCTCATTCCCACTGCTTCACACTCGGCTGCAAACCGTTCCAGTGCGAGCTGGAGGCCATCACCCGATGAAGCCAACAGAACCAGAAAAGCAGAGATGAGATTCTGAGACCAAAGTGCTTTTCAAGACACTCAAAGACACCTTACAAGCAATTAAATACCTAAAGAAGTCACTGTGATGAGTAATGAAATGTTTATCCCACTGAAAACGCTACTTCCAGATGAACTTTTGGGGAAATAACTACCAAAATCACAATATGCAAGAGGTTCCAACAGTTGGAAAACATCATATAATTAAAAAGTCAGCAATAAAGAATCAAAGAGAATAGGAACGCTTGATAAGATGTGTTTTAACATTGGCTTTGGAGATAGGGGGTCAATAATGCAAATGTGGTGTGAAAGAGTTCCAAATATGAGGCACCACTTGGCTGAAAGCTCATAGTGTTCAGATAGTCAGGCGAGCAGGGAATATAACAAGAGCAACCGAAAAGGAAAATCTCAGAGTACAGGAACGAGTGGCCATGTGCAGAAGATCAGAGATAAATGGAGGTACGAGATCATGGAGAGATTTGAAAGTAAGAAACAGAATCTTAACATTTATGCAGTATTTTTACAGGGAGCCCGTGAAGCTGTTGAAAGAAAGTATTAATATTTTCTATAGAAAGGTCTGGTAATACGATGAGCAGCTGCATTTTACACCAGTTGATGTCTATAGAGACGTTTGCAAGGATAGAATTGTAATAATCAATCTGACACGTGACCAGAGCATGTACAGAAAATGCAGCATTGTATTATGTGGTGATAAAACATGACACCATTTCAGATAGTGTTGTGGAAGTTTTCCATTTAAATAAAGCCTGCAGACGAGCAGTGAGCGGTAGCTAACATTCTTTAATCCAAACACACAAAGACAACAGACAACCAAGCTTGATGGAGCCCCTGCATGTCCGCGGGACAGACGGTCAGCAGAGTTCTCACTGAGCCTAGCATGGCTCTCAGTTAAATACCTTCTTCAGGAACAAAAGGCAGTACACAGCTGTTTCACACCTTAAGGTTCACACTCCCTTGCTACTTCCCAGAGTCCTCAAAGAGACAAAAGACTCTGGTCTGCTTCCCCCAACTTCCTTACTACACCCTAGCGCTGCACGATTTTGCATAAAATGAGAATCACGATTTTTTGGATTCATGCTAATTTTAGCATCACACTGCACAGCTTCTGTATCACGTGGTATAAGGCTCCGCCCTTGTCATTTGTTGAGCAGGAAGAGTGAGCGCTTGTTTTCATGCAGATTACGTCCCGGATCAAAATGTGGTACAATCGTCGTCTTTTTTTTTCTTTTTTCTTTAAATCGTTGTCATTTGGAAATGAGATCCACATAAGTATGAATCGAGATCGCGATTTTCTAACGATTAATCGTGCAGCCCTACTACTAGGGGTGGGTTTTTATAATCGATTCATCGATTAAAATCGATTCTGGCTTGGATAACGTAAAATCGATTCATTAAAATCCTGAATCGATTTTTTAATATAAATTTATTTTGCCCGAAATGATCTCTGGTGACATCTCACAAAATTTCAAGAACCACCAAACAGTTAAGACAGTAAATGAGAGCAGGTACACGGATTCTGCACATAGACTTAAACACACAGCGCGACCCGCGGATCAGAATCAGTTAGATGTCGCCTTTCTCACGGTTGGGGCTGAAAGCCGACAGCTCGCTGATTCTGATCTGTCGGCGGGTCCACGCTTTGTGTTCACGCCCTTTATGAGCCGATTCTAAAGCTGTTAGTTTGATGTCTCTCCAAACAATATTGACCGAACCAGCAGCAAAAGAAGATCCAAACGCTTCACATAAACATCGTCATGAATTCACTCTTACTTTTACTGTTTTGCTTCCATCGTGATGCGCAGCTCTCTCTCTCTCTCTCTCTCTCTCCCTCTCTCTCTCTCTCTCTCTGTACTTCAAGAACAGTTTCCCTTTCTTCATTATTCGCTTGCTTGTTACGCACTACAACAGTCTACTGTTGCTTACAGCGCTGTCGGCCGCTGTTTTTTTCCCTTTTTACATTCTTCCGAAAAGAAAACCTCATTTCTGCTGTTCAATACTGAACAAATTTAAACTTTTTAAAATTATTCAAAATGCAAAATGCTTAGCCGTGTCTCTAATAAAACCGCTGTAACGTCAGAGGTAATGTTCATTAATTAATGGTTTTCTTTCGTTTTTGATGTACTGCTGAATATTTTTATAAAATCCCAGGCCAGGAAAATCACCTTCATGTTTTTATGTGTTTTATCCTCAGCTACTTTGACACAAAGGCATCTGCTGTGACGCTCACACCTGTGATAAAGTCTTGCGTGTGTCAGCTTCCTTTTTATTGATACAAAAATATGTAAATATACTGAATTATAATATTTCTGACTGTCAAAATTTCCCAGATTTAAATCGAATCGAATCGAATCGAATTAAATCGAATTGTGGATCGAATCGATTCGGGACCTTGTGAATCGGAATTGAATCGATTCTAGAAATCAGTGACGATACCCAGCCCTACCTACTACACCCCCACCATTTGTCTTCAGTATGGGTGTCAGACATGTTAAAATCCAGTGGCACCAAGGCATTATACAATAAAATAATGTGATTAATACATAAATAAAAGAAATTCCTATACAATCGCATATTCACCTATTAACATTTTCCTTTTGTTTGCTTTGTTCATTTGTCTCTTTTAATTCTATTTTTTTTTATACTTTTTCAACATGTTCAAAATAAAGATTCAATCAATCAATCAAACATTCCAATGTAGCACTTAATCTTTGATGCCAGTAACTCTAATGTGTTAAAAGATGACACGCCTAAAAAGCAAAACAGTTAAACCTGTTTTTTCAGGTGCAATTACTGTTGTGTCATTACTAAATTATTGACAGTGTTACTGTTCTTCACCCCTGTGACACCCACGCAGCAGGATTCCCATTCAAACACATTTTCACATATTGTCTAAAAAGAAGTAGGGAAAAGGGGTAGTATAATCTTTGGAACCCAGAATTGTAAACGTCTTATTGTGACGTTGTTGTTGATCAATGGTCATGACAATTTGCATATTAATGATCAAGAATCTGACCTCACTGCCCATGTTTCATTCAGTGGTGCTAGTTTCAGTCATTTTGCAAAGGTACTGTTTATAAGGTTGGGGAAACCTCCAGTCAGCTGAGACTCAAGAAGTCACTTGGAGGAGTGACAAACCGTTTCTCCTGCTGAAAACGTTACGTCTAGATGAACAGAATTAATGTTTTTGGGATTTCCTCACCTGGATCATTGAGCATGCATCAAGACGTTGAAAATTTGGTACATTCTAGAAAAACTAATTTTCACTTTCTTATGTGCATTGCCATCACTTATTAATATCGTATAGTTATCAGATGTTCAGTGATAACGTTTGTTGCCCAGGAGATGCAAAGAGTTGTGAAAATTTTGAGAGGGTTTTGATGTTTATGTTATATCTATTGTGCAAAACCTTCAGGAATAGCGTTACAAAAGACTACATTTTTCAAATGCTCACTGAAATGCACACTGAAAGACTGCACAAAGCTAAGGAGAAGCTATCACAATCTTCAAAGCACAAGCCGGTCATTGGTAAGGTAAGATAAGATAATATCTATGGCCAATGTTGGGAAATTACTGTTTTGTGTGTTGTGTATATATTATGTGTTGTGAAAAATATGAAAAACAAAATTGCTCAGTAAAAGAAATACAATATAGTATGGAACATTACAAAATACACTTAAGAAAAAGTGAAGAGCTCAGTAAACCAAAGTCAAAATATGATACAATAAGGAGCTTAAATCGAAAGTTACTGCTGGTGCTATGAGAGGTTAAAGATTTCCTGTATTTTTCCATCTTTCTGGCAGTGGCACTCAACTGTGTTCAAGTGCTCAGCTACATGAGCATGCATCAGAGTAGGTCAAGGATTTAGATGAATTTTCAATTAAATTCAATTCAATTTTATTTATATAGCGCCAAATCACAACAAAAGTTGCCTCAAGGCGCTTTATATTGTACAGTAGATACAGAGAAAAACCCAACAATCAACAATGACCCCCTATGCGCAAGCACTTTGGTGACAGTGGGAAGGAAAAACTCCCTTTTAACAGGAAGAAACCTCCGACAGAACCAGGCTCAGGGAGGGGCGGCCAGAGATTAATAACAGATATGATTCAATGCAGAGAGGTCTATTAACACATAGTGAGTGAGAAAGGTGACTGGAAAGGAAAATTTTAAAAAACATCTATTTAAAACAATCTATTTAAAATAAGAGCAAGCCTTTCACTATAGATACCTAAATAATATCCTGCGTGAACTCTACCCAGATTTCATATAATAACTTCTATAAGTTCTAGAAAAAGGTACGTCTTTACCAGTTAGTTGTAATCTGCAGTGGACTGTTTTAGTCAGTAAACTCTCGATGGATAATAACTGACACCTATTCATACTTACAGCATGAAGGTGCAAGCATCTTCCATCTTTTGCTTTCTTGAAAGCATGTCATATAAACTCCAAATGGGATTATGTGCATGCTCATATGACTGACTGATGTGAGTATTTGCTACATATGTGAGATATTTTTTTCATCACTGATTCATTAGTTTGGGAAAACAAAGCAGCTCCATGAAACTAATCATTGGCTTTAATGCTGGGTGAGGGAATGAGGTTTGCGGCTAAAACGTAAGAAAGTCATGAACTGATTAAAGCAGAACTACAGCTTTATTAAGGCTAGAGATCTCAGTGGCCACTGCACACTGTTCTGTATTCAGTGTTACGCAACAATGATGCATTGTGGGTAATGTGACAAAACCAGTTGTGTCATGCAGAAAAGTGAGACGGCTGCAAGGAGTTTTTGTAATACTGCCTACTGGAGCAGTGTTATACTCTAGCTACAGTCATATGAATAAATTGAATGGATATCATTGACTTTCCCAGCATACTTGTACAAGTAAAAACTTGTTTGTCTTTGAAATACTTTATATATATAACCCAACAAGAATAATTTCATCAAGAGTGGACTAAGCTATCCTGCAACTGTCTACCATCTACAAATAGACAGTTGCAGGATAGCTTAGTCCACTCTTACATCATATCAGTCACACAATTCTAGAGAATAGTCAACAACTTCCTGTTAAAGTTTTTGGTTTTCAGAGAAACAGCCCATGCATCTTTGTGAACAGTTTCCCACCTGTGAATGCCAGCAACCTCCTGCAACCATTTACCAACCAGTCAGGAAATATATTCTATAGACTAATAAAGGATAGAGGGTCGCTGACTGGTCTCTAGGCCTGTGTAACTGAGGCCTGCCATGACTGGACCAAAGAGTATGAATATTTTCTCTCTCACCTGCCGGGGCGGTGCTCATTATGGGCTCCCACCCCTGGCCCACGCACCTGCTGCCTATCGGGATGATCACTAGGCCGATTTAAGACAGCAGCACTGTGTCACTCGTCGCTGGATCGTTGAGCTATCAGCGTCAGTCGCTCAGTAGTTTGAGAATCAGAATCTGTGAGTTCTTTCCGTCTGTTCGCCTCTAACTAAAGTTTCTGTGTACAGATCTTTCCCGGACCTTTCCCTGCCTGCCTGTCATCCCGTGGATGAGTGAGTGGATTTCTGTTTCCCCAGTGTGGTGAGTGAAGAGAGAGAGCCTTTGGAAGGCGTTTGATTCGCGTCTTTCCCCTCACATACCCCGGAACCCTGGACCCCCCTCCCCTCCCTCCAGCACGTTGTAAATAGCATCACCTGGTGTCGTTGTGTAAATAAACTGATTGTTAACTCTGTAAAGATTCCCGGTCTGCGCCTGAGTCCGTTAACTAAAACGTGACATTAACTAGCTGGTCATTTACTTTTTCACACAGTGCCTGGTAGGTTTGGACAGCCTTTTTTCTCCCCATCAGTGAAGTCAACATTTAAATCATTTTGTATTTACTCGCATTAGCATTGTCTGATATAAAAATTTATTTGATGATCTGAAACATTTAAATGCGACATATACAAAAGAAAACTAATAAATGAGAAACAGGAAAAGTACTTTTATTTAGTGTTAGGAGAGAAACTGTACGCTTAAAACATAGTCTTGTAAAAATTAGCAGATAGCAACTGGTTAACTTAACACAAGTACAGGGTTCACAGTGTGAAATTGAAACAGCCAATCTATTAATGATTGACACAGCCATTGGGATGTTCTCCATTACTTTGTGGAGTCCTGTTTTAAAGGTTCAAGTTTAGCACTAAGTCATTATAGCCACCAATTTAGTTTGGTTTTGTTTGTAATCTGAAGTCACCTTATTTGAATTAGAGAACCGAAATGTAGCCCAACATATTGTGAAAAACGTTGTTGGGCTACATTAATGAGCTGCTGACCTCGGATTCACTAAATATAAAAATGAGAAGTATAAGTTTAAATCACAAAAACCCTGTTTGCGTTTTGGGTTCTGTCACTTATCCTACAGTTTTCCTTTAACTCAGATTTTCCTAATCAGTCTGACTTTATGTAAATGAGAATGTTTTATGCTGTTTACATGCATAATAATAAGTATGTATATTTTTAATGGTCTATATTGATATACTTATAAGGGATCAGGCAAAATTCTACTATTATACATCTGTTCACAGGTTGGTTTTATTTGAAAGAGTCATTGGAGCCAAGTTTATTTGATATCAGCTGTTGCCAACTTAAGAGGAAACCAACCTGAAACCATTCATCATTTTTTATGTCTATAATGACAGCTTAATAAGAATGAGCTAAGCGAGAACAACCTGAATGTTTAAGATTGCTGACATAACAGTGAGAGACCCACCTACATTTTGACACTGACAATCTATCAGTGTAAACCTCCAATCAAATTAATCCTTTTGATCATTAAGGTTTAATGTTGACGGAGTTCTCGTAATGGTATCTTATTGCGTATTTTATAGTAAGAACATCTTCTGAGAAACACAAACATTTTCCCAGCATTAAACGAATGTGTTCATAGAAAAAACATACAAATATTTTAATTGTCTTCCTAGAATTACGAACTGCACAGACAAGATTTCAGAACAGAAAAATGCTTTAGTGAGTGCAACGTGATTGCCAAGTTTTGATTAGTGGTGAGGAATTCTCTTATAGTATTCCCACAAATACCTGAAAACATGAAGGCGTGTAAGACTGCAACTCTGCTTCCTAGTCCCAACTCTGGATAGTCATATTTTGGGGGGTTTAATAAATTTGTCCATATTTCTAGAAATGAGAGCTGCTCCATCCAAAGTCAATCAAAACGCACACACCCCTGCTAGCATAACTTTAAGACAGACAAGTGTTGTTTTACTGTGCACACCCAACTTACCAGAGTAAACTGAAACTCTTGACAGTTATGAAAAATGTGACAGGCAATATTTCTTTCAGTAGATCGACAGACTCTCAAGTACCGACAAACACAATATGAAATTTTGTCCAGGAACTTGTGCATTAAGACGCTCACTATTACTGCTTTGGAGAAGTTCTGTACTTTATTATTTTGCATCTTGTGTTTTAAATCTCGTCATGTTAATCAATTTAATCATATCAAATCAAATTCACATTGCCTTGATTAGAGTAAAGCTAGCTTAAGATTAAATTGAGATGATGTTTATTGTACTTGACCTAAGCCCACCCGTAACCACTTTAGTTAAAGCATTTGTTTAACATGAAAGGCAATACAGCGCAGTGACAAAGTATCCTTCTGTACTGATTTCTTACTTTATATTTGTTTGGAAGTTTTTAATATTAGATAAAAGTAACTCAAATAAAAATAAAATGCAGCTTTTAAATGAAGATGTAATTTATTAAGTGAAAAATGTTTCCAAATGTACCTGGTCATATGTGAAAAAGTAATTGCCCCCTAAACTTATTACCTGGTTCTGCTCATGGATGCCATTTTTGACAAGTCTCTTTTTTATTTTGTTGTATCAGGAACACTGAAATTAACTAAGATAAGTGAGCCTGCAGTTCTTTAGATGTTTTTCTGGGTTCTTTTGGGACCTTATGGATAAGTTATCAATGCACTCTTGGAGTAATAAGTCTTGTAACTTAAATACACATGTCTGAAGTCATAGTTAATGATTCTTGATCATGTGAAGGATAAACTAAAGCTAAATTCTTAAATTCTTAAATGTTTATCAATCTCCCCTCAGCAGGCTTTTTGATACATAAAAAAAAAAAAATTATATATATATATATATATATATATATATATATATATATATATATATATATAGTAAATGTGTATATATATATAGTAAATGTGTATATATATATAGTAAATGTATATAGAGTCGTACGTAGTAAGGAGGTAAAATTATTAACAAAATAATCGACCTCTGTTGGAGTAGCGTTCAGATAGCTGCTCTGCTCTATGTTGGTACAGGGCATTGAAGATGATAACAGTGGGTGGATTATATTCTTAAACTTAGTTACAGCACTTTCAGAAAGACATCTACTGTGATAAAGTCTGCTCTCCACTGCTGTGTAATCAATTATTGTAAATGTAAATGTTATCAGGAAATGATCAGACAGGAGAGGGTTTTCAGGAAACACTGTTAAATGTTCAGTTTCTATGCCATATGTTAAAACAAGATCTAGAGTGTGATTAAAGTGGTGGGTGGGTTCTTTTACATTTTGAGAGAAGCCAATTGAGTCTAATAACAGATTAAATGCCATGTTGAGGCTGTCATTTTTAGCATCTACATGGATGTTAAAATCACCCACAATAATTATTTTATCTGAGCTCAGAACTAAATCAGATATAAAGTCTGAGAAATCAGACAGAAACTCTGTGTAAGGCCCAGGTGGACGATAGATGATAACAAGCAAGACTGGTTTCTGAGTTTGAAAGCTGAGGTGAACAAGGCTAAGCATCAGGCTTTCAAATGAATTAAAAGTCTGTCTTGGTCTTTCATTAATTAATAGGCTGGTGTGAAAAATTGCTGCCACACCGCCCCCTCGGCCTGTGCTTCAAGATTTCTGGTAGTTAGAATGACTCGGAGGTGTTGATTCATTTAAACTAACATAATCATCCTGCTGCAACCAGGTTTCTGTAAGGCAGAGTAAATCAATTTGTTGATCAATTATTAAGTCATGTACTAACAGAGACTTGGAGGAGAGAGACCTAATATTTAATAATCCACATTTCACTGTTTTACTCTTTGGTTCAGATGTGGATACTGTATTGTTCTTTCTTTGTAATTGGTTATGTTTAAGTTGTTTGTTGCTGGTTTTTAGTTTGTTCTTTGTCTTTTTGGGAGCTGACACAGTCTCTATGGAGATGGTTTTTTTGGGGGGGGGGGGGGGTAGCAGGAGGAGAGAAGCTGCAGAGAGGCGTGTAAGACTGCAACTTTGCTTCCTAGTCCCAACTCTGGATAGTCATATTTTGGGGGGTTTAATAAATTTGTCCATATTTCTAGAAATGAGAGCTGCTCCATCCAAAGTCAATCAAAACGCACACACCCCTGCTAGCATAACTTTAAGACAGACAAGTGTTGTTTTACTGTGCACACCCAACTTACCAGAGTAAACTGAAACTCTTGACAGTTATGAAAAATGTGACAGGCAATCTTTCTTTCAGTAGATCGACAGACTCTCAAGTACCGACAAACACAATATGAAATTTTGTCCAGGAACTTGTGCATTAAGACGCTCACTATTACTGCTTTGGAGAAGTTCTGTACTTTATTATTTTGCATCTTGTGTTTTAAATCTCGTCATGTTAATCAATTTAATCATATCAAATCAAATTCACATTGCCTTGATTAGAGTAAAGCTAGCTTAAGATTAAATTGAGATGATGTTTATTGTACTTGACCTAAGCCCACCCGTAACCACTTTAGTTAAAGCATTTGTTTAACATGAAAGGCAATACAGCGCAGTGACAAAGTATCCTTCTGTACTGATTTCTTACTTTATATTTGTTTGGAAGTTTTTAATATTAGATAAAAGTAACTCAAATAAAAATAAAATGCAGCTTTTAAATGAAGATGTAATTTATTAAGTGAAAAATGTTTCCAAATGTACCTGGTCATATGTGAAAAAGTAATTGCCCCCTAAACTTATTACCTGGTTCTGCTCATGGATGCCATTTTTGACAAGTCTCTTTTTTATTTTGTTGTATCAGGAACACTGAAATTAACTAAGATAAGTGAGCCTGCAGTTCTTTAGATGTTTTTCTGGGTTCTTTTGGGACCTTATGGATAAGTTATCAATGCACTCTTGGAGTAATAAGTCTTGTAACTTAAATACACATGTCTGAAGTCATAGTTAATGATTCTTGATCATGTGAAGGATAAACTAAAGCTAAATTCTTAAATTCTTAAATGTTTATCAATCTCCCCTCAGCAGGCTTTTTGATACATAAAAAAAAAAAATTATATATATATATATATATATATATATATATATATATATATATATATATATATATATATATATATATATATATATATAGTAAATGTGTATATATATATAGTAAATGTGTATATATATATAGTAAATGTATATAGAGTCGTACGTAGTAAGGAGGTAAAATTATTAACAAAATAATCGACCTCTGTTGGAGTAGCGTTCAGATAGCTGCTCTGCTCTATGTTGGTACAGGGCATTGAAGATGATAACAGTGGGTGGATTATATTCTTAAACTTAGTTACAGCACTTTCAGAAAGACATCTACTGTGATAAAGTCTGCTCTCCACTGCTGTGTAATCAATTATTGTAAATGTAAATGTTATCAGGAAATGATCAGACAGGAGAGGGTTTTCAGGAAACACTGTTAAATGTTCAGTTTCTATGCCATATGTTAAAACAAGATCTAGAGTGTGATTAAAGTGGTGGGTGGGTTCTTTTACATTTTGAGAGAAGCCAATTGAGTCTAATAACAGATTAAATGCCATGTTGAGGCTGTCATTTTTAGCATCTACATGGATGTTAAAATCACCCACAATAATTATTTTATCTGAGCTCAGAACTAAATCAGATATAAAGTCTGAGAAATCAGACAGAAACTCTGTGTAAGGCCCAGGTGGACGATAGATGATAACAAGCAAGACTGGTTTCTGAGTTTGAAAGCTGAGGTGAACAAGGCTAAGCATCAGGCTTTCAAATGAATTAAAAGTCTGTCTTGGTCTTTCATTAATTAATAGGCTGGTGTGAAAAATTGCTGCCACACCGCCCCCTCGGCCTGTGCTTCAAGATTTCTGGTAGTTAGAATGACTCGGAGTTCGCCTTGTAATCGGAAGGTTGCCGGTTCGAGCCCCGGCTCGGACAGTCTCGGTCGTTGTGTCCTTGGGCAAGACACTTCACCCGTTGCCTACTGGTGGTGGTCAGAGGGCCCGGTGGCGCCAGTGTCCAGCAGCCTCGCCTCTGTCAGTGCGCCCCAGGGCGGCTGTGGCTACAATGTAGCTTGCCATCACCAGTGTGTGAATGTGTGTGTGAATGGGTGGATGACTGGATATGTAAAGCGCTTTGGGGTCCTTAGGGACTAGTAAAGCGCTATATAAATACAGGCCATTTACCATTTACCATTCCAGACTGATAGATGTCGGTGGTTTTATTTCTCACCTGTTTTTAAGTTTCTTCAAATCATGGAATGATGTATTGCATTTTGTTCTATTTAAAAGATTTCTTGGTTTACCAGGTCTGGCAGTTGTCAGGTGTAGGTGTGGCAAGTGAAACTTAATGCAGCTTTATAAAAAAACATTGTTAATCACAGTTGATTCGTGATTTAACTGTCATGGTCCCTGTGCCTCACCAGCTGATCCTGTATTAGGCAACATGTTTTTTCTCTCTCTCTCTCTCACCTGCCGGGGCGGTGCTCATTATGGGCTCCCGCCCCTGGCCCACGCACCTGCTGCCTATCGGGATGATCACTAGGCCGATTTAAGACAGCAGCACTGTGTCACTCGTCGCTGGATCGTTGAGCTATCAGCGTCAGTCGCTCAGTAGTTTGAGAATCAGAATCTGTGAGTTCTTTCCGTCTGTTTGCCTCTAACTAAAGTTTCTGTGTACAGATCTTTCCCGGACCTTTCCCTGCCTGCCTGTCATCCCGTGGATGAGTGAGTGGATTTCTGTTTCCCCAGTGTGGGGAGTGAAGAGAGAGAGCCTTTGGAAGGCGTCTGATTCGCGTCTTTCCCCTCACATACCCCGGAACCCTGGACCCCCCTCCCCTCCCTCCAGCACGTTGTAAATAGCATCACCTGGTGTCGTTGTGTAAATAAACTGATTGTTAACTCTGTAAAGATTCCCGGTCTGCGCCTGAGTCCGTTAACTAAAACGTGACATTAACTAGCTGGTCATTTACTTTTTCACACAGTGCCTGGTAGGTTTGGACAGCCTTTTTTCTCCCCATCAGTGAAGTCAACATTTAAATCATTTTGTATTTACTCGCATTAGCATTGTCTGATATAAAAATTTATTTGATGATCTGAAACATTTAAATGCGACATATACAAAAGAAAACTAATAAATGAGAAACAGGAAAAGTACTTTTATTTAGTGTTAGGAGAGAAACTGTACGCTTAAAACATAGTCTTGTAAAAATTAGCAGATAGCAACTGGTTAACTTAACACAAGTACAGGGTTCACAGTGTGAAATTGAAACAGCCAATCTATTAATGATTGACACAGCCATTGGGATGTTCTCCATTACTTTGTGGAGTCCTGTTTTAAAGGTTCAAGTTTAGCACTAAGTCATTATAGCCACCAATTTAGTTTGGTTTTGTTTGTAATCTGAAGTCACCTTATTTGAATTAGAGAACCGAAATGTAGCCCAACATATTGTGAAAAACGTTGTTGGGCTACATTAATGAGCTGCTGACCTCGGATTCACTAAATATAAAAATGAGAAGTATAAGTTTAAATCACAAAAACCCTGTTTGCGTTTTGGGTTCTGTCACTTATCCTACAGTTTTCCTTTAACTCAGATTTTCCTAATCAGTCTGACTTTATGTAAATGAGAATGTTTTATGCTGTTTACATGCATAATAATAAGTATGTATATTTTTAATGGTCTATATTGATATACTTATAAGGGATCAGGCAAAATTCTACTATTATACATCTGTTCACAGGTTGGTTTTATTTGAAAGAGTCATTGGAGCCAAGTTTATTTGATATCAGCTGTTGCCAACTTAAGAGGAAACCAACCTGAAACCATTCATCATTTTTTATGTCTATAATAACAGCTTAATAAGAATGAGCTAAGCGAGAACAACCTGAATGTTTAAGATTGCTGACATAACAGTGAGAGACCCACCTACATTTTGACACTGACAATCTATCAGTGTAAACCTCCAATCAAATTAATCCTTTTGATCATTAAGGTTTAATGTTGACGGAGTTCTCGTAATGGTATCTTATTGCGTATTTTATAGTAAGAACATCTTCTGAGAAACACAAACATTTTCCCAGCATTAAACGAATGTGTTCATAGAAAAAACATACAAATATTTTAATTGTCTTCCTAGAATTACGAACTGCACAGACAAGATTTCAGAACAGAAAAATGCTTTAGTGAGTGCAACGTGATTGCCAAGTTTTGATTAGTGGTGAGGAATTCTCTTATAGCCAAATCACACTATTAAAACATGCTTCCTGCATGGTTTTATTTGGGTAGCATGTTCAGATGGCCAAATCACACTATTAAAACATGCTTCCTACATAGTTTTATTTGGGTAGCATGTTCAGATGGCCAAATCACACTATTAAAACATGCTTCCTGCATGGTTTTATTTGGGTAGCATGTTCAGATGGCCAAATCACACTATTAAAACATGCTTCCTGCATAGTTTTATTTGGGTAGCATGTTCAGATGGCCAAATCACACTATTAAAACATGCTTCCTGCATAGTTTTATTTAGGTAGCATGTTCAGATGGCCAAATCACACTATTAAAACATGCTTCCTGCATAGTTTTATTTGTGTAGCATGTTCAGATGGCCAAATCACACTATTAAAACATGCTTCCTGCATAGTTTTATTTGGGTAGCATGTTCAGATGGCCAAATCACACTATTAAAACATGCTTCCTGCATGGTTTTATTTGGGTAGCATGTTCAGATGGCCAAATCACACTATTAAAACATGTTTCCTGCATAGTTTTATTTGGGTAGCATGTTCAGATGGCCAAATCACACTATTAAAACATGCTTCCTGCATGGTTTTATTTGGGTAGCATGTTCAGATGGCCAAATCACACTATTAAAACATGCTTCCTGCATGGTTTTATTTGGGTAGCATGTTCAGATGGCCAAATCACACTATCAAAACATGCTTCCTGCATAGTTTTATTTAGGTAGCATGTTCAGATGGCCAAATCACACTATTAAAACATGCTTCCTGCATAGTTTTATTTGGGTAGCATGTTCAGATGGCCAAATCACACTATCAAAACATGCTTCCTGCATAGTTTTATTTAGGTAGCATGTTCAGATGGCCAAATCACACTATCAAAACATGCTTCCTGCATAGTTTTATTTGGGTAGCATGTTCAGATGGCCAAATCACACTATCAAAACATGCTTCCTGCATAGTTTTATTTAGGTAGCATGTTCAGATGGCCAAATCACACTATCAAAACATGCTTCCTGCACACAATCATCTAATGTTGACAAAGAATGCAAAGAGACATGGAGGGGGAAAGACAGCTGTTTTTACAGTTTTACTCAAATGCTAAAACACATGTCACAAACGTTACCACCAGGTCCCCCAATGTCCAAACACAACACCCTTCTCTAAAGCTACATAAACACAACCACACCTTCCCACTGCAAAACTCAAACTCCCACACCAAGAGAGCAGCTCGAAGCTGTCAAAACTGTAAACACTATACACAGCATTACACACTACAGCAAAACAATTGAAAACACAATGCTCAATTTGTGAGAAGGTTCTTTGGTTCATAACTGCCAATGCATATTTTCATAAACTGTACAGTAACGGATCGTCATAGAACCCTGCAGAGGATTAGGCATTTAGATTTGTGAGTTTCACATGAAGACTATAAATCTATAAAAACACCCTGCATGTACGTACACTACTGTAACACAACTCAATGCAAAAACAGAATCTATCGCACACAACAGTACTCTCGGAAACATGATCAGGGTGTGAAGTCTTTTTTACTGTCTACACGGTCATTTGACAGTATTACACACAGTCACTGTGCGGCATCATGTCGCCGAGCTGCATTGGGCCACATCACCTCATCCACATCACAGGCTATATTGTCCCTTGCTAGGCACCGCGGGAAAAACGCCCTGGAATGGCGAATCCATCCCTGGAAGGCCTCCACTGGGATGTCAGCACAGGCCAGCTCCATTGCCCGTACGAGGTTCTCTCTTGTGTATGGCTGTCTGTCATACACCTTCCATCTCCATGATGAGAAGAACTCCTCTATAGGGTTCAGGAAAGGGGAGTAGGGTGGCAGACAGACGTTTAAAAAGTGGTCACTGTTGGTGGTGAACCACTCTCTGATTTGGTGTGTCTTGTGGAAGCGGACGTTGTCCCAAATGATCACATACATGTGATGTGCTAGCCTAGGATGGTGTTGTTGACGGTCCAGGAGGATGTCTTTTAGCTCCTCTAGGAAGGTGAGGAGACGTTGGGTGTTGTAAGACCCAAGGACAGCATGCCAGTGGACAAGCCCCTCCGTACCCATAGCTGCACAAAGAGTAATATTACCCCCCCGTTGGCCAGGAACCTCAGTGATGGCTCTCTGGCCAATGATGTTACGGCCCCTTCGCCTTCGTTTCTGGAGGTTGAAGCCAGCCTCATCCAGGAAGAGGTACTCATGGGGTCTGGCCATCGCGTCCAACTGCATTATCCTCTGTGAACATGGAAAAGCGTACAGGTGTTCAGAACGGTCAATCAGGTAGCACAGTATTGTCCAGAAGTAATGTAGGCCACTAAGCAACACAGTATGTCCACTAACTGTACTGTGGACATGGATGTATACGTACTTGCACATACTCATAACGTTGTCCTATGTGTTGCGCAGAGTTGCGCTCAAAGGGAACCCTGTAGACCTGTTTCATCCTCATCTGTTGGCGCCGGAGAACTCGGTCTATTGTGGACACGTATCAATGTTCTCAAAGTTTACATTATCTGCAATGACTTTGTCTCTGATCTCTCGGAGTCTAATGCAGTTGTTCTCACGGACCATATCTGCAATGAGGGTTTCTTGTGCCGCTGTGAATATGGCAACCCTCCCACCTCTATGTGGCATTCTTTCAGCTCTAAAGAAAGAAACATGTGTTGTCAATTGACTGATTTATATGTAAAACTACATGTAAGGTAACAGACCACTTTCACAGGCCTGTAAAACTGTAGTGTGACAGAGAAAGCAATAGCCTACTATACCTGTTGTGTTGTCTAAATGCCTTGATAATGGTGGCCACGGTGGACCTACTCAGGTTTGGATGTACTCTTCGTCCCGCTTCAGCCATTGTCATGCCATGGACAATGACATGGTCAATTACTGTTGCTCGCATATCATCTGTTATGATGGTGCGAGGTTGTCTTCTTCTCCCACCTGGACCTTCTCCTCTCTCTTGTTGGCCTCCTTGTCTTCCTCCTCTACTCCGAACTCCTCTTCTTCTTAGGCCTTCACCTCTTCCTCCTCTGATCTCAACCCCTCTTCCTCTTTGGCCTGCAGCTCTTCTCCGCACGCTCGAATGCCTTCATCCATTCTGATTGTTTGGCATCTTCACCAAACTATGCTTTCATAGGTGGGGTCACATCATTAGCAACAGGTGTCTTCAATTTTGAGTCGTTGTGTGTAGTGACTGACGCCAGGTGTGTTCCCTGTGTTCACAGATTGGTGACTGTGGCAAGCATTTTGCATCACATGGGCTTTCATTTGAGAATATGAGCAGAGTTGTTTTGCAACATGTGTTTTGGCAAGGAAAAATGTGTTTAGATTTATGAGTACGGAGGGTTGTGTTTTGTGAATTGTGTCTTCATGTGACATGTGTTTATGGTACTGGAATATGGTGGCTACATTTAGTAAATGTGTTTAGACTACTGGTCATTTGGGTTACAGGATTGGCTTTTGTGTTTTAACATTTGAGAAAAACTGTATTAGAAGTTGTTATGTGTTTTCCTTACATTTTTTGCATTTATATTCTTGGTTGCTCTCTTTATATTTTGCACATGCAAAATGTGCCCATCTTTGGCAAGATTCACACTGCACCTGGAAAGGAAAAATAAATAGCTCATATTATGTTTGGTGAATACTATTAGTCAACATTTTAAACATGATTAGCAAGTAATGATACTAAGACTTATGTGTTTCTTTTGTTTTGTTTTACCATTTCAATCATGCTGCGGTCAGCGTCAGCATCTAACATAGAGCAAACAATGCAGTAATCCTCAGCGTTCCCTGAAACACATTCATGGTTAGGTTTTAATCAAACATTATTTATTGATTAATTAAAAAATAATAGTAAATTTGTTCCACAAATACTTCATGGCAAATTAGTCCCTTGAATTTTTTTAATTAGACTTAAAGAAGGGTCTTATCTGAAAGTGTTTGAAAAGCAGTATTTAAATTGGAAGTACACACTCTAACGTGATAAGGACTTTACTGGACTTACCTCGATGTTCAAGTAGGGTGCAAGCTATCTGCATTCGCTCCAGCACAACTGCTTCTGTAGTGGTTAATACTTCACTGACCTCTCCAAAAGCAAGGTAGTGTTCTGCAAACTGAGATTTCTCATTATTATAATGTAAAGTCCTAATTGTAGCTAACAATAAATGGAATCATTTGAATAAGGGTTACCTTTAACAGCAAAACTCCGCAACTGCTGGAATCCTGTTGCTTGTTGTGTTGCATAGTCTGTAACTGCCACTCCATGGTGTCTTCATGCCCTCTCATCCTCAGAACATTCCTATTTGAACAAAAATGTTTGTAATGAAACAAGAAATGTTTTATCTAAGAATAATACCTCAGTATCATGCATACCTCCAGTTGCGCAGAATTTTCCTGTCATAAACACCTTCATTCCCCATGGGGTCTATGAGCAGTATTCTCTGTGCAGAAATGTTGACAATCTAAAGAAAAAGTTAATAAATTAAAAATTACTATAGTTTTTGCCACTGAAAACCTATTTAAGAATAACACTTTCAGCAAGAAACTGCTTCACAACAAATTAATAACTAAATGGACACATACCACAAGAATCCAGTGCATACCAAAGTTCACAGGGCACAACCACATGACATTTACATGGTGGCTTCTTCTGTACGGCTTGATATGGTCAATGCTGTAGTGATTTTTTAAAGTTGCTCCTTCCGTGTTTTTTAATCTCACACATTTGCCAGCGATGTCTTGAATGGTGTAGGGTCCTGAAAAATCTGGATCAAACCTTCCTCCCTTCCTTCCACGTTTCCTCATGTTCAAGAGAAGAACTTCATCTCCAACGCTGTACACAAGGTTTCTGTACTTCTTCTGGACTCGTCTGGCATAGGCTTCCTTTTGTAAGTCTTGGGACTTTGCCATATTTTCCTCTACAGTTTTTTTTAACTTGCCCTTGTGTGTCTCTTGTAGAAGATACAAAGTCACCGTAACTCGACTCCTCAGGGAGAATGATGGAGGACAGCTAAAATTTTCACATTTTAAATTACAATTAAAATCATAAAGACAAATAATGCATGTGAAACATGAACTGAAAAATCTAACTATAATAACTCATGTTTAAAAGTAAATATACTATTATAAAGCTTTGAGCACAGAAAGCCACAAAGATAGATTCATATCATTTTTTGTATAGTCATTTTTACTCTTGATACACTTCCATAGGTGAACACATTATACTTAACGGTCTCCTCAAGATGTATTACTTTACATAAAGATACAAATATAAAGAAGTAACTAGT
This sequence comes from Mchenga conophoros, assembly GCF_057382185.1. Taxonomy (NCBI): domain Eukaryota; kingdom Metazoa; phylum Chordata; class Actinopteri; order Cichliformes; family Cichlidae; genus Mchenga; species Mchenga conophoros. Next base: position 17,242,938 of record NC_140544.1, on the reverse strand, counting down.
CACTTTCTTTATCTTTTAAATGTATCTTGCATATAGAAGTTAAGCAGAGAAGATTAAAGCTGCAGCCAATATCAATATGCACAATTTCCAATTAAGATTACATTTAATTTATGCATTATCATAGTTGTTGCATAAATAGAATTCCTTAATAACACTTACTGGGACTTCAACAGGAACTTCAGAAGGATATGTAGCTTCTCTCCCATACATTAAACGGAATGGTGTGTATTTGGTTGTGGTGTGGACCTTGGACCTCAAAGAAAACAGTGTAGCATCCAGATACACATCCCAGTCATTCTGTTGACTGTTGACTAATTTTCTCAGGGCTCTACATGTGGACATAAAAAAAACACAATAGTGACAGTGTCTTAAAAGCAAATGAAATGTTACATACAAATAAAACATACCTTTTTATGTTGTCATTTGTCTTTTCGTCTAGGCCATTTGTCTGAGGGTGATATGCTGCTGTGACACTTCTTTCTATTTTCATTAAGCTGCAAAGTCTTGAGTTGAGCTTCAAAGAAAAAAGAAAATTGTTTTTTAAAAACAACCACACAAAACCTTTGGCCTGGCAGCTACTTGGCACACTGTGACCAAGTATTTACCTAAAGAGGTATGGAAAAGTAAACTTAACACTTACCTCGTTAACAAATTCTCTTCCTTGGTCGGATAAAATTCGTTTTGGGCAGCCATGTCTATATATGAGTGAGCACAACTGATGAGCTACCTCAGCAGCACTTTTGCTTTTTAATGGAAAAGCCTCAACCCATTTTGAAAAATAGTCTGTTGCAGTCATAATGTACTGGAAGCCACTAGACGTTTTTGGAAGAGGTCCAGTTAGATCTATTCCGATTAGCTCCCAGACATGTGACACCTGTCAATGATAAAAGAATCACATTAATATGTAATGTACATTATAACATTACTATTTTCTACTAAAATGCTACTGATATTTACCTTTATACACTGCAGTGGTTGCACAGCAGCCAATGGTTTTCCCATTTTTTGACACTGGTCACAAGCCAGGACCTTAAACATATTGAACGATCTTTATATTACCCAACAATCGCAATTAATTAAACAACAAAATTGCAAATGTTCTATAAAAATACTCGATCAAGTGGCGAAACAGTGTTAATTACTGTACATCATCCTGAAATCTGGTACGTGTCTTCAGGATAACTATGCATTCTATTGGTGCACTATTAACATACTATATATAAATAACAACTTTAAAAATACATACCCAATTCCCAATGTCAACCGACATGCCATACCAGTAAAATCTGGAACAAATTGCAGTTCGAGTCTTGAGTACACCAGTGTGTCCACCGATGGGACTTGAATGAAACTCTTGGAATAGTCCCATGGCTTCTTCTTTTGTTTTTATCACTCTCCTGTTTCCAAACAAGAGCACTCCGCCTATATTTAAAAAAATGTAAATTAATTATAACATGTATTTAACCAATAATTACATTTAGTTGTTTATTTACATTACAATACTGACCCTTCAGTCTGAATTTTGCGGCGTATCTCCTAAGGGTTTGCCTCTGGGACTTATCGTATTCCGATGGGTAGGACCCAGCAGACAGAAACATGAGCAGTTCCTCGTATTTGTTCTCCATAACTAAGGAGAAAATCGGACAATTTCAACATGGCTTCGGAATCTATACAGTAAAATAAAACGACTACACGACGTTATCACGCAATTAACAAGTATGTGGTGCAGTAGTACTTTCTTCGACATAACAACGGAGCGTTTATTCACCATAACAACGGAGCGTGGTGTCCAGTAACTGCAGGAGGACTAAAATAAATTGAGAAGGTTTGCAGAAGTTGAAAAGCACAAAATAAACACTTGGAATATGACTTCAAGTGAGCAGCTTAAGGTAAACAATTATCATCTGTAATAAAGAAGTAAAACTTATAATACAAACCTTTTTTCGAAAGCAACGAGATCGGCACAAGATCGGGGTAGGATGAAATAATAGGCGTGTACTATTTACACCGGAAACATGGCCGTTTTGAATTGTGCGCATGCGCAGTAACAACAAGTAGGGCAGCTTGATGGGTAGGACGTTTTGTCAGAACACCGGCACTGTCCTACCCCAATATCTTCACGTATCTTGTTTAGAATAGAATAGAATTCAACTTTATTGTCATTGCACATGCACAGGTACAGGGCAACGAAATGCAGTTTGCATCCATCCAGAAGTGCTTTAGTGATATAGATATATTACAATATATATTAGCAATAATATAGATATGTGAGTATATTACAGAAATGGGTCTATTATGGTATGTTATAATGTACACGGTATGAAGTATGTTGTGAATATTCTATAACTATAAGTATGTACAGGCTGTAGTGAGTACAAGCTATGTACAGGATATGAACAGGATATAAATATGAAAAACTATACAGAATATGAAATAAATAACTTTACAGAATCTGGGATATACAGCTATACAGAAATGGGAACTATGCAAGTTGTAAACAGTTGTAGGATTAAAAATTATCGAATGTACAGAATGATTATTTACACAGAGCTATACAGTAGTGCAGTTAAGATAAGTGAGGGTGTAGATAGTTTCTACAGAGGCTATATAAAGTGCTAGTGGTTGTGAGTGGTGGTTCAGTCCATGTTATTATTGTGTTTGAGGGTACAGTTGTCCATTGTGGGTGTGTGTATGTTCAGTCCATGAGTTTAACGTGGGTCAGATGTCAGGAGGCAGAGTTCAGGAGTCTGACAGCTGTGGGGAAGAAGCTGTTCCGGTACCTGGTGGTCTTAGTCCGGAGGCTCCTGTGGCGCCTCCCAGAGGGCAGGAGGGTGAAGAGTCCATGTGATGGGTGACTGGGGTCTTTGATGATTTTCCCAGCCCTTTTCAGACACCGCTTCCTGTAGATGTCTTTTATGGCAGGAAGTGGTGCTCCGGCGATGCGCTGGGCAGTTTTCACGACCCTCTGCAACGCCTTCCGGTCCGAGGCAGAGCAGTTCCCGTACCAGACTGTTATACAGTTGGTCAGGATGCTCTCGATGGAGTAAGCGCTTACACAGCGAACCAGTTTCGTAATTACAAGTCACTGGAGGCGCACATCCAATTTACAAATGGCTGGGTGCAAGATTTGGCTATTTTCAAGCCGCCAAACTCTGAGTACGTCGTCAAAGTAAGTCAGCTGGAGTGCATCGAGTGAAATAGCCATTGTCCACCCCCCACCATAATTAATGTTATACATTTATCATTGACCTGCTAAAATAACGTTATCATATTATATGCCCGTAATTGTAAAGTACATGCAAATTAACACCTTGATAATCGGGCAAATTATTAACGCCAATTTGTGTCCTTCCTGTCTCATTTCATTTATTGTCTTTACATCAACCAATCAAGTCACTCCATTCGATGTTTGATCGCAATTTCTATAACTTCCGAGACCACCAACGATGATATTATTCAGCTATAAAGTGTGATGTGAACATATTTAGAACTTACCGGAATGAAAATGTCTTGAGCACACCAACTGATATCTGGAGACGTAACAGAACTTGATATCAGCTCGTCTCATGGCTGCTATCCAGGCTAGACGCCTTCGTTTGGTAATATCCGATACATGAGCTCCTTCATGTTGCTTCCAGGTTCGGAAAGCATAAAAAGACAATCCAAACTTATTCCCGTGCCGGTCGTAAGATCGAACATTGCAGCCGACAACACAGCAAGTACGAACCATGGCTATGCTTTCGCTCCTTACTTAGACCCCCAAAATGGCCAAAATCCTTTCCACGCCCACCCCCGTGACATCACGCTCCAAAGCCCTATTCACAGTTTATAACATGGGGTATTGTTGATTAAATCCCACAGGATGTGGGCTCCAGACCCTGGTGACTAGAACTAGACACCCCCTTGTGGCAATATTCAGCAATTGTGGTTGATTACGGAGATGAAGGTTGTATTAGCAAAAAACAAACAAACAAACAAGAACAAAATAATTAGTACATAATGAGCTTGGATTGGCAACATTATGAATGAAATGTAGCAGGGATTTATGCACCAGGGGGCCAAAGCTGTTTGAGAGTAGTGCCAGTTTGTATGGCGCAGGCCCCAGTTCCCTCTGTGGTTACTTAGTTTAAGGATATCACATGTAAGTAACATAAAAGAAATTTGTACATTAATATTAGCCTGATAACTGACACTAGCTAACTTGCAAACTATGTAAACTTGAAAGATGATGTAAAATGGGTTTCAATCAGGTTTAAACCAAACCACTCCACTGGATTTAGCTACATTTTGGACAGTGTTTCTGGAATGCAGTAGTAGCTAGACCAAAACAACCAATCAGAATTTTTGCATCCAAGTCTGCTTGGTTGTTTTTTGTGGCACATTTTTAATGGTGTATAATAAGAGTTGAGCTTGCAGGGAGCAGAGATGTTTAGAGCGAGAGCGACACACTGAGAGCAGGTTCGCAGATGTCTCTCAGCACACAGAGCAGAGATCTGAGCAAGAGCAAATGCCAACAACTGAGCGAGAGGGGCTGCTATTGTGTGCGTGTGCGTGTATATGGATAATCGCAAACTCTGAAATACATTTCTTGCACACGGCAATTAATTTTGTTCGCTCAAATTAAGATTTTCTGTACTCCAAAAAAATTCTCCTCAAAATGCAACATTTGTACTTGCAAAGATTATTTACGTGCGTTCAGAATAGGGCTACAAAAATAACGCCATACGAGTGCCCTTGCGCTTACTTTTCACGTATATGTGTGTGATAGAATTTAGAAAACACATTGATGCAAATTATAAATCTATATCATAATTTCTGGTATTTTTGTTGTTTTGTTTTTATTTTGTTAAATGGTTATTTGCTGCCACTCCAGCCAGCCAGAGGATCCTCCACCGCTCCGCCCCACTCCTCCCTGTGCAGCAAGCAGTCAGCAAAGTCAAGTCAAAGTCAAAATCAGCTTTATTGTCAAAGACCATATGTACTGATCATACACAGGAATTTGAAATAGCAATGCTCCCATGGCCCTCAGTGTATAACGAATAACTTAAAGATAAAAATAAAATAAAAGTCTTATGTAGGGGAGACTGGGGATAGTTGCAATGTGGGTCAGTTGTAACACTTCCAATCTCTCCAATCAGGGCTTAGTTTCAAATGATGTGATTCATCCTGTACATGCCCAACTCAGTTCTTCTATCACATGTGAAAAATTTGCACATTTTGGCAAACACAGACAATTTAAGAAGAAAAAAAGTCATTTGTATGCCAAAAAGTGTTTGTTTGGGGTTTTATTTTAAAATTTATTTTTACGCTATTTCAATTCCTAATAGCATTATCTGCTTTGCAGTTGAACTCATCAAACTTAAATTATGTTATTTGTATGTCTATGGGGATATAATCTGTGTAGGTCTTTAGTGCAAATGTTTTAGCTGTTGTCTGTAATGTTAGCTAGTTCATGGCTATAGGAGTCTGGGTTAGTTGTAACAGCAACAGCCTGAGCTAGTTGTAACATTCACGCAAATATTACAACTTACCACACTATTACTTTAACTTATATTAAAAAAGTTGGGGCAATGACATCAGCAGAGGGAGGTTCACTGGTCACCTTTGTACATGCGGTTAATGCCATTGGCAACACAATTCCTCCAATGTTTGTGTTCCCACGCATACTATATGCAGACCACTTTGTCAGAGATGGGCCAGTAGGAAGTACTGGTAATGGAAATAAATCAGGATGGGTACAAGAAACAGATTTCCTCATCTTTCTGAAGCACTTTGCAAACCACACCAAGGTAAGCCATGAAAAAAAGTAGTTCTTCTTAATGTAATCAACCACATTTTTTCAGCTTCATTGTTATGTTCAAAAGTTGGTGCAAGAGTTGTAGGTTACAATGCCCACTGAGCCAATGAGGCCAAGCTCAAGGAAGACCAACCAAAATTAATGAAATATTCAGTTGGAAATTCCATAATTTGTCTTTTTTGGGGGATTCAAAAGCTAGATTTCTGCTTTCTCTCTCACACACTGTTACGGCCCTGGGCCTTGGAGGGAGTGAGACTGCTTTTTTTTCTTCTCATGCAAATCCAAGTGTGCTATGACTCGTGAGTGATTGGTTACTGGGAGATCCGTGCCAGCCTTCTTTTATGCAGAATGAAGTGTGTCAGACCACACGGACGATTGGCTCCCTGGAGATCCCACAACACTCCCGGACCAACTGACTGGCTGATTGTCTGCACCTGGGAGTATAAATGGCTGAAGAGTGGCTCACCTTAGTTAACCTTTAGCTTTTATTCTTGCCTGTTCTTTTCTTTGTGTATTAATTATTTGCACAGTGGTCTGTTGAACAGCCCCGTCGGTTTTCAGTTTAACGTTTGCAATAAAACCCCTTATTTACTCTGATTTCGTGAGCGGGCTTGTGTATGTTTGCCCCCCCACCTGTCGCCTAGCAGAGGGGGTCGTAACACACACACACACAGCTACATAAATAGTTCTAGGTGCATTCAGGTGTTGAATAAAAAAGATTACATTTTAAGATTTTGTCAGTACCCTTATTTCATTGTGTTACATTTCACCCCAGGATATGTTACAACTAACCCAGACTATGAGGTGAATTGTAATATTTCACTCTTTGTTTTTGAGACCATACCATGCAATGAGTAATTGTGATGCAGAGAAAATAGCTGTACTATTTAGAGACATGTAAATACTATCCATTACATTATGAATCCACTACCTTAAAAGAGCTCCAAGCTACAGACAGAAATGTCAAAAATAATTACAACTGCCCCCGGTCTCCCCTACAACACAATACAAGACAATACAATCTTACATAAACAACAGTGTCCAACAGAGTCAGAGTCCTTGTGGGCAAGAGTTTGTGGTGTGCAAATGGGGGTGGAGCAGTCAGTGAAAGGGCGATGTTCAGATTTTTGTATGTCGGGGGTGTGAGGGGTTTCAGAGGGAAGAGGTGAATGCAGGTCTGGAGTTCATGTGAGAGTTGAGAGGCGGCAGCTTACTCTGCTTTCAATGTTCTGAGAGCACATGTGCTTTGTTATCCACAGAGGCCACAAGATGGCAGTATTCGAAAAGATGGATGCAACAGGCAAGAAGCTTACAACAGGCTAGAGAGATAATTTTCACTTTGGTAGGTTTTAGTTGATTTTCTTGTTTACTTGACAAGCACTGCTGCATTGCTTGCTCTGATGGGATAACATTAATTTACTGCTAGCCTAGCAGCCTAGCACAGGCCAATTTCTCCCTTTTCAGGGATGTGGCCTCATTGAGAGACAGGTGGGGGCTAGCTCAGGTTGCTCTATCTGCTGGCCTTCACTTCATTAGACCTCCAGGCCATGTTTTTGCTGTTTGTGCCCTCTGAAGCATTTAACCCAATTATCTGAAAAATAATATGAGTGGCTGTGCAGTTGATTGTACAAATACATGGCTGAAAAAGTCTGTGCCCCACTTTGCTGAGAGAATTTCTGTTTTAAATGACTCAAGAGGAAGATGATGCTCAGATAAAGATGTATTGACTTTCCAATGAAGGTAAGATGCAGCTGTTGTTTATCTCAGCAAATATTGACCTTTTTATTTGAAAGCTTTCCCAGGCTGGATTTAATTGACATCAAAGGTATCTTTTTCTGGGGGAATTGCACAAAATACACATAATTTTTATTTTATTTTTTAGTTTGAAAGGTGAAGCAATTGTGAAAGTGCCACCTTTATTTTTCTGTTGAGTGAAAATAGTTCATGTTTCCTTTAATTCAAAATCGAAATAAACATTGTTCTTATGAGTCTAAATTGTGAGCTTTATGAATACTCTCTGTGCATCTACATCATCCTGAGGAAAGTATTTGACTCCAGTGATGAAGAAATAAAGTGGCTCCATCCAAGAAATGGTTATTTGTATGTTACTTTATTTATGCACAGGTCACAGCCTGCCTAAATCTTCCTTAACTGGAGCCAGGTTACGAGAGCCTATTGGACTGCAACTAAACTACAACCAAAACATTTTCCAAAGCACTCTACAAACCCCAGTTTGTGTCTCTCATTATGAAAAAGTGAAATTATTCAAGGTAACAAATGGTCCATGTTTAACCGCTGATGCTGATGAATGTTTGGTTTTTACCCTGATTGATCTCCGTTCTTAGTTTCAGCTTTGGTTACTGGTGCTGGATTTAAATTGTAAAAACATTCTGCATAATCTGCGTGTTTGAACCAATATTCAACCCATTTCTCGAGTTATTTCAGAGCAGAGCAGAACGTGTTGTATAAAATGACAGCATGGTGAATTACATTTCAGAAAGACTGATGATCACCTCTCACTGAAACAGATGACAGGTACAAATTTTGGGGGGCAAAGTGTGAGGTTTGCTCTTATATTAATCATTCTGATATGGTTGTTTTTGACGAGTTATTTAATGCTAAAGAAAGGGCGTGTGTTACCAAGACTTACAGAAACATAAAGTCATCACAGAGGTATCTGGAGTCCTCGTTGCATACACACACTTATGGATGAAAATTCCATCATCCTATTTACATAGCAGCTCGGTATTTTCGTCTCTGGTTCCGCAACACCTGACGTGGACCTTGTTAGAGTTCTCTCTCTGCGTTAAGCTTGGTTAGCGAGGACCTTTACTGGATACAAACACTGTAGGTGAGAATCAAACCTGCAACTCCTATTTCAAAGGCATGTAGTCTCACCACTACACTGTCCAGCTGCTTTTATTCCTGCTTTTATTTCTGTTTATTCATATATACATATATATATATATATATTGTAACAGGGAGAGTGTATGAAATAAGATCTGCCTAAATAAAATGACATATGTTACATTAAAAATAGAAAAGATGTGTGATAAAGGTACGCCTAGCCTGCCTCCAAACAGCTGAGAAAGACGGAAGGCAAAATTGACACAACACACAGACAAGAGAGTTTCGTAGTGTAGAGACTAGAGTAGTGGTTAGACTACACGTCTTTGGAGCAGAGGATCGCAAGTTTGATTCCCACCCGGAGAGTCTGTATCTTAGGCTATACTAGACTCGACTCCCCACCCCCCTGCTAATGCAGCACTGTGTACAATATCTATCAAGACTAACTAGATCACTACAATAGGGCAGCAGTAATCAGTGAGATGCTTGGCTGAAAGGGCAGGAGGCTAAGATCAGTGTAGCACAGAGGGAGGTTGCAGAAGTACAGGAACCATACCTGAGATATGCCAAGCAACAACTACGCCAGAGAGATTGATGGAACAATATGGCCAGTAACCATCACACTGGCCTTCTTTTTCCAGGGCACGGGCTAAAAGTCATGTTGGCTGTCTGCCACTGTGATGGTTACTGGATCCACTGGCCACATCGTTCTCCACAGAATACCTTGGTTCTGTGGAGAACAGCTGGTTTATTCTCCTGCCTTTGATCTCTCTGGTGTAGTTGTTGCTTGGCAGGTATGGACAGGTTCCTGTACTTCTGCAACCTCCCTCTGTGCTACCCTGATCTTAGCCTCCTGCCCTTTCAGCCAAGAATCTCACTGATTACTGCTGCCCTATTGTAGTTAGGCTCGATAATGGTGGGTGCAGATATTGTACACAGTGCTGCATTAACATCTAGCAGACCTAACATGGGGGTGGGGGTGATGATAACTCCCCCTGACCTGGCGTCCTGGCTCCCCCTTGCCATAGCACTTAATTTGTACCTTCCTTCTTGTCAAGGTGCCCTGGTTCCACAACACCTGACACAGACCTTGTTGATTGCTTAGCAGCGGGGTAGGGAGTCTAGTCTAGCCTAAGGACCCTTATTGGATACAGACACGCCGGGTGGGAATCAAACTTGCGATCCTCTGCTCCAAAGACGTGTAGTCTACCCACTACTCTAGTCTCTACACTACTATACTAGCTTGTCTGTGTGTTGTGTCAATTTTGCCTTCCCTCTTTCTCAGCTGTTTGGAGGCAGGCTAGGCGTACCTTTATCACACATCTTTTCTATTTTTAATGTAACATATGCCATTTTATTTAGGCAGATCTTATTTCATACATTCTCCCTGTTTTCCCGAGATTGGGCACCAAGCCCTGTACAAGATGAGCTTTGATATATACGCTGATTTGATATAAACCAAGATTCCTTCATTTTAGTTAGGGCAGGGGTCAGCAACCTTTAACACCCAAAGAGCCACTTGGACCCAGTTTCCACGCAAAAGAAAACACTGGGAGCCGCAAATACTTTTTGAAATCTAAAATGAAGATAACACTGTATATATTGTGTTTTTTACCTTTATGCTTGGTGTGAACAACTAAAGTAAGTAAGTAAAGTTTATTTATCAAGGGCTTTTCACAGACAGGCAGTCACAAAGCACTGTACACAAATATTAAAATAAACAATACAATCAATAGACATTATACACAATTTAAAAGATCAAATGTAAATAATGTAAAGAATATAAAATAGGTAGATCAACAAAAGGCTTGTTTGAACTGAAAAGTTTTTAACTGCTTTTTAAAAGAATCCACAGAGCAACTAAGGTGTGTTGCTTATGAAATCCATGAAGTGCTACAGAGAAAATTACATTTTATTTATGTAATTAACACATTTTGAACTCTTAAAGAAATATAACAAAAGGAAAGACACCCAGCTGAACTAAAATGATCCATGTAGCAAACAAAAACTGTTGTGAGCCGCCACCCTTTGGGCTTTTGGAGCCTTGACCTGACTTTTAAAAAATAATTTGAAAAAAAGCACTATGCTGCTAAAAATATATATATATATATATATTTGCAAAATTCTCCCTAAATATGTATTTTACCTGGTTAATGTGTGTTGCGGGGCGCGGTCTGCAGCGCCGCTGCAGGGGAGGCGGACGCACCTGAGCGGCACCCACAATCACGCCTTGCCGCCTTAACGTCTGTGCTCTCTCTGCTGTTGTGTTGTCGGGCTGTGAGCTGAAAAGTTACAGCCGGCTGTATGCGTACAACAACCGTGTGTGAAAAGCGATCGATAAAGAGATGCTGAAAAGCATGTTCATGCAAACATCTTCGGGTCTGCCGTGATATCTTTATAATGGGACTTCTGCTCCTGAACCTCTGCGCACAGCGTCTGCAAATCGGGGCTGTACGAAGTCACTTTCATCTTCACGCAGGACTGTAAGCTGTCATCTGTGAGGCGTGAGCCCCGGTGTTTGTTTTTAACATAGTTCACGGTGGAGAACAGCTGCCGACATAATATGGATCCGAAGATCCATAATTGGCCTACCTGGGGTCGAAAGTCTCGATAAATGCACGACGTTTCGGCGGGTATACCGGCTTCCGCGAGTGTGACGCTTATTTTGAGCGATGAAAAAAAAAAAAAGATATAATTTTATTTTTATATTTCAAAATCACAATAATCTTCCAATTTAGAACTACAAGTTAAAAAAAGAACTAAACACAAATAAAATACACTTCAGCTAAATACTTCTAATTTCATTTCCCAAACTACCCGGAGGTGCAAAATAAAGACTAAAGAGCCGCATGCGGCTCCGGAACCGCGGGTTACCGACCCCTGAGTTAGGGGGTTAGGGTTAAATTAGACTTGCTGAACACAATAATAGCTCATTTTGTAAATTACATTTAAAAAGGGATTAATCAGAAGGGTGCCAATGAGCCAAAGAGATACTGCCTTCCCAACGTAGTCCCTAACTCAGCTGGAGGCTTCACAACAGGAATTCACTAACCAATAGGTAATGTGGCAGTGGCTGCATTCATCCTTTATATACAGCCTATGGAAAAATCACATATTAAATTGCTAGAAAGACATATTGATTAAAACGTCATCACAGGAAGAGTCATTCCTTTGCAGAACAATTTAAGTGTGACACTGCGAATGGACCACAGAAATACCCTTTTGCTCATAAAACTTCCTAATGTATTCAGCAATGGCGCGCTCATGATTAAGCTCTTTCCTGAACAACATAATATAACATTTCGGGGCCAAATGACAACCAAGGATGCTGAAGCAGGAAGTGAGGATGGCTGCACTTTGTACTGCTGGTTGGTATTTCCCTGTCAAGGTCAAATAAATGGGGAGGAAGATGATCCAGATGACTACAAACAGCAGCATACTGATGGTGATCAAAGAAGCATTTTTGTACAAATCTGGCAGCTGTCTACCTTTGAATGCAAACAGGAAACAAATAAGGCCCAAGAAAGTGTTGTAGACTAACATGGCTATAAAGTATGTATGGGGCTCAATCTTACAGTTGTATAGGATAGTGTAATCTAAAGATTTATTGTCAGGATGTGGTGGTTCTTTGGTCAGCCATGAGACAGATAGGCCCAACTGAATCCCAGAGATGATGGTCACCACCACCAATGGCTTATTCAGCTTCTTTATCCAAGACTCTGCCTTAAGGTCAAACTTGAAGCCCAAGAAGATCTGAAGCAAGTTTGCCAGAATGCAAGAGATGCAGAGAGTAAAGGCTATGCCGAAGAGAGGAACACCTACACAGTGAATCTTCTCAGTAGGCTTGCCTATGAAGGTGAATGTAAGACAGAAGCCAGCCAGCAATGCAAAAAGCTCCAGAAAACACAAATAACCTCCAACTGCTTTCACAATGGGAGTTTTAAGATATACTGCAAACAGAACAGCAAACACAACGGTAGCAATGATCCCAACGACTGCAAGGGAGCTGAGAATGATTGAGAAGGGATCTTCCCAATCGAGATAGTCATCACTTTTTTTCAAACATGTATTCTCTTCAGGATGAGAATATGCCCCATCTTCACAATGCTTGCATGTTGAATCTGCAGAAGGAAACAAAAACACAAGTAGCACAAGTAAAGAAGACAATATTTTCTTATCCTATAATCATTTGGAAAGAAAAAGAAGCTGCAATCATAAATTAATATTAAACAGGCAAGTATAATGAATGCATAATGCACTTTGCACATTTAGGAAGACAAGATAGGCAATAAAATTACATCTGGACTCAGGACTCGAAATGCAGGACTCGCAACACGGGAATGAACTCAAAAGGACAGTTTATTGTAGACGCAGGAAAATGATACAACTAATAATGAAATAAACTAGACTGGGAAAATATAATCTAACGTTCCACAGAGTGGCACACAAAGGATCACATAGCATGAGGAACGACGCAACACGGAACAGAGGGGGACTCTGACATAAATACACAGAGGGTAATGAGGGAAGGGAAGCACACAAGGAACACAGCTGAGGACAATTACACTTGACAGGAATGGGAGGACACGAAACTGAAAACGCTGACACCAAGACATGGACCTTAAACGTAACACAGGAAGTACAGAGAGAGAGAGAGAGAGAGAGAGAGAGAGAGAGAGAGAGAGAGAGAATGAAGAAATATACGAAGGGAAGACGAAAACACAGAACACAAGGGGTGGGAGCAAAGCACAATAACGCACATCATGATATAGACAGTCACACAGAGGGAGACACAGAAGGCAACAGACAGAGAAGACTTAAACACAGAAGACTAAAGTAATCGTTACATTCACCAAATGCTGGAGGGCACAGAGAAACAAGAGGGGATCAAAACCCAGGAAGCATAAAATAAATCACAAATGAACCAGACATAACACAAAAATCACAAAGAACTGAAAACACTAGGTCAGGAGACCCAGGACCCTGAGTGTGACTCCAAATCCAGACCTCCATGGGTTGCTACATTTGATTTCTATTGATAATTTTTGTGTGATTTTGTTGTAAGCACATTCAACTATGTAAAGAACAAAGTTTTTGAATATTTCATTCATTCAGATCTGCGTTACCTTTGTTTTTTTGAGCAGTGTAATTTAGATTTGGAATAAAAGACTTACGATTTCCATCAGAAATCTCTCCACTTGCACACGGAGCACAAACTCCGCAACACTTTCCTTTTAATGTAAATCCTTGTCCTGCTTCACATTTTTTTGAGCAATTGTAAACAGAGACCTGCAAAAGAAACAGTAGCATGAGTACATGATTCATAAACCTTAATGGGACATAAATGAATGTTAAAAACTCATCTCACCATGTCATTTATGAGGTGTCTGAAAAGGTCTGTTGGGACTGTAATTTTTCCATCTGGACTGTATTCTCCAATAGTTTGTATTATCATACTCTTGTTGCAATCAGACCTGTTCCAGTATACAATATCATATCCCAAACTGGGATCTCCATCACTATCGAAGTATATTTGTGTGTTGTTCTCAGTAAAGTTTACTTTCTGGATTTCCGATAGAAGCTGTGAAAAAACCAAAACATCATAAAGGAAGAAAGACATTTTTATGAAATAAAATCATCACAAACTGCAATATATTTGAAATTTTAATGTTTAACCTTTTCTAAGAAAAACTTACATATCTACCAATAAACAAGACAAATGTCGATAGTTTAGCAGTGGGTGCTGTGGAATGTGTAACATCTCTGCCCAGAAAAAGGGCAACATTGTGTAAAAGAAAATTGGAAAATTTGCAAATCATTTAAAATTTAAGAAGTTAATATTAATCATTGTTGTTGTTGTTGTTGTTTTTAAATTGTTAGCTGTTTGGAGGTTATTGAAATGGTTTGTTTGGACTTTCAGCTGAGATTTTGACATTTTTGTAGGGACCATACATGTCTATATTTAAGTAACAGAATAATAATGAATAATAATGATAATGAAGTTATCTTGCAGGCCGGATATAATTGTATCTGGCTCGGTGTATGTTTGACACCCCTGGTTTAAATGATTGAACATTTGGACTGCAGGCAAGACAGCTTAGGGTGTTTTTAGTAAAGTGCCATGCTGCTGAAATATGTGCAGTTTTGCTGAAAGAGGAAGTGAAAATGAAAACGTCCAAGGTTTGGAGGCCTATCTCCCCCCACCACCACTTCCCCTGCTGGTAGCGGACTCCCTCATACATCGGTGCGTTGGTGGTTCTTTGTGTCCCGGGATGGGCGTCCAGGTACACGCCGGCTCACTCCTTGGTGGCCGCTTATCGGGGCCTGGAGCCTGGGGCTCGCTCGGGCCACTTCGGAGGTGGGGTGCCCCCGGCCTCTCGGCCTGGGGCTCGGTCACTCAGGCACAGCTGGCTGCCGACCGAGCTCACGGGCGCGTCACTGCAACCCGCGGCTGCTGAGTGACCCCTCATCTGGGACTCTCCTCAGCTCTTTCTGGGACAGTGGCGCGGCTGCCCCTCTGTTGGTCTTCCTTGGTCTCTTGTGTTCTGGGGGCCTCTGGATGTCTGGAGTTTTGATCTCCTCCATACCTGCTTCATGCCCTGGGGGACGGGGCCATGGCCCCCCCACACCCTCTAGCAGATCATTACATGAAGGAACCTTTTAAATACAAGCGCATCCATGGTCACAGGTGTACACACGGGTGCTCACACACACAAACTACACCCTTTTTGGCTCCTACCTCAAAGCACACTGTGTTCTGTTGATCTATGTGCTGCACAATAATGTTTAATATTTAGTATTTACTGTCATATTCCCATATATCATTGTGATGTTGTTTATTCTATTACTCTTGTTTTCTTCTGCTTGTTTTCTTTTTTCTTTCTCAACAGGTGATCCAGGTGATCGATATATGTATTTTTTTTTCGCTGCTTATTCTGTTGGTTTTTGTTTTTTGCCCTCTATCCCCGTCCCTCTTCTCGGCTGTTTTTCTTTCCCCCAGTCAAGTCTGTCCCGTATTCAGCAAGTGAAAATAAAATAAACAATAAAAGGTGAATCAAATGGACCATTATGGCAAGGCTGGGATGGTCAATTTGGTAAAGTAAATCCGTTGGGCATCTTTCTTTGCCTTTAGACAATAATTCTGATGGCAAAAGAGCCAAACGGGACAGGCAAAAGAAAAAAAAGAAAAAAAAAGAAAAGAAAAAGTATGTTGTTTGTACCATTCAGCATAAATGATTTCCTGGCAATATTATGGTTGATTTTTCTCCAAGAATATCAATTTCTGGTTAAGTTTCATGTTTTAAAGACAGACAAAATTTCACAAACTTCTTATGTAACTGAAAATATTTGTTAAAGACAAATAATTAATAATTGGCAAGCTATCTTTATTGTACCTCTAAGGCTGTGAAACTGGAGCTTCGTTCACACAGATGGTCGTTACACTTCAGCAAGCGTCTGAGCCCTTCAGCAATGACTCGAACTGCTATATAGATACCATAAGATTCATCCTGGTCGATGTAAGAAGCCAGATATTGGTTTCTTTCTTCTTCAGACTTATTTAAAGAAAGTAGATGCTGCGTCTGGTAATCTCTAAGAATTGTGTTATTAGTTCCATTAAACATCGACATGACATGGTCTTTAAAGCCAGGCACCTCTTTCTGCTTATATATGAACCCAAAAACTTCTCCTGCCAGTTTGATGTCTGACATTGCAGAGATCTTTGAAGAGCTGGACCATGCATCACTTGCAATCCACGTTCTGTTGACTCTGTGTTTAATAGCTGCTTCCAGGATGATTTCTGCATTAGTGTCCTTTGTGAAGATGATGATGGCCTCAGCAGAAGAGTTTTGAATTTTTTCCAGTAGTTCATTCAGCTCAGTTTGGTCCATGCTATTATTGTTTGTCGTAAAATCAGCGGACAAGATGTGAACAAATTCAATGCAGATGCTCTTTTTGTTGAAGTTGTCTTGAAGGCTATCACTGCCATATTTCCCATACTCATCATCACTTCCCACAATAATCACTGTTTTCCAATGGAATATCTTCACCAGCTCAACAATACCTCTTGTCTGATATTTGTCACTAGGCACGGTTCGCAGAAAAGTGGGAAACTTGAACTTGCTGCTCAGCAGCTCACTTGTGGATGCATAACTAATCTGTTAAACAGACATAGAGCATATATGAAAACAGTTCATTAAAGATTTTTCAACACATAAGCATGGAAATCTAAAGACAGATTATGTATTTGCTGATATTATTGATTTTCATCAAATTTAGATTCTTATATTTCTAACTGAGCTTTGTAGGACAGAAAAAGAGAAAACAAACCTGGGCAACTGAAGACAGAGCAACAAGTCGTGCAACAGCTATTGATACTTCTGAGTACCTTTCCCCGATCACCACCTTGGTTTTGGGTTCAAGTAACTTGAACTGAGCATCTGCTGGCACTAAACAGCTTTCTGGGTCTGACTGATTCTTCAGCAGCTGGAGAGTTGCTCTCAAGGCGAGGCCGACATCTCCACAAGTGTCATAGATGTCGTATCCTATCGTGATGTTAGGTAGGTTGATTTTGTTGATGGCGTATATCATCACTTGACTGTGCAGGAATGTGTTTAAACCATAGCTGCAAGATTGACAGAAGACAGATTAAATTCACAAATCATCTATTTGACACTAATGAGCTGATGAACTCAGCCTGTACTTACTCACTACAGGAGAGAGGTGCAGAAGTGTTAGTCCTATTAGTTTTTAAATGAATGGGGAAAAGTCCACCAATGATGATATTCCCAGGAGAGTATGCACGGAGAAAACTATTCTGTCCTAAAGAGGAGTGAAACACACTCATGACAAATAACCACATTAAAAACATCATGGATACGCACAGGTAGAACATTTACACGTGTCTATCTTCTCTTTTCAGTATGACCAGGTTCCTGTACAGCAGCTATATAAAAAACTTCTACTCGTTTATCATTTGCATCATCAGATTGTTTTTGTAACGCAATCCAAATGAGTTCCTCTTTAATCTTCCAAACACGAAAAGACCAAGATGATTTGAATTTGTCACAGACAATGATGTCTAGGTTTTAGTTTCAACATGTTAAAATAAATTAAAAACATTTTTTCCAAGTTTTTCTAAATGATAATACATAACATATTCAAACAGGAGTAGAAATAGGCATAAATACGGTGGCCCTGAGAGGCCAAACGGACTGCAACTTCAGAAAACACTTGCAAAAAAAAAAAAAAAAACCCGCTGCAAAAAGAAAAATGCTGCAAAAAAAAAAAAACACCTGCAAAAAGAAAAACGCTGCTCTTGCTCTTGACGAAGGCGGTCGCACTTTTCTCCTCTCCTCCTCTCCCTTAGCTTCCCTGCTTAGCCTCTTATGTCCTTTTCTAGTCTCGTGTTTTTTGTCTTACTTTTCCCTGGAACATTCTCTCACAGTCTGTTCTCTAAAACCTAAAAGAGGAATTATGGATTGGATCAACTGGTCTTTGGGCTTGGGTGAGCCTGAGTGCTGAAGATATCTACCTATTTGGAACCATGGTAACAGGGTTCTGGCTGATCGGAGCTGGCTTGGCCCTGACTTATCGAAGAATTAAGAAAGCGAAACCGGCTGTTCAAACCCCCACAAGGCTGCCTGCTGGGATTGGAACGATGGGAGAGGCGTGAGTTTCTCAAAATGGGCTCATTGAGTGCAGCACGGATAAGATCTTGGAGAGGCTACAGCTGCTGTGAATACTCAGAATAAGATCTCTGACTGCAGACTGGATACATCTCGAAGGGCTAGCTCGGAATAACATCTCTCGGCGCAAATTGGATGACATCTCGGGGAGGCACACTGCCGTTCTCAGAATTGGCTCCTTGAGCACAAGAAATGACAACATCACAGAACGCAAGTATGGCTCTCCACGGCTCTCCAACGGGAGATTGAGAGACCAGTGTTGGACTGTAGAACTGCTTTGAAATTCATATGAGCTGTTCGCACTAAAGTAAAAAGCACCATCACTTCATGCGGATACCCCTTTGGCGCCAGCTGCGGTCTCAAGGCTGGAGCTGAACAACAACACCCTGATAACGACTGTGTTTAGTCTGTTCCTTCCCATTCCATGCAAGGCCACCTGGGTTGGCTGGAAGACTGTTTACTTAGCCTAGCAGGGCGAAGGACACTGTCTCAGCTGAACTCTGGACACGCACACACATACATATACACTGATATGCACACACTCATCCCCCCTCCCTTTCCAAACGCCTTCGACGCTTATTCCCTTCCGATGCTGACGGTGGATCAAGGAGGCCAGCGCACGCAGGCCCGGATGTACTGTCTAATTCGGCGGTCTCTCACCCTTTACCTACCCCTGTTGCTTGTCATGTGTTTCTTTGGTGTATTAAGAGTTTTTTTCATGTGCTATGTGCAGAGGTGTTTTTTTTCTGTTCTCAAACTGATCTCCCTGTTGGAGCTCAGTCTGGGGGGAGTTATTTTTTTTCTCCTTATCTTTCCTCATGTGGTGCATTTTCCATTGTTATACCTCTCTGACCTGTCTTCCCCATGTGATGTTTTGTGTAACGTATGTATGGTCGGAGGGTAAGATGGTGCCGCCATTGCGTGCAATAGGTCGGCAGCCTTATGAAATTTCCCCTTGTGGGACTAATAAAGATATATCAATTCAATTCAATTCTTACAGAAAACCAGTTTTGCAATGAAAGCACCAGTTAGAATAAGGAGGTTAAATTTAAAAGTTGTTCTGAAAAGCTAACATTAGTAAGTACTTTATTCATGGACCACCTCACCCACCCACTAACCCATACAGAATCCTCAAACTGTTTCACTGAGGTAAGTGACAAACTGTTCTCCATAAACAATAACTGCACTTCATTTAAACTCTCAACGATGAAATAACTATCGCCACCAGGGACAATACTTATAAAAAAAACAACCATACTCAGTCAAAAATCACACTCAGTGAGAGATAATCTAGCCTTTTCTTATATCCCTTAATTCTTAATAAATTAAAAAAAAAAAAAACATTAAATGACTTTCTGAAGAAAAAATTAAGATCTCATCAGACACCGTCACTACCTGTAATAGTGTCTGGGACAAAAAAAATGTTAAAGGCAATGTCTAATACCCAGTACAAAAAGCCCAATAAACAAGGATTGTTTTCAGTTGACAACATTGTTATACCTTTCTGACCTGTCTTCCCCATGTGATGTTTTTGTGTAATGTATGTATGGTCGGAGGGTAAGATGGCGCTGCCATTGCGTGCAATAGGTCGGCAGCCTTAACATGAAATTTCCTCTTATGGGACTAATAAAGGTATATCAAATCAAATCAAATAATCATTCAATAATAATCATTACTCAGTCAAATATTATGAACGCAAAGAACTGGTTTAAAAAACTAAAGGAAGAAACAGCAATTAGTTCTGATCTAATCTGCTCAACAAATCCAGAAACGATGGGGAAAAAGAGAAGAAATACTCCACAATAAACTTAGTTTTAAATGGTTGCTGTTAGCATTTGCACGCATTTAATAAAATAAATCATGTGAATTTAAATTAATGGTATATTTATGGTTTTGGAAAGTAAACTTGAACATGACAAGAACCGCAACAAATATTTCCTTGGTGAATTTGTGCAATTAAGTATTGAGGCAGTAAGGGAGGATTCAGGCTCACCTGGTCCAGCCCTAACTATATGCTTTAAGAAATAACCATGTTCATCTCTCCAGTGGTGACATAGAGGCCAAGTGTCAGAGATCACCTGCCTGATTCAGTTCCCTTTTTATAAAGGGATATTTTTATCAACTGTATTTGAATAATATGCAAAATGCATTTTATTTGCATTGTAAATATTTTTGCTGTATTGAGGCAGGTCTGAAAGAAGTCCAACCAGTATTAGCAAGCTGTACTCAGAGAGCATATTGTACATTTATTTTATAACATTTATAATGTGCTTAAATGGTTGTAAATGAGAACACTTGGTTTTAGTTGTTTTTTCCGATTTTAAAAAAAGCATCTATCTATGTCATTAAGCTGATAAAAGAAAAAAAATGGAATTTTGTCCGAGGCCTTTTTCTTCTTTAGCATTTTGTCCCTTACAGAAAGAGTTCATGCAAAACATTGAAAAGTACTTCTGGGTATTTGTTCCACTTTAATCATGCATTTCCATCCAGGAATTAATTTCCATCTAGGGAGTGGTCCAGGGTGACAATGTCTCGATTCACAGGGCACGGTGTTTACAATGTCCACGAATGCTTCATTCACTGAGTTCGGGGACTAGTGCCAAGTTAAGTAACAAGGACACCTGCTATACCTTCTCCCTTTCATGCAAGCTCAGCATGCTGTGACTGAATGACACACGCACATTGCCTTTTTTTATTTTACAGATTGCACATCCTTGATTCCTCTTTTTGACCCCTCTCCTTGCATTTCAGAGCCTCCTGCAGAGATGGAAGCAGAGGAGGTGAGGAAGATATCCTACAAGAGGACTTGAGGAAACAGGCATTTAACAAAATGAGGCATCTTTGCTTTGTAGCTTCATTTCTAAGTGTTGTCAGTTCAATATGACGTTTGGCACAGCTGTACCATAAACTGTGTTCTTATAACCCAACAACACCTATAGTTGGCATTTGCTGTTAAAGAAGTAACAGTTCTCCAAACTTAAAGTCACAATGTATGTATAAACATACGGAAAGTGACCACAATTAGAATCATAATCAAAACACCAAATTATTGAATATATTTAATTCAATTCAATTCAATTTATATAGCACCAAATCAGAACAACAGTCATCTCAAAGTGCTTTATATTGTAAGGTAGGCCCTACAATAATACATACAGAGAAAAACCCAACAATCAAATGACCCCCTACGAGCGAGCACTTTGTTTTTGTTTTGTTTTTGTGTTGGTTTTTTTTTTTTTTTTGCCTGTCCCGTTTGGTTCTTTTGCCATCAGAATTATTGTCTAAAGGCGAAGAAAGATGCCCAACGGATTTACTTTACCAAATGGACCCTCCCAGCCGTGCTGTAATGGTCTATTTGATTCATCTTTTATTGTTTATTTTATTTTTTATTTTCACTTGCTAGATAAGGGACAGACTTGAATGATGAAAAGAGAGGGGAGAAAGAAAGAGGGAAAGAAAAACAGCGGAGAAGAGGGACGGGGATAAAGGGCAAAAAACAAAAACCAACAAAATAAGCAGACAAAAAATACATATATCAATCATCTGGATCACCTGTTGAGAATGAAAAAAGAAAACATGAGCAGAAGAGAACAAGAGCAATAGAATAAACAACATCACGATGATGTATGTGAATATAACAGTAAATACTAAATATTGAATATTATTGTGCAGCACGTAAGATCGACAGCGCACTGTGTGCTTTGAGGTAGGAGCCAAAAAGGGTGTAGTTTGTGTGTGTGAGCACCCGTGTGTACACCTGTGAGCATGGACGCGCTTGTATTTAAAAGGTTCCTTCATGTAATGATCTGCTAGAGGGTGTGGGGGAGCCACAGCCCCGTCCTCCAGGGCATGAAGCAGGTATAGAGGAGATCAAGACTCCAGACATCCAGAGGCCCCCAGAACACAAGAGACCAAGGAAGACCAACAGAGGGGCAGCTGCGCCACTGTCGCAGAAAGAGCTGAGGAGAGTCCCAGATGAGGGGTCACTCAGCAACCGCGGAGCAGGAGCCAGGGGGGGTTGCAGTGACGTGCCCGTGAGCTCCGCCGGCAGCCAGCTGTGCCTGAGTGACCGAGCACCAGGCCGGGGGCACTCCACCCCCGAAGTGGCCCGAGCGAGCCCCAGGCTCCAGGCCCCGATAAGCAGCCACCAAGGAGTGAGCCGATGTGTACCTGGACGCCCATCCCCAGACACAAAGAACCACCAACGCACCGATGTCTGAGGGAGTCCGCCACTGGCAGGGGAAGTGGTGGTGGGTGGAGATAGGCCTCCATACTTTGGAGGGCCTGAGGTGTCCCCAGAGAGGTGGCGTCTGACACCCAACCTGACATATAGACACAGACATACAGGCACACACAGACACAAACATCCATTCCCACCCTCATGCTCTCATATGCACTTACTCAACACTCACCCCACGTGGAGACAGACATAAAGAGACACTTTACACACAATCACACTCCCCAAGTGTACTCTAAGCCTCGGGTCTAGGTACCCTTGTCCCTGGAGGGGGAAACTGCACCCAGACCCAGGTGTTGTTACCCTTTTCCCTGGGGTGGGGAGAAGCAGACCACCCGGACTCCGCAGCAGGGAGGCCCCACACTCCAGACCCCAGTCGGACGGCCAACTTCTCCTCCTAGCCCCCCCGCTCCAGCAGGCCGCAGAGAACGGGGGGGTGTGAAGACTCCAAACCTCCCTCCACCCGCTCATATGTAGTGTTGATGCATGTGTGTTCTAAGGTGCATTTAAAACCCAGGAGGGCATGGAGCTACCTGCCAGAGAGCAGCAGGTAAGCGCATAGCCCCTCCCGATAGCCCTCAATATCTACGTGATGGGGAGGGAAGGAAGGGAGGGGCAAGTGACCCCTCCCTGGGGCCAGCTCCCTCGCTGATCCCAGTAGGCACCCCCATACTCTGCAACCCGCCAGGGAAAGGGGGCCCAGGCCCATCCGGACCGGGGCCCAGTACAGCAGCGCCACCCGGCTCCACAGAGCCCGGGACAGCCCACCCGACCCCACCTCAGAGAAAACTGCACCCACCCCGTCTTCCACTCATCTTCCAGACTACACAAGACAATAGACACCCAGGCTGAGATCTTCCTCCACCTCTCCTGTATCTCCCCCTCCTGCAGAGTGAGTTCCTGAAGAGAGGAGAGCTCCTGCAAGATGTAACAACCTCCCCCACCAGTTGAAGTGCCCCCCAGGTGGCTCGATGCACCGGCGGAACCCTGCGCCAGGACTGGGCCCCCATACACCCACCCGCCCACAACCCCGGCAACACACCAACCAGGACCCAAGCCCCGAGCAAGCACTTTGGCAACAGTGGGAAGGAAAAACTCCCTTTTAACAGGAAGAAACCTCCGGCAGAACCAGGCCCAGGGAGGGGCGGCCATCTGCTGCGACCGGTTGAGGTGAGAGAAGGAAGACGGGATAAAAGACATGCTGTGGAAGAGAGACAGAGATTTATAACAAATATGATTCAGTGCAGAGAGGTCTATTAACACATAGTGAGTGAAAAAGGTGACTGAAAAGGAAAAACTCAATGCATCATGGGAGTCCCCCAGGAGCCTATGCCTATTGCAGCATAACTAAGGGAGGATTCAGGCTCACCTGGTCCAGCCCTAACTATATGCTTTAAGAAATAACCATGTTCATCTCTCCAGTGGTGACATAGATAGAGGCCAAGTGTCAGAGATCACCTGCCTGATTCAGTTCCCTTTTTATAAAGGGATATTTTTATCAACTGTATTTGAATAATATGCAAAATGCATTTTATTTGCATTGTAAATATTTGAGGAAAAAATATATTAATTGGATCAGAATATTTAAATAAATAAATAAATAATCCAGAAATAGATGTGACCGTCCCCTCTTTCACCAGTCTCTGCTCTTCTAAATACAAGCCAATGTTGTGTGTCACTTTTTTTTTTAGCTCCTTTTCTCATTACTTTATATGTTATATATATATATTTCAATGTCATTCTGCTTCTTTTTCATCTTTCCAGGCAGAGCTAAAAAAAACTAAAAATCAATTTTCATGTGGTAAAGAAAATCTGATCCTAGTTTCTGAGACAATGGAATTTTTCGCAGTCCTTCACATCCGGCAGCATCAGATTGTTGCTTAATCCTCGCAGTACTCACACGTCAGAGTGCACATGATTGTATTTGTGGACCCTTCAAATATCAATAGCTGAAATCCAAGCACGGGCACTTTTGTTGAAATCAAACACCGAGTTTGGGCTGAGTCAGGGAGTTGGCAGAGACACTGTGTAATTTAATCATTGCAAATTAATTTGCTTTGTCTGCAAAGAAAGCTACAACTTAATTTGTGACAGACTCAATTGTGCAAGTCAGATGTGTCTGAAAAAGACTTGTCGTTCTGATGCATATTTTTTGAACATGTGGCAGCCCATTTTATCTGGTTTCTGTCTTTCCTGCTGCTATTATATGTATTTGGATTAAATCAAGTTCCACGCCAAGATTAGATTACAGCTCACAGCGAATTCAAAACAGTATCTTCAGTCAGAGAGAGTGTGTCCTTTTATCCTCTGCTCTTCCATTTCAAGAGCACAGCACATCCTTCTTTGGCGTGAATGTGCTGAGTTAGCAGTGATTAAGAGGGAGATTAAATGGGATGGATTTAAATCTTGTGAAGGTAAATTAGAAAGTAGCAAAGATCTAAAAACCTAACAACAGAGATAATAAACATAGATATGGAGATACTGAAATGTTGTGACTCCCTACTTTTAGACATCTAAACACTGTCAGTTCAGAAATTTATAGACAGAAATGTTTTCATGCTTTTTAGATTTCTGTGGAAAGGCAATCTATTTTAAGGGAACTTTGGAGTCACCTTTCCCCTTTAATTTTTAAATAAAACATGCCTATATGACTGCCTCTTTTCACCTCTAAAATATTTTCAAACTAGAAATAATCTGTTTAAGTGATGCTGAAAAAAGAAATTAAGACCTTTAGTATTTTGTTTGTTCCTCTATCTACAGGAATTATATTTTGCCAGAGTAGTGAAAAGCCTTCATCTTCTTTTGGAAGTAGTCAAATACTGTCTTCTTAAGCTCATTAGAACCATTTAAACTCTGTTTTTTGCCTTATAAGCTGTATTTCCATATATGTTTGTACATTTTCCAACAGATCACTGCACCCATTTTCAATTTTTCCAGCAAAGTTTTAACAAAATGAGGGGTGACTCAAGATTTTTGCACAGCACTACAGAAAAGGTAGAAGAAGGCATAAAGCTTTCCTATTAATAAAGCTTATAGTTATTGGTGCTCCAGGCTCGGGCTGCATGCCATAAACTTTGTCTTCTCTTGCTTGCAGCTTTGTCCTTTCTCTGCACCTTTCTGCAGCTATTTCAAAGCTGTGCTTACTGAACACTTTGTGTAAATTCACTGTAATTACTCGATACGCATGAATACAAATACAGTTTGTATTTGTTTAACTGTTTTAACTGTTGGCTTTGTCTGTCTTTGCATCTTTGCATCAGTCTCCCAGCATGTATTGACTTTCAGAGTTTGAATACCATGACAGGACAAAAAGCACCCCTCTGTTCCTGTTCCCAGCTGACCTTTATTACTGAGGTAACCCACAGATATTGCTGACGGTGGTTTCCAGTTAGAACAACCTACGCAGTGAAGTGAATTAGATTGCAATACTGTGTGACTTTTAGCGGAAAGGAAAGGCGCAGGAGAAAGAAATCAAGCAGAAAAGGTGACCGTGCTCCTGAGTGCTGATGCAAACATTTATTTAAGTGCTGAAGTCACAGGCTGCTGAGCAATTCTCTGACAGCTGACGGCTGCAGTATGACTGTTTTCAGCAGTCTGTGAGACTAATCTGACTACAGAGCACCACTTCACCACAGGCACTCAGTGATTTGTATTTAAATCAGTCATCTGTATAGTATTGGCAGCATTTGGAGGGCAGCTAGGACGTTTGGCCTGTTTTCATTGATCTTATCTGTGGAAGATTAGGACACACATACATACTGATGATGAAGGTGACTGCGGCGAGAGGAGGATTCAATGTTTGCTCTCACACACAGTCAACTTTGAGCTGTGTGGACGTAATATAAATCCTGCTAATGATAATAAACCTCGACACAGTCATTATACTGTCTCCGTTTACAGGCTATCAATACTCATCATAGCATGTACTGTTAATTCAGCACCCTCCAAGTTCTTTTTATTGACTCTTAGCCCAGGGACATTGATTAAGAGCTCATTACACTGATAACCCAGCAAACAACAAGAGGCATCTCACTGGATTAAGCAATTAACTGCATTTGAAAGGAAGATACAAGCAAGAGAAGGGGAAATGAGGCACAGATCAATAGCAGGTCTGCGGCAGCATGATAGCAATAGGTAAAGACAAAGGACATTACTAGAATTCTGTGCTATATTTCACACTTGTTGGTAAAAATCACAGATTGGGTCTGAACAATGAACACAGCCTCTGAAATGTCATTCACTTGTTTGTAGACTCTATTTTGAAGCCTCAACTTTGGCTTGGTGGCCGTCGCCATCTTGTTGTTGTTGTTTTTTTGTTTTGTTTTTTTAGAGACAGTAGTGATGATAACAAGTAAGTTTGAACGATAAAAGCAAGAGAGAAAAGATGGGTATACAAGGTTGTAGAGAGACCTGTTGTAATGTATGCTTTGGAGACAGTTGAACTGACAAAAAGATGGGAGGCTGAGCTGGAGGTTGCAGAGCGAAAGATGTTAAGTTTAGACGCAAAGTTAGAGAGGCAAGGCTAAAATGGTTTGGACATGTTCAGAGGAGGGATAGGGCTGATAATCTGCTGTAGTGACCCCTTAAAAAAATGAAGAAGAAGAGGCAGAAGAGGTGACCATATTTGGTCAAAAGAGAAGTGTACTAAACTAGATTTGGTTTCCAAGTTGCATCTGTAGACTGTAGTAGTTCATTGCCCACACTGAGATATTTGCTACTAAATGCTAAGTAACAGACTAAATAAATACTACAGCTGCATTCATCAAAGCTAGAACCTAGACCTTTTGGACAATCAACTGCTCAGCGGGTCATGTTATTATTCCAAAATGTACCAATAGCACAAACACAGTCAAGAGTTCCAGTCTATAGACTAAAAAAAAGCTGAGATCACTGCTAGCAGCTACAGCTAACCCTGCAAACTTTAAACCTTAATGCAATTTAAAAGGATGAGATTTACTCAACATTACTCAATATTTGCATTAACTCAGTTTTTTTTGTTTTTGTTTTGATGGCTTTGTTTCCGTCTCCATGTTTGTTCCCACTTATGCAGACATTAACCCATTTCCTGTTTTAATTCATTTCTAATAGGACACTACATAAATTTTTCCAATAAAGTCTCAAAACAATTGGCGAGGATCTGATGACAATCTACATTTATTTTAGCTTTTCATTCATACACTACTGGCACATGGAACTGGAAACCTTGAAGCTGGTATTTGTTATCTTCTATCTGGCTAATTGCTGGTAATCCTGAAGCTGTGACAAAGTGGCAGCTGTGTTCAAAGACTGGGGTTGGTAATTTTAGTATGCAACACTGTGTCAGTTCTCTGTAAAAAGCCCACTAACTGCCATTTGTAAAAACTACAGTGTCTTCTTTGTCCTCAGTAATGCTAAACTGCGTATCTTTGAAATTTACACTAACGTCCTCCTGTGTTTTGTGTTTAATATTTAGCTATCCCGTGACCTTTTACAGAGCACAGAAACATTTAAATAATTCAAAACTACAAAAAACAAGACCATGACTCAGAACTTTCATGCAGTCTATTTATTTAACCCTTTTATCTTGCGCATGGAAGACGATGAAGAAATCTTAAACCTGCCGATGTAATCTCTTGTAAAGTTAAATCATGAATGAGACTGTAGGGGTAGGACTTCTTTAGATGCTGTTCTTTAGTTGTGCATGCTGGTGCAGTTATTGCTTGGCTTGAGCTCTAAGTGTCTTTGCTTCTGATAGAACTTGGAGAACTTGTTAAAGATGTTAGTAATGGGCAGAGCCACGATCAGCAGCCCGCAGATGATGCACAGAGTTCCTATGAGCTTCCCAGCCAAAGTAACAGGTAAAGTGTCTCCATAGCCGACTGTCGTCATGCTAATGGTGGCCCACCACCAGCCAATAGGGATAGTCTGCAACTCAGACTCTTGAGAGTCTTTCTCCACACAGTAAATGAGGGAGGAAAACACGGAAATGCCCACAGACAGGAAAAGCACCAGCAGCCCCACTTCACGGGAGCTGTGCCGTAAGGTGGCACCAAGAGAGCGAAGGCCAGCTGAGTGACGAGCCAGTTTTAAAACACGAAACACTCGCATCAGCCTCAAGATCTGCACAACTTTGCCAACGTTCTCCAGGTCTGTGCTCTCACCCTCATTCATTAGGTCACACAGGATAGTGACATAGAAGGGCATGACTGACAATAGATCGATAATGTTGAGAGGGCTGCACATGAACTTCCTGGCTGATGGTGAAACAACCAAGCGAAGAATAAACTCTGCAGAGAAAAACACGACACACAGGCTCTCAAAAAACGTCAGCACTGGATTTTCTATTTTTTTTTCAGCAGGATCCACCTGATGGAAGTCTGGCATGCTGTGAACACACATGGCCACGATGGAGGTGATGACTACAGCGAGGGATGCTACAGCCATAACTTTGGCTGATGTGGAGAAACCTGGATTCTCAAGTCGAATCCAAACACTCCGGCGGACATTTGCACACCAGGAGCCTTCAAACATTTGTTCGTCATCCTCCAAAACAGACAGATCAGTAATAGAAGAACCAGAGCTATTGAGCTGCATCTCGTCGCTCCTCTGATCCCAGATTCCATCCTCAGCAAGATCCATCAGGTCGTGGAACTTGGTGCTGCAGCAGAAGTCCAGGTGACGCTCCTTGATTCCCCAATATTCAATTTCTTGGAAGAATGAGACCACACATAGCCCGTCGACCAGGTGGATTTTCCCTGTAAGATAAAAGTTGAGAACGTAACAGAAAAAACTTGGGTTGCGGTCAAAGTAGTATTCCATTTCAGAGGGACTGAAATCATCACAGAGCTCCAGGATAGCTTCTTTGGATCTGCAGCACAGAAGACGAGCCAGTCGTGTCTGCGGGAATCGTTTCAGGACGGTGAGGTCCATTCGCTGCTTGAAACCTCCAACGTTGACATTAATGAAGCAACCCTCAGGCTGGTGAAGAATCTTGCCATATGTCATGATGAAGCTCCTCCAGTCCCTGGAGTCAGTGCCTGCAAAGGAGTCAGTGCCTGCAAACAAACACAGAAATGAGGACACCTCGTACTAACGCTTGCTTTAGTCTTTTTTAGTTCTTTTTATCTTTATTGAATTACAGTGTCCGGCTCTTTATGAACGCCCTGACTGCCATTGTACTTTATATTTCATTACTGGCTTTTAAATCAATTTTAAATCCATCCATCGATCCCAGGATCTCAATGCCAAAAGCACCCCCTTCACAGTTGTGCAGGTGTCATAGGTGCCCAGGAAGCATCCTGTTCACACGGTCGAACCACGTCAACTGTACACATATATGTGTGAAACTCTTAATCAATATCAATAATTTTAAAATTTTTCTAATGTTAGCTTTCATAGTCAGGATAGAGTTAGATTTAAAAAGTTAAAATTCACTTACTTTTTATGCAATAATGTGCAGAAGGACCTGAAATCATCAGAGCTGCCTGCTGCGGAGGAGTTTAATTAAATTTTAAGCCTTAAGTAACTAATTCCCCTGCAATGTTTTGAGAATAAGTCAGTGTCATATGTGAGAACATTATTCCAAATAAAACTCCAACAGAACCAAAGTTATTTTGACTGGATTCCAGAAGAATGCACAAGAAGTTAAAATGAACAGAGAATAAGAAAAAGAAATATATTAAAGAGCAAACGAGGGAGATTTAAAAAGGGTTGAGGACCTTTTAAAAAAGTTTTATGGAGACACTGATTGGTGTAATCGGTGGAAACTAGGTCTAAGTATCCCCCCTTGTAGGCAGGGTTGGCTTGTTTCCCTGTGGATGATGTTTACAACGACAGATTGGGTTTTGTAGCCCCCTGCTAAAGAGGTAGGTCATAGGAAAATAATGCTTTGATTGAGTCCATGGAGCGCTTTGTGTTAAAGATTGTGTTTAACCGTTAGGAAAAGGCTCTATGTTTTAATTCCGGTCAGAAGCCCTTAAATGACCCAGTCACGTCTTCCTGTGATACCTGTGAGAGTGGAAACCTAATGTTAAAACACATCATCTAAAATTGAGTTTGATAAAGAAGGTGGGGTCCCCTGTCCCCTCCGAGGTGTTATGTTTGCTCGTCGTGCTTTTTTTCTTTCTACAATCTAAAGATTTTCAGGCCAGTGTGGATACCACGCTGCAAGACCTAGGTTATTACACACCTGCTGTGGCTTTAACCCACTTCAAATGGGTTTTATTAATCTGTCAACCCAGATATGAAGACTTTAGTAGTGATATAGAAGCATCGAAGATTGAGACCATAGAGATCAACTAGATGTTTTTTTCTTCTTGTTAAAGGTGGTGTAAACTTGTTTCCTTTTGGTTCCAGACAGTGAAAATGCTGCGTTTGGATATAATATGGTGGACCTAACAATGGTGGACTTTGGAGAATTTTCACTACAACACTGCAGGACTTTTAAAAATTTTGAAAGTCCTGCAGTGTTGTAGTGAAATTAGCATGTGCACACATGATATATTATTTTTTTGTTTTTAATCTATTCTAAACACGAAGTCATCTGTTTAAATCATTATGTCACTCACAGTTTTTACCACTTATCCAGATATTTAAATTATTTAATAAAGAACTTATTTTTGTATTTGTGGGTTTTTTAGTAGCCACAACTGAGGAGTAAATCTGAGAAAGTGAGAGGTATGGCATGTTCATTATCTATTGACATGTGAGTGATTAACCAATGAGGATACAGTGGTTTATTCTCCTGCCTGATTTAAACAATGACCTTAATGTACATAATGAACTTCATGTGTGATTTAGTATTATCTGAAACGGGAAGTAAGGTAATCTAGAAAATGTTGGAATGAGGGAACTCAGGTTCTCATTGACTTCTTTACAGCCACAAGTATTTGATTGTTTCCCCCTGCTGGCCAGTATGTGGCGTATCGTCACGAAACGTTCTTGTTTAATATCTAGATTAAGAACATTTCTTTAGAATTGTGAGTTTTCAGAAACCTTATGTTTTACTGTAGTTGATGTATAATTTTAATTCCATATGTAATAACTGCCCAACAGGAAAAGTGTAGGCTAGTAAAATAAATGTGTTCACTCTGCTCTAAAAGAGATGTGTTGTGAAAGGAAAACAGCACATAAATTAAAACATTTTTTATCAGCATATGAAAAAATAAATAAACGGCAAGAACTTGAGCTGATTGTGACTATCATTTGTCAGAATTATACATTTACGCATATTCATGATTATTCAGTTTTTTCGTTTTCATTTTCAGAACTTCACTCGAGAAATTGTCACGTCACATACTACTCTTTCAAAGTGCACATCCTTTTAAATTTATTATAATTACACGAAAAAAGGAATTTAATTTTAATGATGAATTTTTAATTCAAAAATTTAAAAACAAATCACCCAAACCCATCCTTATGCAAATACATCCTCCTCCTTATTTTTGTGTGACCTTTTGGTGTAATTTCCGTCGGTATGATACGCCAGAAGTGAGAACGGGCTGGTACTTCCATAGCATTTATAAGTTTATACATTAGACATTTATACGTTTCGTGTAAAGACCATATGCGCGCACTGTAAGCATGTATAGGATACGCTGCATAAAATAATGAAATGTAACACTTTTTCTCAAATTGTAGTACTTGTGTTTTTCCAACCACTTATGTACTTTTACACACCCATGTCACTGGGCAGCGTTTTTCATCCAAGCGGTAATCAATACCGGCTTTCATGGAGCAGTGCAGCTCTTGTGCGTAACACAAGTCCGTGTGTGCGGACTTGTGTTACGCACGCGGTGAATCAAACTATTTTAGACTCTGAAAAGATGCAGCGAAACAACAAAGTACTATTTTTATAAGTAAATATTCTGCACTAACACCGCTTGAACTCAACTCCAAAACCCTAAAAAATTTAATTAAACACCCAGTAAGATCATATTTCCTGTTCAGACATCTCGTTGACCCCCAAAGCCCAGCAGCTTACCTGCTCATGTGCCGATGTGTCCTGCGGATCTTCTGACTTTGTTCAGAGGGGAGTGTGCCGTTCAAGGCGCTCTGCGGTGAGAGAGGTGGAGACGCAACTTCACACAGGATGGCTGGCACGGCACGTCTGCCCCGCTAACAGGCTCTGAGTGGGTATTTAAACTTTGATGTGTAAACTGCGTCCAGGTCGCACCAGGTCCTTTAAGGTGTGTTAAATCGATCCGCGTAAATATTTTATCACTCTGTAATCAGTCTTCGCCGTGCTGTGTACAATTTTCTGCGATTACATTAGTGCTGAAAACGATGATGGGATACTGAACAGAAAATAAATGTAGCAAATGTCGTGAAATAAAAATAAAAGTGGATAAAACTAACACACTAACAGTAAGAAGAGAGGTGGAATAGACACCCCTGTTTTTACACAAATTGGTCCAGGTATGGAAAAATAAAGGAACATTTTTGTATATACTGTATATGCAATATGTGTATCTTTTAAGCTTTATAGGCTGTAATGTGAGTATAATTTTATGCAATCTCCAGTTTTGCAGTAAATCATGGCCAGAACACTCAAAGTGCTTTGAGTGGTCATGTAAAGTAGGAAAGCAAACCAGTCCATATAACATTTACTATCAAGAGCAAAATCTCGAGATATCCTGAAGGGCATATAGTGTTATAACTGAGCAAGCAGGGCAGACAGTGGACAAAACTTGTTCTCCCTGGTCTATTTGGAAACCCAAATACTCCATTGAACTGATCTCTGTATGGATGGACAGTTGGTACATTTCAGAAGTGGGTGCGGTTTCAGATAAGACATCACTACTAAAACAAAAGCCAAGAAACAATCTGTTGGAATGCCTGAAAACTATAATTATATTACATTTTAGAATATTGGTCACAAAGTTATCAGTATAGGTAAGATACAAACACAAATGCAGTCATTAAAGAATGCTTCCTGCATAAAATATTAATTCAAAGTTTGTAGCATCTAATGATAGGGCAGCTTGAAAATGAGTAAATAGTGAACAGAAGCCTTGATGACATGTGGAAAATGAACAAGGATATCTTTAATGATCCTTTGAGGGAAACGCCTTCTCAGCATTTAACCCTGCGTATAAATCAGAAGCAGTGGCCAGCTCCCTGTGCTTTGACCCAAGTGCACCACGAGAACCCCAACAATTAGATAATCCGCTGTGAGTAGCAATTGGTGATGCTGAGGAGGAAAAGCTCCTTTTTAATGAGAAATGACTTGACACCTGGTGATCAGCATCATCTGATCCAGCAGTAACCAAAAAGGAAAGTTTGAAACCTGATCTTCAAAGTTGAGAGCGTCTGTCTCCTGCATGCAAAAGACGGCCCTGAAAGCTGAAGGATCTGCCTCTGATTCTACTTTTAAAAACTCTGTGATCCACGAATAAGCCTGTATCCCAGTGAGGTGCTCCGTTGGGATAATATGATTCTATGAGGTCTTTACTATAAAGCCTGGCCATTCAGGATTTTATATCTGAGAAGAAGGATTTTAAATTCAGTTCTAGGTTAAAAGGGCGAAGACAAACTAATAAGGGAGAAATAATATCTCACTATTAGTACTGTGGCTGCAACATTTTAGGTAATAATTTTAACCTAACTAAAGAAGCAAGCAAGAAGATGAAAGTGAGGATGGTTGTTTTTCTTTGTGTTGGTCCGGTGCCCACACATGGGCAAAATACAGCTTGGCTTAGGCATGTGCTACAAAGAAAACATTCCCAAAACAGACAAAAGGCAGCTTTACTTACTGGAGTCTTCCCAGCTGCAACAGAGCGAGAGGCAGGGTACAGCCTGGTCAGGCCGCCAGTCTGTCACAGCTATTTTATTTATTTTGAAATGAAAATCATTCTTTTATAGCATCACAATTTTTTGCACTAGTTAGCACCTTTATATTTCTCAGTGTAATAAAATGTCTTAACTTCTGCAAGTGAACCCATGAGTATTGTGTATCCCAAAATACCCAGAAGAGCTGATGGTGTTTTACCTGCAAAGGGTGGGTGGGCTGGCCGACATCATATTCAATAATATGGATTAAGTTCATATGCACGTGAAGCCAGATGAACAAATACTTGTGGCAATATAGTGTAATTACCTACACAGCTCACTGATGCAGTTTCCGACCAGCAGGGGGCAGAATAAGATATGAAACAAAAGAACTAGTCTGCCTACAGTCAACAGTGATGGAGGCATTTCACATCATTAATGTGGATTTTTTTTTTAAAGTTCAAAAGCTTCTCAATTTTCTAATGCTGCATTACAAACATTATTAATAAAATACAGAAATAAATAACGATATAATGACATCTTGAGAAGGGGTAATATTCATGACAAAGCCGTAAAATTATGACAAAAATACCCTCAAAGCTTATGAGTTTAAAGTCAAAATTAGTAAAAACGATAATCAGAGAAAAACAAAATTTTCTACTATTATGAAGTCATACATATTCAAGAAATCAGAAAGAAATGTAATCAAATTAAAGGCTATATGAAGGAAATTATAACCTCCATATATTCAATATACAGCCACAGACATGTGCAGGCTGAGGAGATTGAACCAGCCTTGTGCAATGAAACCCCAAAATTTCATCGTTTATTCTTGTATATTTTTGTTTTAACATCTGAGCCTAAACTCACACATTTTGAGTTTTATTTCTTAAAAATTGATCCCTCTCCTCTTGCTCTGTAGTTTTTCTTTTTATGTGAAATTACAGACCTCGAAAATTTCGTCCTTCTTCCATGTACTAAAAATAAAATGGATAACAGAAGCTGTGCCCTGGCGACCACACAAAGAGAGATTTCATGTGGCTGGATGCACTTAGTCCTGAGGAGTACTGAGACACTTCTTTTCTTGCATTCTGGTGACTTTTTTTTTGCACCACTTTGCACGTTTTCTGCTCCAATTTATGTTAGAAATGTCTTCTTTAAAAGGTCTTGGTGCTAACCTTGTCTCTCTCTTTTCCAGCTCTTCCAGGTCATGAAGTCAGCAGTTTAACACAGGAGATGCCCACACTTCCCATTCCCCGGCCACCTTCTCCTGCTCTCCTGTGAAGACACCGGCCCAGCTAAGAGAGTGGGCTTAACTTAACTCAATTGGCGTCTCCGCCAATTGGCGTCTCCGCCAATGCTGAACCATGTTGAAGAGATCTTCAACATGGTTCAGCATTGGCGTCTCCTCCCGGTTGAACAAAGAAACAGTTTAAGCTGTTTTATTAACAGAATTATTTATTTACGTGAAAATAGATACAAAGAACCAAAGTATTTTACACTGCTTATAGTAAAAGTCAAAGATTAGGGTGAATCTTGTTTTGGTAGCTCCTCTGTAGCTGCCTGTTCAGGAACTTTAACTTTAAGCCTGAAAGTAGTTAAAATGATTTAACATTTCTCTGTTTTCTATGAAAATAACTTATATTTTCTCATCTTTTGTTCTCCTTTTACAGTATAGGAGTGTGGCACAGCGGGCAGCAGTTATATTTGCTGATTTCTTGATCATGAGCGCAGTGTTTGCACACACTGCAAATCCAACAACTGTACTCCTGGACAGGCAGACCAGTTACGATGCAAGTGCGAAATCTTTCCTCCATCCTGACAAAATAAGGAGAAAAAAACAAAAGACAGAAAGCTGCTTCAGGTCATACTGTCATCAAAACAATGCACCAGTAAAAGGGCTACAAAAGAAAGACCAGAAGTTTTGCAGAGGCCACTGATTCCTGCTTTCGGTGCTCCATTTTAAATGTGTTTAACTTCGGTTCTGGTTTTGAGTCGTGGCTGTTTTCTCGTTTTGTAGTTCTAGATTTAGTTTATTTCATAAACCTAAGGAGATGAATCACAACACAACATTTGGGGCTAATAGCTGCAGTTTCTCTAATGACCACTAGTCCTCACAGACTTCCCTTGTTGGTTACTTTGCAGTAATTACAAGGTAACTGTATCTGTTCATTGCACTGCACTGCTTAGAGATGAAGCTTGCTAATCAACTAACCAGCTACAAACTTTATACTCCACCATGTCTTTCAACTATCATCGCCAAAATCAACATAACAGTAAAATAAAATAAAAAAAGTTTACATCTAGACATAATTTTCACAACTTTGGGAGATGACGCTGCTCTCAGTTTGATGATAGAGTTTGAAGTTAATTAGCGATAAATCTCACCCCTCTGATGATGCGTTCCACTCGATCATGCGACTGTCCTTTGGGCTGTGCTTTGTAAAGATCTCCAAGGCCAGATCCTCATAGGCCTGCCGCTGTTCAGGATCAAGACTCTCCAGGGATTCCAGCTTAATAAAGGCCTGTGAGCAGGTGCCAAAGGCGCGGTTGGCTGCAGAGCAGACAGCAAGCAGAGAATAGATGTCCACAGGAGGGATCACGTCCTCATACTCACGCAGGTGAAGAGCTTAAAAAAACAAAACAAAAACCAACAAAATCAATTAATAATAAATAGTGAAAAGTCAGGCTTATGCTGAGTATAGGACAAGTGAAATTACAAAACCGCCAAAGACCAAAAGATATGTAAATGAAAAAATAAAATTGATCATTTCCCAAGGCACTAATCTGCGATCGTTCCTTCATAAATCGAGGCTAAGTGGCTTCACTGCAGCTGATGATTAATGTTAAATTTAGAAGAAGGATTACGGTTAACCAAAAGAACTTTTTGCATATCTGGTAAAAATATGCTTATCTATGCAAAGAATGTTTACACTGTAGACATACGACCATTCAGCTCCATGTCAAGATCTATGAAAGGCCAGCAGACGTGACCAGGAAAATGATTTGCTTCTCACAAACGACAGTGTTTCAAAAGAGAATCGAAAAACGACATAAACACATGAAATTGAACATATGCCACAGCAATATAAAAAAAAGAAAAAGCAACAACCCATTTTTAACTTGTGCTTATGACTGAAGAGTTCTTCCTTCAGTCTCTCCACCATCTGCCCTTTGCTATGCACGTTTGTGAAAAATCCATTGTTAGCTGGCACTTATTTTTCAGCTGCATCTCTTTCCTTACTTTCTCCCTGTTGCTTACACCTTTCCTTTAAGTAAGTAAGTAAAGTTTATTTATTAAGCGCTTTTCATAGACAGGTAGTCACAAAGCGCTGCACACAGAGATTAAAATAAACAGTGCGATAAATAGCAAAATGCACAATATACACAATATAGAGTTTAAATGTAAATTAAAAATATAAAAATGTAAAAAGCATTGGTCAACAGAAAGCTTGTTTAAACAGTAAAGTTTTTAACTGTTTTTTAAAGGATTCCACAGAGTCAACCAAACATAGTTGTAGAGGTAGACTGTTCCACAGCCTTGGTGCCACAGACTGAAAGGCTCCGCCCCCTTTTGTCTTCAGACGTGTTCTGGGAGCAACCAACAAACTGAGTCTGTGAGCGGAGACGGCGAGCAGTAGTGTATTTTGTGAGAAGCTTGGATAAATAATCTGGGGCTTGGCCATTTAGTGCTCTGTACGTTAAAACAATAATTTTAAAACGAATTCTAAAATCTATTGGGAGCCAATGTAAAGAACATAAAATAGGAGTGATGTGAGCTGCTAGAGCGAGTTAGTAGTCTGGCTGCTGCGTTTTGTATAGCTTGGAGGCGAGAAAGAGATGATTTATCCAAGCTGGTAAACGGGGAATTACAATAATCTAAACGCGATGACACAAATGCATGGACAATTTTTTCCAGTTCAGCTAAGGAGACCATATGTCGCAATTTAGAAATATTCCTTAAATGAAAGAAACAGGAACGAACTTTGACAATCCATTACACCTGATGACTTGTCCAAACTTATTTGTAGAGAAGCACGCACTGTAGACACTCCATGTCTTGCTTAGAGAGAGAAGGGCAAGCCTTTGTGCACCTTTAGGGACACTGTGGCGAGAGCATAAAGGTCTATAGGTAAGGGTGACAGAGAGAAGGTGAGTTCTGTAAACTCATTCCTGTTTTTATAATTTTGCTGCTTTTGATGGCTGTTCCTCATGCCAACTGGGAATCTCCTGGCAACGCCCCATTGGCTATAATGAGATTTAGATTAACAGGGCAACATTTTAGCCTAATAAGCAGTCTTGAAATATGTTACACTAAATGAGAGAGTTTCTCAATTATGACCATTATTAAATAAGCAAATAATAACTACAGTAATTTTGGGCCACACTGCTGGTCCAAAAAAAATCCAACAGAGGTAAAGGAAATGAGCTGTAAAGAAAAAAGCTGAAAGGGAAAATGGGAAAAATTTATCACAGTGATTTTTTCATCACACCGCTGGAACATATGGAAATGATAAAATAGACATTTGGTTAATTGCTCAGCCCTAACACACTGTTTAAAAGACACAAAGAACAGTACAAAACATGCAAAAATGCTAGTGTAGTCAAAAAAAAATATTTTCACTGTCTCTCAATTTCGTACAGTTTAAGAATTCAGCAGATTAAAACAGCAGAAACAGAACAGCAGAAAGGTTTCTTGTTGGTATTTTGTATTCGACTTAAAGTACAAAACCAAGTTCATTTGCATCAGTTTTTTAAAAAGAGAAGCAGAAAATTCTCACATTTTAGAGAGAAAAACAAAAAAGGTAAATCAATGTGTATATATTAGAATATAAAGTATGATTATATAATGTAAGTAATATAATAAGTACTAAGGAGTGATTTGGCACCTGTGCGCATGGCATTCTCCAAGTAGCCATCGTACAGCTGCCTCTGAGCGAGCAGGAAGAAGTGATATGCCTCCGCTCCTCGCCAGGCATTGTCCACAATGCGATTGTCTGCAGATGTTGCATCTTCCTCCAGCAGGCTAGCAAGTGCATGCGTTGCCTAATTACAGACAAAGATACACACAATGATATGAACACAAACCTCTGTACATAAACAGATGACGTCTTTCCACATAAGCACAAGAATGACTCTTTTCTCTGAAACACATCACAAATAATTTATTCAAACAGTTACAGCAGAAAAATGTCTAATGCACTGGAAAGATTTGGAATAGTACGTGTGTACATGGTTTACCTCCGTCTTCTTTCCTTTGCCTTTGCTCTGCTGTGACGTCTTCACCTGCTTGTGGTAATTTTCCACTAGATGTGCTGCCAGCACGTAGAGCTTCTTCACCCTCAGAGGTCGTGTCCTTTTCTTTGCCTCCTCATCTGCTATCTGCAAACATAAGCCACACTTTCACAAATGTAAAATGGTAAATGGCCTGTATTTATATAGCGCTTTACTAGTCCCTAAGGACCCCAAAGCGCTTTACATATCCAGTCATCCACCCATTCACACACACACACACACACACACACACACACACACACACACTGGTGATGGCAAGCTACATTGTAGCCACAGCCACCCTGGGGCGCACTGACAGAGGCGTATTTTTCTTTCTCAGCAACCTACACTCAGTTGCGTAAAGTGACAAAGTGAAAACATGTTTTCAGAACTTTTGCAAATGTATTACATCAACAAGTATTATTTATTTGCTTTATTTCAAGTTTATACCAGGCCTATCTTCCCGATGTGATTTGTTCTGTGTCAACATAATTTGCAAAGCACTGACTAATCTTTCATGGAACAAACCAGAATCTTTATTTGTTAACTCTTTTCCCAAAAAGATAATATTTGATGACCTCAATAAAAACGTGATCTGACGACCTTTAGTTTCTCTTTTTTTCCCCCAAACGTAGCTGCACAAGCAGAGACCACCCTCACTGACATCTCATGCAAACCCAGTCATTTTGTTTTATAAAAAAAGCCTGAAATATGACAGGAACCATTCAGGAAATATCGTTAAGGGATGCTCCTAGTAGGCTTTCAAGGCGTAAAGAGTTAATACACTTTGGCAAACTTGAGGCAAAGTGTGAGTAAAGGCATGGTACATTTAACTTTTTAAGGACTTTCTAATTTAAGTCCATATTAAATGTAGGACCTAACTTGACTAATGAAAACATACAGCAAAATAAAAATTATATATGTGTTTAAAATTAATCTATAAAGCTGGTTTACATGAAAAAGAATGTTGACTTACCTTAAACATGAGTTTGGCTGCATCAAGAAAATGGTGAGCTTTTCGATACAGCTCCACTGCTTCCAGAGTTTTATTTTTCTCCAAAAGATGTGACGCATATTTTGAAAGGAGAGATTTAATCTCCTTCATATTGTGTGTCCTGGCAAGTTCCACTGCTTTGTTCCACTGCAGGAAAAACATTCAATACAAATAAAAAAAAAAAAGTAAATATGTCTTTTTATCATCTTTTTCATGTGGGTGCGAGCTTCCTCCAGGTACTTCCTACCAGAGGTGTGGACTCGAGTCACATGACTTGGACTCGAGTCAGACTCGAGTCATTAATTTTATGACTTTAGACTTGACTTGAAAAAATGTTCTAAGACTTGTGACTTCACTTGGACTTTTACACCAATGACTTGGGACTTGAATTGGACTTGAACCGGTTTACTTGAAAAGACTTGATATTTTACCCCAAATATAAAATTTAACACGCATATTATATAGAGATTGAAAATGTGAC
Source organism: Mchenga conophoros (assembly GCF_057382185.1). Classification (NCBI taxonomy): domain Eukaryota; kingdom Metazoa; phylum Chordata; class Actinopteri; order Cichliformes; family Cichlidae; genus Mchenga; species Mchenga conophoros. Next base: position 17,201,874 of record NC_140544.1, on the reverse strand, counting down.
GTCATTCACGGGTAGAACCGCAAAGGATTCTGGGAACTCGTGGCAAGCGGTACTAGCGCACGCAGGCTTTCAATTGAAATCAGTTATACAGCGATAAAAAGAAACACAAAAATGTCAAGAAGCTGTTGTATTATTAACTGCAATAGCCGGTCGCATGACAGCCACGGGAAGCCGACGGGTAAAGAGATCGGTTGTTATCGGATTACGTCGTTGAAGAGAAATTGTTCAAACCATGTTTCCGAAGTAACAAAGAGGCGACTGGATTGCAGCCATTCAAAGATCAAATATAACGTCCTAGAACACTCCAGCTCACAGGTTAGTCTGCTCCAAGCATTTACACGAAGGTCAGTCTGCTGTTGTAGTTAATGCGTCATTTTTCTTAACATAATTAGTGATATAGGTTACAAGCAAGTCTAGCGCTGAACAGAAATTGTCGCGCTATGCTCCTTTGCTTGTTGTGCATAAATAGTAAATTGTCCTGACACAATATTGCGTTTCGCTTCTGTTATTATGGTACATTGACAAAAACATATACTTTTATTCACAGGATAAAACAGTTGTTTTTTATCACTAATTGTCCAGTACGATTACAGCATACAGTATTGTTGTCACTGCTACATTTCTGTGATGGGTACCAGAAATTATTTCTACTACTAATTAATTACCGTTGAGCTCAAAGGTCCTATTAATAAACGGTTAACGAATGTGTATTTATGAAGACGATTTGTGAGACTGGTAAACTTATGATACGTACGATGGTCTTTCGTTCTACACGGTGCATTTCAAGGTCCTGCACCCATCCGTCGGTAAACTGTACCTGGGCTTGTTGCAGTGACCTGAAGTTACTAAACTTCATGAGTGTATGCACTCACTCCAAGAACCGTATGATTATAAATATGCATATAAATATGCTAAGATGAGATAGCTGACTTCATCTAACTAGCAAATGTTGTCCAGGCTACGTTGGTGATTCAGTTTTTTTTAATGTGTATGATATTTTTGTCATGCGATTTTAAAGCCGGTCCTACAACCGCATCCAAGAATAACATGCAGCTTATCTCAGAACTGTCGGTGAAAATTATTCTTGGAGCTAGGTTTAATTGAGCTGCATTTTAAAGAGGTGCAATTTCACAATTTGTGTATATTTTCTAAGTTCACTATTTTGTCATGTGTTGAGAAAAACACAGATTTAAAAATTACATGGTCTAATATTTACATTTAGCATATAACTGCAACATGCTTTTTTTTGGGGTTTTTTTAAAGACTCGAAAGGACTTGAAATTCAAAGTTTCAGACTTGTGACTTGACTCGGACTTTTACACCAGTGACTTGAGACTCGACTCTGACTTGCCTGACATTACTTGAGACTTGACTTGAGACTTGAGGATAAAGACTTGAGACTTACTTGAGACTTGCAAAACAATGACTTGGTCCCACCTCTGCTTCCTACTACTGTCAAACGTTGTTCATGTTCATCAAGATAAGTAAATTAGTGTTTCCAAATTGCCTGTAAGTGTGAAAATGACTATTGGTTGTTTGTCTCTCTGTGTTGTCCCTCTGTGTACAATGCCTCCCAGCAGGGAGATTACAATAAGCTATTATTTCTGGGAAGTGCTGAGATTTTCAGTATGTATACCTATAGAATCTGTCACAAAAAGAATGATCAGAACTGAATCTCTCATGGGCAAAAGTTTTTTGTTTTTGTAAATTTATGATTAAACCATAAAATAAAAAACTTTCGAGAGAAAATGGTCATTTAAAAATAATGTATTTCTATAATTATTATGAGAAATCACAGTTTTTAACATGAATCCATGTTAGAACTGCAATTAATATCCCGAATCCAATGGGCATTACTCGGATGTAACACTGCTGTTCTTAATTATCTCGTCACAAAAGCAACAGCAGTGTGTCGTGACGGGTTTGGAGAGCAGATCTGGACAATTTAGGCACAAACACTGTTTTTCAGAGATCTGGGATCTAAGACAACAAGATGGTTACAGGCAAAGTAGCTGACAGCTTGCCTGTTTTTTTGTCAAATGTGCAGTATTAACACAGCAGGAGAAACCGCCCTTAAGGAAGGAAGCTGGGGCTCCTAATGACATATTCTTTTAGAAGAGGAGACCGCCAATAAAGCACAGATTTAACATCCTTTAAACTAAATCTACCTGTAAGACAGCTCCATCCTTGGTTTTTCAGGTGTCGTTCCTATTTTCCTGGGCCAACATTTACACTGGAAGAGTCCAGTGACTTTGAGATAAGCATTCACACCCCGGAGCTAAATATCACTCAGGCATAGGTTGGGAGTGGGAGGACAGCAGGAGGCTCACTGACTGTAAATCACTCAGCGTTGCTCAGAAATTGTGGCGCCAAAGTTTTTCTTTCCACCTCTCACCTGGTTCAGATGGACACACGTATCGACGGCAGCTTTGGGCTGGTTGCACTTCAGGTAGGCGTTCACAGCCTGTTCGCACATGCCAACTGTAGCAAACATCTGACCGATCTCCTACAGCATAAATATAGAAAAGATGTTGAAGAGTGATTGTGATTTAAGGTAACATATTTAAAGAAACTGGCACTGTACATATCTATCTATCTATCTATATATATATATATTAGGGGTGCAACAATACACAAAATTCACTGTTCGGTTCGATACTTTGGTGTCACGGTTCGATATTTTTTCGATACAAAAAAAATGTTCATGCCTTTTTAATTTTTCATTTATTAAATTTTCACGGCACATTCCGCACCACATCTCTCTGCGTTCATCATTTGTTTGAAGCCAGCTCACCTCCTGCAACTACTTTTCCGAGAATACATGCTTCTTTTGTGGTTCGGACTCCTTCTGACATTACTTTGGAGGTGGAGGAACATCACAGTAATTGCTTAAAGGAGCTTGCTTCTTCGACATCTTTAAGAGTTCTAAACAAATGTCTGTCCTCCTCCTGAAAATCTTATGTATGTAAACACGTGTTGCAACTTCTTATCTTGTGCCCGTTTTTTATTTTGACAGCGAATGCGCACCTGCGGACCACTTATGTGCAGCCCTGGTTATTTCACTTGTCATATTGCAGCCACAGAAATTCTTTTGTCCATGAAACCATAAAGCTGCACTTTCTTTTTGCCTTATAGTCTGATTTGTCATAACTTTTCCGTTTTGTGGTAAGCTTTTCTTTGGCTGTCACTTCTTCACCCTGACCTGTCTTATTTGGCTCAGCAGAACTAAAATATTGTGGCGAGCTCAGACAAGGAGGAGACGGAGGTATCGTTTGGTCTTGCTTCCCGTGAGCTAGCCAGGGAGCACAGCCGTTTATTGACATCTGCAGAAGAACACTGCCGCTAGCTAACTGCTCAGCGCGGCAACAGCACAGCAACAACAACAACACACAGGGCGCCCTCTGACCCCGGAAGGACACACCGTCGCAGCGAGAGGGCGTCACCCGTCACTATGGCAACATAAACAAAACATAACTGTACAAACAGAACCCCGAACAGCCCTGACCCGCTACATAGCCCCCACCTAAGGGGTCAGTCGTCCCCGACGACCCCATTACCCCACACAAAGTCCTGCAAATGTCCAAGTGCCTTCTTTTGGCGCACCGGCCGGTCACGACCGGAGGGGGGGAAATTCACTCGGGTCAGAACATGGGGTGCCATCATCATCCCACTTCTGACACCAATGTGGCGAGCTCAGACAAGGAGGAGACGGAGGTATCGTTTGGTCTTGCTTCCCGTGAGCTAGCCAGGGAGCACAGCCGTTTATTGACATCTGCAGAAGAACACTGCCGCTAGCTAACTGCTCAGCGCGGCAACAGCACAGCAGCAACAACAACAGCACACAGGGCGCCCTCTGACCCCGGAAGGACACTCCGTCGTAGCGAGAGGGCGTCACCCGTCACTATGGCAACATAAACAAAACATAACTGTACAAACAGAACCCCGAACAGCCCTGACCCGCTACATAGCCCCCACCTAAGGGGTCAGTCGTCCCCGACGACCCCATTACCCCACACAAAGTCCTGCAAATGTCCAAGTGCCTTCTTTTGGCGCACCGGCCGGTCACGACCGGAGGGGGGAAAAGTCACTCGGGTCAGAACATGGGGTGCCACCATCATCCCACTTCTGACACCAATGTGGCGAGCTCAGACAAGGAGGAGACTGAGGTATCGTTTGGTCTTGCTTCCCGTGAGCTAGCCAGGGAGCACAGCCGTTTATTGACATCTGCAGAAGAACACTGCCGCTAGCTAACTGCTCAGCGCGGCAACAGCACAGAAACAACAACAACAACAACAACAACAACAACAACACACAGGGCACCCTCTGACCCCGGAAGGACACACCGTCGCAGCGAGAGAGCGTCACCCGTCACTATGGCAACATAAACAAAACATAACTGTACAAACAGAACCCCGAACAGCCCTGACCCGCTACAATATATATCCTGCTGCTTTTACACACGCACTCACATAACGCTCAGCGATTCTCTGCGCGATCAACCTCTCACATGTTTAAGCTTGCTGCAGGAGATTTCACTTGTCATGTTTGCATAGTAAGCTAACGATTGATAAGACGATGTCAGAGGAATTGGTGCACAAATTATCATCACTCACCAATACACAGTTCACGCAATTGCAAAGTGAAAGCAAAAAACAAGCGCAAATTCAAACGTGATTTCAATATGTCACATATTGGCAGTGGCTCACCGATGCCAATGACATAATTACCCAGCTACATTTCCGAAAGAATGCAAAACCATTGACATATATTTTTCCTTCCTATGATAGCCCGACGGGCAGGGCAGAGATAGATTTTGGTAGCCCGACTGGAAGAATCGCTAGCCCCGGGACGTCGGGCAGGCGATTTTGTGAGCCCTGTATCTGATTGAGGAATCACTCATCTTTGGAAAAGAGAGTTTATTACAGAGAAATGGCTCTTTCCAAAATAAAAGCTATACTATATGCTTCTTCTGGGCTATATTCTCAGCAGCATATTAAACATATCAGGTCCCCATAAGAAGAATCATGTGCTAACGGCTGTCTAAATAACTCGGGTAAAGTTTGTAGCATGCGTGCTTGTTGTTTTTGTCTGCTTCCACTTGTCTTTGCACTAGGATGATGTCGGTGTAAATGTGCAGTCATATTTGTTGTGTTCCCACTAGTGCTGTCAGCGTAAATCTCTTTGAAATGACGTTGGCAAATCTCCGTTAACGAGCTACCACAGATGGCCCGTGCATGGGGCTGGACAGCCAACACATTAATGAGCTAACTGCGCTAACACACTAGCTCCCACCCATGTAATTGAGCTTTGCCTGGCACATCCAACATACTGTTTTACTTTAGTCCATGACGCTTACCTTCAGGGTCATACCTCACATGAAAACCAAAATAGTTCCAAACGCCAGATCTGGATGAGGGTGGGGGAGGTTCAATTTGCAATGTTGCAAGGAGAGCTTAACTTCTGTCTCGCTAGCTTGCCCTGCGCTCAGTGAATCTGCGTTCCACTACTCCGCCTAGGCTGCACTGTTGAGCGCAGATCCACTGAGCGCTCAGCACAGACAGCATCGTCAGAAAGAAAGTTGATAAAACAATTTAAAAATTTATTTTGTATTGTTCGATACATATGGGTACCGAACCGAAAGCACTGTATCGAACGGTTCAATATCGATACGAGTATCGTTGCACCCCTAATATATATATATATACATTTGATCCAAGAGCATCTGATTCACCTGTAACAGCTTATGATTCTCTGGCAGAGCGGCGGTCAAACGTTCAAGGCCATCGTAGTCCTCTAGCATGTAGTAGCATTCGGCGAGTCTCTCCTGGTTACGACCCTTAATATAGTACTGCACAGCACTGACCCTTGAAAAGAAATCATATTTAAAGTTTTTTTTTTTTTTAAAAAGGGGGGAAAAAAGCTGCGGCTGTTCTCTGCACTTCTCTCCCAATCCAGCTGATCCATTTTGCCAACCAAGAGTTCGAGTGCTTCAGATTAAATCAAATGTTTTCCCAACAATTTTCTCCAACAAGGAGTGTACTTGGATAACGAGTTAAAAATGGTTTACGAAATATAAAAGATGTGAAAATATTAGACAGTCTCCTGCACAGCAGTAAACAATCAGCTGACAATCAATCTGAAAGTGAAACAATAGTCACTACATGCCAGTTCAGTCAGCTCTTAAATCCAGTGTTCTCCGAGTGAGACTGAGCCAGCTGTTCAGACTGACAGACACATCTGATGACTGTATGACAGGAGCACATAATCTCTAAAATGAATAATCACAAACAACAGAGGTCAGAGCCACAATTTGAGGTCTAACAACTGATGACCAGATATACACCTCTCCTCATGGCTGGCATACAGGAGCAGTCGACGCAGACCCTCTCATCTCGTTGCCTCCATGATTGTCTCCATTTTTATTTCGAGTAATGTCTTCCTCAATTACATTCTGCTCAGGATCAGATTGAAAAGGCCTAACATAACATCTTAGCAGCCACTTCATTATTAACATGAAGTGGTTGCATATGTGTTAAAAGTTGTCTGCAGGTATCCAGAGGCACTCGGTTACACAGGACACCTCTAGTTTGCATAAAGTAGCCTGAAGTTCAACTTTATTCAACTGAGAACTGGCCACCTCATCCCATCCGCACAAATGAATGCACTGCAGATCTGATTTGATAGACTATAAAGGATGAAGGATGAAAATGACAGATTCTGTGGGCATGTATCATAAAGTTTAAAAAATGAAAAAATGAAACCAGTAACACTTGAAGATTAGATTGTAAGAGAGAATCAACAACCTCAGAAAAAAGGGGTGAATAAAACTTCAATACCACTTCTGTCTGTCAGCATAGTAGTCTCCAATGGCATTGTTGGCTTGTTCAAGCAGAGCATCATCACTGTCCCCAGAACCACTTTTGAGCAGGGCCAACACTTTGAACCAGTCTCCAAGCTTGATTCTGAGACTGATAGCGAGATCCCTGCAGTGACAGACATGGTCATTTTGCACCATATTTCACAGGATGGGGGAAGAAATATGTACTGGAGCAACATTAATAATTCACTTCACTACAGGAAATTTAAATGGGAGGTAGTAGGGAGATTTTTTTGGGATACCAGAAAAAGCCACTGTACCTGCGATCCATATCCAGGTACATGCGTTCAGCTTCCTCAAACCTGCTAAAGTAAGCCGCCACTTCAGCCTGCTTCATTGGCTCGCTCTGCAAGTTTCCCAGGCGCTTGACAAACTCAATGCCCTGATAGTCTTTGCAACGGACAAAAGCCTGCTCAGCCGTCTTAAGGTCCAGTTTCTGGAGGGCTGCCTCAGCAAGCAGACGCCTGGCAGATTTAGAAAGGAGAGTGTTCTTTGGCTTACAGAAATAATGTAGCACCAAAACATGCAAAGAAAATTTAATCACTGCAAAAGGAAATTGTAGCAGAACACTGAAAGAATGAAAAGGATAAAATAAAGACTTGATTACTACATATATATATTTAAAAAAACAATATTGAATTAAGAACAGAGGTGGAAAGTTTTTTAATTACCAAAGTCTTGGATGAGGATTGTCTTCAATGAATTGCGAAGCTTCTTCAATGCCCACTTTTTCAATCAGTGCCCGACTGTCTCTCAGGGAGCGGATTTCAAAGTTGATGAGGTTGTCTTTGTTTGGTCTCTCTGGATCCTGTAATGGAATATTCCTTATTTAAATGATAATTAAGAATAGCAGTGTCAAATATTTTATTTTGAAATTTCAGTCGCTGGGGCCATGGCATAGTCAATAATTTAGGTGATTGCCAAGGTCACAGTGTCAAACTGCTGTTGGTCAGTCTGACCAGAACCTGTAGCAGTTAAGAGTAATGGTCTGTGCAGTTTGCAGAGCAAGTGAAAACTACTGTCACAGCTCCTATGCAGGGCGATTGAACTGTAGACTGAGTGCAGGATGAGGAACTCGCTGGAAAAGCAGCTGAATGATGTGGATACGTGTTAAAACCGACCTGTCCGAGTCGGCTGAGCTGAGTCAAGATTAGCTAGCTAGCACTGAACTTTCCAAATAAAATGCCTACATATTCACCCTTAACATCTTATAGTCTTTCAAAAACAGACATACTTGTGTAAACATAGTTAAAAATAAATATGACTGCATTACATATTATATTTGGGCTTCATGCAACTTGTTTCAGACATTTACCTTCATGATTTCATCAAGTAGGACAGATTTGATTTCCAGATCTTCAAAGTTGCAGATGTATCCAGATGTTTGGATGGGTTCCTGTTTTTTAAATAAACAAATTACCCTCACTAAGAATAACATTAATGTTAGTGCAGTCTAAGTTGGAGCTGTACATCAGGCATACTACTTAAGGACTCACCTCTGGGTCTAAGTTTCTAAATACATACATCCTGGTCTTCTCCATCATAGCAAACAGATCAGGGTTATCATTTGCCCACTTCATGTCCCAAACATCTTTGCGCTCAAACTTAGATGGATCTCCTGTGGATGGCTGGTTTCCAGTCCCATTATCTGTGGAAGTGTGAACTTCCAGATCCAACAGAGTCATAATACCCGCGATGTCGATTATGGCCAGACGACTGAAGAAAAATAAGCATTATACACGACGACATTAGACTCAAAAATACAACCTAAAATTACTCAGTAAAGCACACCTGTTACTGGTGCTAACCTGTAACACCATAAAACACCAACACTTACCTTGAGTTGCAGTTTAGGGAGAGATAATGGGCTCTGTTGTTCAAAGTGTACTTCTGGACGAGAACAACATTTGGGAGACTGTATCTGTGGAGGGTGCCAGACTCACGACCCTGTGAAGACGTACACACAGTTATTTTACTCTTGATTCCATTATATGGTTCATTGCCAGACTGACGTGGATACAGCAAGCAAAGAAAACATGAATATTCACATATACAAATTATATAAAAAAAACATATAAAACAACATATTCATATGAATCAACTCCAGTTATAGCTAGCTTAATCATGTCACAGACCAGCCTCTCAGACTGAAGAAAACTCTGGTTAATATTTGTTTAACTATGAAGAAATGTTTTCACATTCAGACTTTACTTGGGGAGGCTGAGCACAAGACAGAGAGAAAGGAGGCACACAATTCACATGCAATAGTTACAGCTTTAATCAGCTGTATTTGGGGGTGTGAGGTTGTTAAGTTTCTGCGGTCTGTATTTTTGTTCATGTGCATCTTTTATAAATTCAGGTTTGTACATACCACAATCAGGGTCTTATCTGTAGCTGTAATGCAACAGATGGGATCTCGAGTTGCCTGAAATAAAACATAAGTGCACATACACAACGTGAGAATCACAATAATCCATCTTACTTTAAATTATAAAAAATATCCTTTTCTCACCAGTCAGTAGTTAAATAAGTACTTTTAAAGCCATATATCTGTATATTTTAATTGCATTAACAGAAACACTTGAGAGTTCAGAGATAAGAGTGTTTAATTTGAATGTAATCAGATAATAAGTGTTAAGTTTAGAACAGAAGAAGTGTCACTTTATTGAAATGTAAGACAGGAGATACACAACGTTCTTACTGTGAAGGCCTTTGTGAAATCTGGGCTGGTGTCACTAGCTCCAGATGGAGTGCTGTCGATGTGATAGACCCTGGAGGTGCAGGAAGTCAGAACACATGAGAAGGAGCCACAGAGACAGACAGCCAGACAGGCAAACAGCTTCTAGTTCACCTGACGTGACTTGTAATCCAGGTGTTAGGATAGATCTGGCAGAACATTAGTTCACACCAAGCCGCTGGTCTGGAAACTCACATGAATGAAGCCTTTTTATTGCACTGTCATTATCAAGTCTCACACAGCAACAGTGAGACAGTAAACCTGTGGTTTCATCCACTGGCTCACAGATTCTAACACTGTGGTGACCTGGCCTTCCCGTATCTTTCCATGATTTACTCTCTGGCTAATACCTGGCTTTGTTCTATACCCGTCCAGTCCCCGTGACCAGTTTGCAACATGTGAGCTCACCTTTCCCTTCCCTCCTTCTTTGTTCTTGTCACTTGGTTGATCTCCAGGGCAGTCAGTTTTTTTGCCACTCTATACTGCCACATGTAGAAAGCTTCTTTGGATGCAGCGATAACGTGGGTTTTAGTCATGGTAACAAACATTGGATCTGAAGAAATAAAAAAGTGAGCATCACATGAGGGAGAAGATTAAAATATATAACAGCATGGGACTGTGTGAATCTAACAGTGCCAGCTCTGAAAAGATCAAAGCTTCTCCGTGGTTAAAACATCAGGGTCTCAATATGTAAAAGCATGCTGTGCCCTTGAGAGGACCCTCATTTCATACAGATGCTCAAGGTTATTGTGGGTGACAGCAGTAATCTCACAGCACACCTTGAACATTTTCTGCAAATTAAATTTTGTGGAGAAATTCTCAAACAGTCTCCAGACCTACTGTTTGACACACACTTCATTTAACGCTGTTTATCAAGTTGGGATATGCAAAGCCCACTGAGCAACATAAAGGCAGCCAGTGTTCAGTGCTAAAGGAAGCTGGGTGGCTGGAGGTAGGATGTAAGCTATGTCTCTATGAATGTGGTGTGATCTCTCACACTGACTTAAAGACAAACAGTGGCCTTAATCATACCAATGCTGCACCACAAGTATTTCTCATCATATGAAACTCACCGATGTCTATGTATTTTGAGTCAAGTGGTGTCCCGATGGAGTTGAACAAAATCAGGACATACTGAAAAACACAAAATGGAGTGACATTATCCTGCAGGTCAATTTAAAACTTTATGTCATAACAAATTGTCCTCTTTTTTGGGGGTGTGAGCTTTTAAATTGTACATTACCCTCCCATGACTCGCAGATTCTACCTCAGCATCCTCCTGTGTGGCGACGGATTAGAAAAAACAGGAGGCAAAACAGCAGAGAAACATTTGTGATCCTCACACTAGTCCAAATCCACTGTTTTTATTACCTCTGTTGCTGGATTTCTCTAACTCTACAACTATGGCTGGGCGATATATTGATTTTTAAAAGATATAGCAACATAATTTCATAGCAATGTAAAGAATCACCAGTGCTTGTATCCAACTCTCAGAACCTGAAGTTCTGGTCCAACAACAAATAATAACTTAAAATTTTAGCAAACAAGGTTTTGCAGTTGGAGCACACTGAGAAGGAAATTACTCTTCAAAGCCAAGGAATTAAAAACAATCATTTTTATCACTCAGAAAATGGCATGTGCCTTATTCATGTTTAAACCCTGGCCACATTTGCAGACTATAAAGTTGGTAACTTTATGCACCAATACTCTACACAACACATTTTAATTATCTTTATCTTAGTTACACTGCATAAAAATTTAAAAACAACAATTAATAAATAAAAACAGAAATAACAAAGTAACAAAAGAAAATTTTTGTTTTCATACATTCTCATTACATCTGACATTTATTGAATCTACATGAGTTCTATTAGAGAAGTTAACTTAATGTTAACCTGTCTATGTTCAGAACTTAATTTACTTTAACTCATTCAGTATTCCTTATAGGGAATGCAATGTGGAATGTGTAGTGTAAAAATGATTTATGCTGTTTAGTTATATTTAAGTTTTTGTTAAAATTTTTCTTATGTCATTTTTAATTTTGTTAAAATAACTTAACTCTGGGTATAAATTAACTCTTTGTTTTGCAGCTCTTATAGTTAGCTAATTTGTTAGCATTTGTTTCCCCCGTGTCTCTAAGTCGGTCTGATGGAATGTAAAGCCATCTAAATAAACCCTCTCTGTCTCTGTCTCTCTTTCTCGCTATCCAACCATCCATCTAATTTTGGTCCATATCGCCCAGCCCTTCAGTATGAACCTTAAAGATACTTTTTGTAAATTCTTGTGTTTAAGAATTATTTTTAAACTTTCAAAAATAACAAAAATAAAAATTATCAGCACAATTTAAAGAAATAATATCATATAGTAAAGTCATAGATCTATGACTTTACTTCCAAAATGTGCATGCTGTGTTGAAGAGAAAAACTAGTTAAATTAGTGCTCTATTTTCCAAATAGCACCAGTAGAAGACTAGCACTGTAAGTCTGTGGAACCTTTATTTAACATATTCTTATTTGCAGTGGTGGCCAAGGAAGAGGCAACGCCTGGTGAGAAGCTAAAACATAATATCAAAAGTTACACTGTAGCACACATCAGAGAGCAGAACACACCCACTTGTAAATGGCTTCCCCCTGGTGGCAAATTTTTCAGTAAAATTCTGCAGAGGGTAATTACAAAAAGTACCTTTAAAGTCATACAGAGTAGTAATTTGTGTATTAAAGTAGTCTGTAGTGTTTGAAAACAGCAGAGATCTGTCAGTATTTTGGTTGCTTCTACTATCACTTTAAGGTCATGTAATCTATAGGCGCTCATACCTGAGGCTGGGTGTCATCTGCCTTGCTAGCCAGGATGCAGAAGTCCCCAGAGGTGGTGATGGACATCAAGCTTTTGACATACTTGACAAACTTCTCATTGTTTTTAGTGTCCCAGAATACCACGCAGTACTCTTGGCGTTCTGGCTTTGTGTAGGCGTACACCACCGTGCTGCAGCAGTAGCCCCACTGTTACAAGACAGAAAAAGGATGGATAGATACAGCTAAACCCAGACATATGATCATAGACTGCTTAGCTCTACTGTTTTAGCTATCAAAGCAGATTAAACCTTCCAAACAATGATAAACCTAGAGATTTACCATCATGTTCACCAGGGCAAAAGACATTTTTCATGAATCACATGTGTTGGCATGCACCTTATAATCTGGTCTAATGTTGGCAAAGTAGATAAAGGACTCCACAGCCAGGGCAATGCGCAGCCCTCCTCCCTCCCAGGCAACTCCTGACATCTGCTTCCCAGGCACTTTGAGAGTTCTAAGATGCTGCACAGACAAAGAAGATCATTAACGAAAAAAATGTCACACAACTTTTTAATATCACTTCAACTAACCAAACCTGTGAAGTACAAACATCCAAAGAGTTCTTCTCAGTAATCACAATGGTTTCAGTCCAAAATGTGCACAAAGTTAAAAGACAGTGTTTGGCTGTCTTTAAGAACACTGTCTATCCATTTTCTGACACTTATTTCAAAGATATCCAGACTTTATTCTTTAGTAACTACCAATAGTGGTCAAAGGTGACAGCAGAAGTACATTTTAACTCTCCTCACCAAAACAGACTGATACAGCATCCACATCCACAATACTGATGCTGCACCGATCCATCTCTCAAGCTCTTGCTGGCTTGTACTTGTGGGTGGAGTCCAACACCCACTGGGACTGACTAATAGACTGCACTACTGCTTCCCTGGAATCGTCCCTGTACATCTATATCCAGAGCTTGGTTTGCATTGCTGACAAGCAAGTGAAAACAAACAAAACAAAACAAAAAACAACAACAACAATAAAAAGAAAATTGCTGTTCTAATTCCACTGTCTAGAGACTTGCAGGAAGACTGTTATCTTTATAAACTGACTCTTTCATCAGACCTGTGGAATATGAAATGCCCATTTTTGTATATGAATAAGAGTGGTTTTTCATCTTTTTCAGGTTTTTTAAGTTTCAGTGTTTCAACTGTAAACTTATTTTCTTGAAATGACCCATCGGTCCCCTACACAAAGCTAGCTTAAAAGAAAAAAGTGTGCATTTGTAGGAGAGATGGTTGAAGACAAACTAATTTGGTGTAGTGGGTTTGTTTGCTTGTTGCTGCAGAGTAAAATCTTCTTTATCGATTAAATCCGTTCTATGGTACAGACTCTCCTCAGTACTGAGATCATGCTGATATTGTTGCCCTTTCGTAGATTACTGAGGATTACTGATTATTGTACTAAGCAGTACAAAATGTGTTGAAAGTCTAGATAAAATTATGTAAGTCAAAAATCAGGCTCCTCTGATCAGTGAACTTTGAGCCAAGATTTCCAACAATATCAGCTCCCCATGCATGCTTAACCTGGATCCAAATGACAGTACCAGATGGTATATAGAACAGCAAAATCCCATCTTATATCAAAGCCATAATGCTCACCTCTCCAAACGGAGTGTAGAACTGCACCACATTGAACTCTTTCTCCATTGCACCTCGAAGGGAACCGGCCACTGCCAGCACACTGCCACAGTGGTTCCACTGGATACTGACCACATTCATCAGAGTATCAATGCACACTGGGTCTGAAGAAAAGGGGTATGAGCACCAAAAAAAGAACTGTAAAAAGGTTTAATTTAACACGAGTGACGAAATTTGAAATTAAATTTTGTTTTTGTGGCTTACTTTCATCGCTTTCATAACGCATGATCTGACACCTTCCATTGTCAAAACAGATGGCGAGACATGGACAGTCCGGCTCGACGTAACCCCCGCTTCCTGCATACCAGTGGATACCTGCTATACTGACAGCTCCAGTCACATTGACAAGACAGCTGATGGTCATTTTCATCTGAAAGCCAACACGAGTCAATAAGAGTTAGCATATATCCTTCCTCTGCTTGAGTCACAGTGAAGTAAAATAAAAAAAATAAATATTATAGTTGCATTATTTAATACTTTTATATGCACTTGTTTTATATCGAGTCTCAGCTGGTTTTCATGTTTATTTATGGTCATGCTAGTTTCTGTCATACTTTATCACAGTGGAATAGAGGCAGAGATGGGGATGGAAACAATTAAGGTAGCTAGAAAACTAGAGTTTATGACAATTCATTAACTTGCTCAACTATAAGGAACTATAACTATAAGAAAAAACAGCATTATGTTCAACTCTGAATCATGCAAAGCTATTCTAGTAGCATACAGAATTAACTGTTTTTAAGCTTACAAACTTACTATGAAGTTTCCTTGATTGTCATAGATGTGTACTTCACCATTTGCCATGCCGAAGAGGAGTATCTTGCTGTCCGGCGACCATGCCACATGAGCAAGCTGGCTTCCCTTTAGCTCCTTACCCCAAATCCGATTTCCTTAAGAGATGAGGATATATAATAAAGGATATATTCATATTTACATACTCAGAAAATTCCACAAATATTATTTTTGTTAAGTAAGCAGCAGTTTACCATCTACAGATCCAACGATGACAGCCCCATCTTCATACACAATACAGATCTTTTGACCATCTGCATTCCAGCTCATGCTCCTCACTACTGACTTGTTCCTGTTGTTGATCATCTCTTCATACCATGCACCTTAATAGACCAAAAAAAAATGTTAAAGACATGTTTTTTTGTTTTTTTTTACCTGTTTCTGTATTTTGCCTGCATGCAGTAATGATCAAATAATGCTAATAAAGAAAAGAACTAAGGACATACTTACTCTGTCCGGCATGTGGTTACCATTGGGTCACGCTGTACCCAGACACAGAGTGAAAGTATGTAATTGAGCGTGACTGCCTGACAACTTGGGCTTGGCTCAGCGCAAAAGACGGACGACCTCATTCTCCTGTGGATCCACCACCCATAAGAGGGGGCATAGGTATCTGATGCCATGTCGACTGGGTCACACCCAAGGTCAATGTCAGGGTCAGAGGCTCTAATGGCTCGCTCCCCAATTACTAAAACTGCTTATAAGGACATTAAATCTCACCTATCTGATGAGGAAGGAACCTGAGCTACTGTATGAGTTCGAAACCAAGTGTGAACCAGATTGTGGAAGGAGCCCTATGAAGCTTGGCGAGCTTGTGGGATTCTGAAGGAAGTAACCTGGAAGACACTGGCAGGATGTGGGCTGTGAGATCAACTTTCAACGCATACGGATCAGTATTTAAAGTTTTACTCTCATCATCCACTGGAGCACAAACTGGGTGTCATCAGGACACTACAACACAGATACAGCGGCCAGAGAAGCAGAAGAACATCATATCAAGAGGGCCCTGAGTAAATGTGCTTATCCCAGCTGGATATTTGTCAAAGCTGGGAAGGAACCTAAAGAAAGCTCCGAGCAATCCAGGAGAGAAAAAAGACAACTGCTGCCCAATCGAAAACCTTTAGTGATCTCTTATGTGTCTGGAGTATCGGAACAGCTGAGACACGTTTTCTCTAAACACCGTGTCTCTGTGGCTGTCAAAGCCCAAAACATGCTGTGCCAAAAACTGGTCCACCCCAAAGATCGGGTTCCCCGGCACAAACAGAGTAATTCAGTGTGCGCTGTAAAGTGCCAGGAGGATTGTCATGATTTAAACATCGGGGAAGCCAGACAATCTCTGGCTAAGTGGATGGCACAACACAGACGAGCTAACTCCTCAGGCCAGGACAATGATGAGGATGTACACATCCTGGACAGGGAGGAACGCTGGTTTGAGCGGGTAGTCAAGGAGACCATTTACATAAAAAGGGAAAGACCATTTCTGAATTGATGGGAGGCCCTGAGGGTGCGTCTTTCACCATCTTACAATGCTTTAATCGAAGGTACTACCTAACTCTCTGTGAATGGTACTCATGGCCACTGATCAATTGCCATTGATCAGTAGTTCATGAACGGTCATGACAATTTGCATATTAATGATCAAGAAACGGACCTCACAGTCCTTTGTATGTCAGTGGTGCTAGTTTCATAATGCAAATGTACTGTTTACAAGCCTGGTGAAACCTGCAGCCAGCTGAGACTGAAGAAGTCACTTAGATGAGTGATAAAACGTTTCTCCTACTGAAGACGCTACATCAACATGAACAGAATCAACACTTGGCTAGCTTGGGAACGCCTGAGTCTTCTCCTGGAAGAGCTTTAGCATGTGGTCAGGGAAAGGGAGGTCTGGGTGTCTCTGCTTATACTGCTGCACCAGGAGCAGCAGTACAAGCTGGATGGAATAATCACCTCTATAAAGCATCCACACAATGATGAGTCCATTCTGATCACTGGTCGTCAGCTTTTCATGCTGTTCATTCCACGTGACCACTTGCACTGCACCTGCATGGGAGGCAGTTATTGAATATTAGATCATTTTCTGATGTCTCATTTTAGAATTGTGAATACTAATATCCTATAACTAAAACTGGCCAAAAAATACTTAATACAAAATAACTCACCACTGTGTCCCTCTAAAGTCTGGTTCATTGAAAGATTACTGGGTGCAGCAAGACCTTTAAGTTTAGCATCATCTGTTTACAAAGGACGGTAAAAGAGATCAGATCATCACCAAGTAACTGTAGTTCCAGAGGTGTTTATAATGGTTAGCAAATATACAATCATGTTTCCCAAAATAGGTTTGGACAAGTAAATATGAAAGTAATGATTTAAAAATCATGCAAAAAGATCTACAAAGACAATAAGACATAAGATGCTGAAACTGATCAAATTTTGTTTGTTTTTTCTCTTTTTTTTTTTTTAACTTGCAACCTGTTTAGGATATACCTAGTCTCTTGCCCTGTGAAAGTTGGTGTAGGTACACCAACTGACCCTGAATTGGATAATAAAATCACAATATTATGCAATAAATGTCCAAAGGTATAAATTAATAAAGAAAAATAAAACATAATTTAATAAAAGGGCTTGAAATTAGTGTTTTTTTTGTCTGCTGCATTTTATAAGCCCTTTTATTAAATTATGTTTTATTTTTCTTTATTAATTTATACCTTTGGACATCAATCATTTCACACATTTTCTCAAACATTAAGAAACAGTGGCCCTAACTAACAACAGCAGGTTGACTGAACATAGCGGCACAAGAGCTGAGCCAACAGTATTATGAAAGTGTAAAACGATTTCCAAGACGCTTTAAGAGCATTTCAAAATACCTTAAATCCGAATCACATTTGCATTACATAACAACTTGGACTGTAACAAATGCACACAGCTGAATGTATGGGGTGTTATTCGTCATTGCGACAATGTGACATCAATATACTGTAATGCTACCAGTGACAAGCAGGTTGTTTATGCAAAATAGCTCTTAGGTACACCCATTAGGTAAACCTATTCAACTATCATTTAACATAAACATATCATCAACCAATAGACGGCAGCATCAATTAGTCAATTTAGTCACGTAGACATGGTCAAGACAAACTGATGAAGGATGAATGGAACACTAAAAATGGAAAAGAAAGATGATTAAAGCTCCTTTGAGTGTGCCATGTTTTACTGAGACCCTGTAAAGCCAATCAAAAGGTGGGATGCTGTTTAAATTTTTAGTTTTGGAGGATAATCTTACATTAATTACCTTGCAGTCGCACATTAAAAAAAGAGGACACCTGGTCATCCTAGTTGCACGTGTTTATAGTTGTTAACGTTAACGCAAATCATTGTTTACTTTCTCTAACCATCAAAGGGTTTCTCTGAGGTGCAGGAAATCCTTCTGTGTGCATGCCTCTGTTAGTCGTGCACCTTTTTAACTATCTTACCTGTCTGAGTCTCCAGCTTCAGTACTCTCAGAAGACCATCGTCTCCTCCGCAAGCGATGAAGCCTTGATCTTTGTTCCAAGACACACATTTTAGATGGATATTATTGGGAATAGCGATCTACAAGACACGGGAGATAACTGTTACCCAACACTACGTCCTCCTGGCGTACTTGTGGCCAGTGAGCTGTGTCAGATAACTGCGAACTTACCTTTTTGCTGAGGTATATAAACATGGTTGTGGCGATAATGTTACATTACACAAATAACAGGCACATTGAAATTTCCAGGCTCCAGCATTTGGTGAATGTGACGATTACTTTAGCATAGATTGCTGACTTAGCTAGTTAGCGGCTAGTGTTAAGTGGCCAATGGTAAACTGTTACCGTCAGCTAGAGACGTTCATAAAATCATGACTCACAAATTTAAAGATTCCCTGCAGATAAAGTACGTTAAATCAGCAAATATATTGGAAAACAGTTCAAAATCGATGTTTCGTAGCTAATGGTGGCTGCCTTGGGTGCTCAGAGCCTGTAGCTTCCCTCGGTCTCCCGTGGTAACGGTAAATCGGAAACTGGGAGACTCGGTGCTCCCTGGTAGTTGTAGTTTTTTTATTAGCTGAGGCGAAAGGCATTGGACAGCGCTTCCAGTCATGTTTGGTAATGTATTTTCTCATGTGCCCAAAAGATTATTCAAATACATTTAAATATTTAAGTTATTACATATTAAAAGACAAAAATATAACATTTCCTGATCATAGACTGTCTGATAAAGATTATTATCAGACAGTTAAAGTGTTAAAATGAATGATAAATAAGAAATTTTAAATCCTTTGTTTCAGAAAATTTATTTTTCATTTGCCACTAAATACCCTTTACAAAATCAATATACAGACAGTTAAGTACGAATATACATTATGTCATGCACATGGTCGTCTATTTAAACAGCACATGTATATAGAGTAAGTCAGGTTTTTAAAACTTTTCACGAAAACAGACTTTCATGGCCAAGTGTGCAAAGTACTGGAAGAGTTGGTAATACTTAAACTCTTTGAACTACTTTCCATCTCCTTCAAACAAAATAGTAATTACTAATCACATTTGTGCAAGCAAAACAATAATTATAATCATAATAAAAAGGTTATCAAACAATCCAGGTATCAAAGGGAGGGGTATAATAAATCGTTGTGATGTAACATGCCATAAGCCTGTTGAATCAGCCTTCATTTTTGGTCTTTTTTAGAATGCTGCAATCTGACGGACAACTATAAAACTCTTGTTACATAAGAGATTAGCTTATATTTTTCTGCTATGGAGGCTTAGTGTTCTGCCAAGAGCTACACTGCACGGACATAGAAAAGCTCTCAAAGTAGCGTATGCACAATAGGAAAGTAATAGGCTGTCTACTCAATAAACAACAATTATAGAAGCAGAGATGTTTAGTTGACTACATGTTGATAAACAAGTTGTCATCCATATTTGAATAGGAACCCAGGTATATGTAAACATGTACACCAGTTTTACCTGACTTTACAGCAAGAAGTAAAAACAGATTGGGCAGCAAATTAAAAAAAATAATCATATTTAATATGACAAAAATCAAAACCACGCACACTTTCACTGAAATGTTAACATTCCAGTTTACAGATGTTTACAGGTTGACTCCCATGGGTCGTGAAGCTGGATGTAATGCATGCCCTGCACTTGTCCTCTGATGGTATTGATGCTCTTAATATTGCTGGTGGCTTTCAATCTGATTCACTTTGTCTGAGAGTTCATCGAGTGAGACACAGAGTCAAAGAAAAAGCAAGTTTTGACTTAACCTTGAAGTGACTGAGTGGGCTCTTTTGCATGGAAACATAATCCGTTTACATGAGAAGACAAAGTTTGTCCTGTTTTTATGAATTAACAACAAATCTTGTTCGAGATTTGAATACTCAGTTTCATGGGAGCAACATTAGCCTCCCTACTTTGTTTAGATTTGAAACACCGGGAGATCCTTGTGTCTTTGAGTAGAACCTTTGAGTAGAACTGATGGTACTGTTTTTTTATCATTTCTGGAAGAACATCAAGATATGGTACCAATCACCAGTTAGTGGAACAAGGATATGGGACAGGTGTGTGAAATATATAAATGCTTTTTTAAAATTTATTCATTTGTGTTACTGAAACAATGAAATTTTGATTTAAAATGACGTATTTCTATAAAAAAATATATCAGGATATTTAATGCCCCTGCTCAGTTTTTTCAGTTGCTAAGATAGTTTGGCTCGGGCTGAGACACAAAGTAAAGACAGATATTTCTTTCATGCAGTTATCACATTTTTAAGAAAAAGGATATGCTTTCTGCTCAGCTCCTGAATGGTTGACTGTACTTTTTTCTGGAACACAATCTGAGCTTCACACATGCAGGCATCCTCGGTTATTTCACTCCTCATTTCCTCTGAAAGAGTAAAATAAAATTATTGAGACAGTCAAATAATATCACAGGTGTTTTTTCATGTCTTCTCAGCTCTCCACTTGTTTAAGGATCAACAGCAGCAACCAACATGTTTTAAACCTTTCAAAGAATCAGTGCTCAATAAGTAAACTGTTTTAAAGATTAATAAATCTTATGAATCTTAGATGTTATTTTTAATAAAAAGAGTTGGTGGTTATTGATAAGATGATATGCATCAGAAGAACCAACATGATTTGTCCTTTGTGAGGGAGATCAGATCATAAACATGGATTTCATGACATATAATCAATGCTTAAAGAAATACTATTCACATGTACAACATATATGTACTACAAATAGCAATGAAAAAAAAAAAAAAACAAGAAACAGTAATAACAGGTAATAACTCCAGTCAAAGATTTTTCTTTAGTTGGGCCAGAGTTCTCCATCACAAAATTTCCACTCCAGTTCCAGCATCTCATGTCATAATCTTTGCTGGACCAGCACATGTAATGCTTGCCACTGATCTTCGTTAGCTGTAGACTTTTCCACAAAATGAAGGATACAAAATGAAAAACACAAAACATTAATACATAGATATCATTGCAAAAAAATGTAAACTTAAATGGGAAGATTCAGTATTATAGGCTTGACCATGTTCCCAAGCAGATACAATGGAATTTATTATATCTGTATTATAGACTGTATATAAAGGATGGCATGACATGTGCTGTTACTCATGGGTTTTGACTGCTGATGTTTGATTGTTTGTTTGCTTAGGGGGTTGAGTTTTTTCTTTTTTGTTTTTTGACAAATAAAGAAGGAGGGCTGAGTTATTGGCTAATGCCATTAAGCTTGGTTAGTAGTCTACATCCATAAACTGTACAGGTCTGTACATTTCAGATTTTTCTTTATTCGTTTGGTCTGCATCACAAAGCAAGTTATATCCTTTGTAGGTTAATTCAATTAAAATGCTCCAAAAGGCACCAACAGAACAAATACAGTCAACATGTTCAGTTCTATGACTCCAATTTGCCAGAGGTGAGCCTATCAAACACCAATAGGCCATCGCTATGACCAACAAACATGAACAGCATCAATGACCAGAATTAACTGTTGGTCAGATGGAGTCTATGTTGCCACTGCATTAGGTAAATTATCCATAAGGCATATAACAAATATCACTCATGTCAATGCTTATGTTAAATAGCAATGTCCTCCCTACCCTCAGGTAAAGTGGGTGCTCAGATAGATGTGGTAGAACCTGTGGGTTTTCCAATCACTCAGACACCAGGGATCACATAATAGGTATAAATCTTTGAGCTCATCCAGATTTTTACATACAAATTCCATTTAGGAAAATAGTGAAGCCTATAGACACTGTCAGAGAATATGACTGTAAATACAAATATAATACTGGCATCTCACCTTTGAGGGCTTATCGAAACCATGTGCCACATCTCTTAGTAAAACAATATTGCATATCCACCATATCAGTTGCACATTACAGAAAACCTAGGCTTGAAGATTTATGCTGACAAAAAGGTAAAATTCTTACGGGAACATGTTTTCTGGTCTGTATTCAACACATATCCTTCTCGACACTTGCATGTGTAAGAAACACCGTTGTTGATACAAATATGCTGGCAGTCATGTCCCTGAGCGCAAGCATCTGAACCTGCAATAATATTAATTGACTTGGTTATTCTGTCAACCGCAGCTTTGTTCTCATTCTCATAATACGAGGCATGGCTTAAAAAGTTATCCACTCCCACTCAGTTGGAGAGAAATCCATTTAAATTTGGCTGACCTCCCCTGAAGATTATCTTCTTATGCACCTCTTGTCAAATGCCACTGTTAAGTTTCGGTCACTCCCGTTCTGACGACGTGCCAGATTGAATTTGCACTTTCAAAACGAACCTCAAGTATGCACAGAGAGCAAACATCCAATTCTTTGTTAAACTGACCAGACTTTCATTTTGGGAATCATTACTGTTGATAAGAGCTGGCGCCTCTAAAACCTAGCTCTTATTAACAACAGCGGAGGGTCTGAAGTATCAAAACCTACAGGCTTCAGGTTAATAGTACAACCATAAGGACTTTTGTTATTTTTCTGGCATTCACAGGGACATTCACAATGCCTGCCATTGTGCCAGCATGTACCCATGCACATTGGATTAAGAAGAAGGAGCCAATTCTTGATCACCAAACAATTCTGCCAAATTAGTTCTCTGCAAATTTGTCCACTTCCTTAAAATGTTATTCGAGTTAAGGCATCTCATGCTGCTTCTAGGTGTGTTTTACAGGCACCATCCAACCAAGAGGTGATACTAGTGAAGGCCCTTACAGCCTCTTGGTTGGCTTGAAACCTAACATATGTCACAGATGGGCTGGAGGCAGACCTGAGGTGCACAAGAAGATTACTTTAAAGCAGAAACTGTACAAATGTACATTCTTATGAGCTTTTTATGAGAGGTGTCACAGAACTTTTTGATGACACATTAACATTAGGTCCCCCTGAATCATTTTTCTAGCATTATATATCATGTATAATACTTTTGTTTTGTACCTTTCTTTCCAAGCTCCTTAGACTATAATACATTTGCTCCACAATTTCTTGAATCTTTATGGCATAACAAAATATTCTAAGAAATTTAAAAACAAATCTTTCTTACGTGAGCAAGTTTTCTGATCCACGTTCAGCACATATCCCACTCGACATTTGCAGATGTATGAATTCCCATTATTAACACATATGTGCTGGCAGTCGTGTCCCTGGGCACACGCATCTGAACTGGAACCTGAAAAGAAACACTCATCCCCTCAGCACCTCATGATAAAACAAATAATCAGTTGTCTGTATAAAGAATACTTGGTTAGGCCTCAATCACATAGGCTTAGATACCAGTCAGTAGCCCACTGCCAACCACCAGTTACTATGGAAAAATGTGTGTTATCCGGCCAATTGGCAAATATTTCCTGACTGTTGCCAGATGAAATAAGAAAAAAAGATTGTGCTGCACCAAAAACCTCTTTGTGATTTGCTAGCCAACTGCCATGGTTGCCCACAGTCTGCATGAAAGATTTTGACCTGTCTGCAAACACTCCCTGTTTACTCTCCAAATTGCAGTGAAATTAGAAAATGTTAAAATCTTACTTTGAAGGAAAACAGTCTTTATTTCAAGTTTGCATCAAATCACACATCTCTATCACTTGGTGAGCAGTTTAAGATTATTTGCAGACAAGTCAATTCAATTCAGTTTTATTTATACAGCATCAAATCACAACAGGAGTCACCTCAAGTCTACTGGTGGTCACGGCAACTTGTAAGAAACTAGAGCAATCACTAAGAGGTTTTTGGTACGGCACCATATAACTCTTTGCAGCCTATTTAATACTAGAGACTACCAGCAACCTTCAGAAACCCCTCACCAACTCCTCACACGACACAGTTATCTCTAGCGAGTGGCATGTAGCAATCAGTTTCACAGTGACTGACAATCACTTGCAACTGATCAGGAATACACATTTTTTCACTTCTAACTGATGGTGTTCAGTCAGGGAAGCGCAGAGAGCTGTGTAACTCAAATCTCTTAAATCTTTCACTGAAAGAATAGAAGTAATTTCAGATCAGAACAATAGACCATGTGTACAAGAGATGATGAGTTTTGCTACACTAAAGATGAAAAACTACACTCTGGTGAAGTACAGCAGTTTTGTGGGCATGCTTTGAAATGCTGGATCACACCACTGATACCAAACAGACATACTGAAAAGTCTTACGTGAGCATGTTTTCTGGTCTGCATTCAAAACATATCCCACGTGACATTCACAGAGATACGAATCGTCACTGTGGACACAAATGTGCTGGCAATCATGTCCTTTTGCACAAAAGTCCAACCCTGTAAAGAAACAGCTCCACATCTGACTGACTTATACTGATGACACGATCCAATCCACTTCTATTGTTAAAAACTCTCCTTTAGTTTATGAAAAACAAACATATTGAGATTTAAGTTTCTTACGTGAGCATGTTTTCTGGTCTGGATTCAATGTGTATCCCATTTTACATTTGCACATGTATGAATCACCAGTGCTGAAACAAATGTGCTGGCAGTCATGTCCCTGGGGACATGTATCTGAACCTGGAAGAAAAAAACTTTAACATCTACCTGGTTCAGTCACAGAGTTCAACAAAGCAGACTCTGAAGCAAAACCAAGACACATCTGAATTGTAAGGATCCAGGTTCTCACGTGAGCATGTTTTCTTATCTGGATTCAATACATATCCCACTCGACATTTGCAGATGTATGAGTCATCACTGTTAACACAAGTGTGCTGGCAATCATGACCGTGGGCACATGGATCAGAACCTGAAAAGAGATCACACGTGATGTGATGTTTTATATAATCAGAGCTAAGCTTTGGCCTTTTGGTGACTGGCAATTTTGCCTTTTAGAGTTAATGTTAAAAGACCAAAACAGAATAGTTCAGTAAACAATACATGAGAATATTAGCTTTATGCAGTCCTTGCCAAAGTGAGTTAAAAATATTTTACCCTTTGGTCTGTCAGTTCCTGTCTACCAAACTTGCTGCCATTAAAAATAATAACAACAAACAACCTCATCCTTATTCTGGGAGCATGAAA
This sequence comes from Mchenga conophoros, assembly GCF_057382185.1. NCBI lineage: Eukaryota > Metazoa > Chordata > Actinopteri > Cichliformes > Cichlidae > Mchenga > Mchenga conophoros. The sequence continues at coordinate 17,176,414 of NC_140544.1, read as the reverse complement.
AACAAAATTTCTTGATCACAAAGGCCCATTATATAAAATTTATTCTTACGTAAACATGTTTTTGATCTGAATTTAACATATATTCCTCATGACATGTGCAGAGGTATGGATCATTATCACTGGCACAAATATGTTTGCACTCATTTTTCTGGTCACATATCACAAATCTGAAAAGAGTCACTTGTACAGTTGCTTGTATCTTTAGCCCCTGAACGTTATTATGGGTCAGTATTTTATAAATAAATGTTAAATTAAGCTGGCACTCCCAGCTTAATGTCCTCATCTGGCCATCCCTACATAAACTGAGCGACGTGCATATGGAGAATTGCGATTCACGATTCACGCACTTACATCTTCTCGTAACTTTGTGTGTGTGTGGGGGGGGGGGGTGAAGATCTCTGTCTAAATAAATAAATCTGGGTAAATTCCCAGATGCAAGATAATTCTTAATTTTATTGGGGGGGGGGGGGGGGGGGGGGGTCATAACCCACCTAACCCCCCTGGAAATTTCACCCCTGGCATACATCTGCATGTTTTCTGGTCTGCATTCAACATTAACCCATCTTGATACATACCAAGGTAAGAATCTCTATTGACAGCAGCAGTTCCTGAACTTGTGGCGCTTATTACAGGCGCTGTCATGTGCTCGATGCCTTAGCTTGAAGTCTCCCTTAAACTGTTTGCTCTGTGATTTGACCACAGATCTCAATCAAATGAGAGGAAACATCAGTTCTTATGTGTGCTTCTTCTTAGTACTGGTTTCTAATATTCACCTGACAGGCCAAAGTCTGAAGGTCGGGATAGATTTTACTTACTTCCAGACCATGGGAAATACAATGTGCTGAAAGGTTAAGGTGAGTTTTTTTAATGTCCAAACCCAAAAATCAAACTCAGCACAATTAACAACATTATTAATAAATATGAATTCTCAAAAGCAAATCAATTGATAAAAAAAATCATATACTTACGTGAGCATGTTTTCTGGTCCGCATTCAGTACATATCCAACTCGACACTTGCAGGTGTACGAGTCATCACTGTTGATACAAATGTGTTGGCAGTCATTTCCCCGGGCACATGGATCTGAACCTGGAAAGAAACACGCATTCACGTTTGAGTGAAAGAGTTTTCAGTTTACAAATAACAGCTAAGAAGGCTTTTCTGCACTATTAGAGTTTGTGCCGCTCATTAATGCAGGCTTTCACCATGCCCTGCTTATTTAATTTGTGCTGAATAGTGTTTGTCCTAATCTATTTAGAGCAACCCAAAACATTAGTAACAAGAGTTGGTATGCAGTGTGTGTGTCTTCAGAACAAAGTGCCCAAACCAGCTAATGTTCAAAAGGAGTTTCACAACATGTGAAATTTTGAAATAAGTTTTCCTTTCTTATCCAGATTACAGTTAAAAAATATAAGTTTTAGTTGTGTCTACTACTGTGGTAGATGGGACGCATACAGCCAAAATCCAAATTTCATATGGTTAAAAAAAATTATTTCATACATCTATCCATTTTGCTTGCTACTTATCCGCCTTAGTGTAGATGGGTGGGCTTTAACCTGGGAAGTATACCTGGGACGGATCAGCTTTAATGAACCATCCATTTACAAAACAGATGAACAGCTCAAGATATTTTCGAAAAGTATTTCCACAATCATCCAAAATTAATGCAATAAAGCATATAAATCCATCTACTTTGTCAGTAACAAAGCTCTAAAACCGACCTCTTGACTTGGATAAAATTAACAGTTCCTTAAAATGATCCATTCTTAATGACTGTTAGCACAACACAAATGCTTCCTGCACCTCCTTCTCTGCAATTTTCAGTTTTAATATCATTCAATATAAAATAAATCAAATCTGAAATAAAGTTTCAACCTACCCCCCTTAGAATCATCTTATTTTATAGGAACTTTTTTCCAAATTCCTTGTAATGTGAGCACCCAGATGGGCCTGGATCAAAGAGAGTCTCGGGATCAGTGGATGATCCAAGTATGAGCCAGCAGATGAGTTCACTGTACTAAGCACAATAGTCATGGATGTTCTGCTCTCAAGTTTAGTAAATATGAGTTTATATATACTCCCAATGCCTCTGTTCATGCACAGGAAGAATATGAAAGTGAGGCAGATAAAATGCTTAAAGTATATAAGGTATAATTCACATTGTCACTGCAGATGACTTTTGTTTGGTATGTTCTTCAAATATCATCATATTTGAGGCAGTTGGATTTATTGTGATTATATTTAAAGGTTATACAAAGAAACTACAGCTAGACAATAAGCCTGGTAAATATAGAAAAATAGGAAAGAATATAGGTAAAAAATTAGATCTTTCATATACTATAACGTGGTTTGACCAGTTAGTTACCCATACCACATGGTTATAATGCCCTTGAAAGTTTACAAAAAATGCCTTTTATTAAATCTTTCCCAGTGGATTATAAGAAAACAAATCAAACATCCAGGACACCAATGCATGTTTCTGTTGGGGGGATGGTAAAAAAAGAAAAAAGGTTAAACAATGGATATAAATGTGAAGAAAAACATAAAGACTCTTACGTGAGCATGTTTTCATGTCCAGGTTAAGGATGTAGCCCGGGCGACACTTACAGTTGTAAGAGTCGCCACTGTTGACACAAATATGCTGGCAGTTGTGTCCCTGAGCACATGGCTCCAAACCTGAAAAGAAACACTCCAGTGTCTGATTGGCTTAGGTCTAGTGATTCATTGAAATCAATTATTTTGTGTTGCGCATCTATGTTAGTATGCTGCAAGTATGCTTCTAGCAATCTGCATCATGCAAATTAGATTCATCTCTGTGCTTCAGCTACAGTGATGTTATAGCAAAGAGTTATTTGTGAAGAAAGAGGTGTTTTTAAATTCAAGTTTCCAGAACTTAAAAAAAGACAATTCCATGAAGTACAAGTCAAACAGATAAAATCCAAACACAAATATTTGCATATTAAAAGCATGTTAAAAGTCTTGCAAAGTTTGACATAATGTATAATGGTGCATGGCTAGCATAAGAAATAGACTTTGTTAGTTTGTGTGGAACCACAATTTGGAAGGAGAAACTAAGCTTGGCATTTTTATATCAACTGTTTTTTTAACTGAAAAACCTTGAAATTTCCACTTAAAATGATTTTACTCAAATAAAATAATTATTTTACTTTTTATGATACGTGGCTATTAATTTCATGTGAGAGGCTGCGAAGGCCATAATTGGAGAGCACCTGAGCAGGCCTGCAGGTAACTAAGCAAGGCACATGTCATGAGGCGCAAACTGCAATGCTGCACGTGAAGCGGAGCACGCTCTCTGTGAAAATAAAGACAGCATCATATCAGGTTTCAACCATTTTAAGGTATCAAAGTACTTCGAGTTTCCTCCAAGTCAGCAGATCAACCAGTGACAGGAGGTTGGTCTTCTCTTTTAAGTTGGTTAGTATAACTTGTGCGTGTTTAATTCCGGCAACATCAACACCATTCTTACTTTCTCTCCATCTGAATGGCTATAGTTAATGATGCCCTTTTTGGAGGTAAATCACTAGTTACCTTGTCCTTGTTCTAAAGAAGAGGACTGTAACTTTAGAATGGAGATTCCCTCTATGGTGCTGCCCATACAATCACAGCTGAATAAAAGAAGGATGGCTCTGACGTACCGTTGTTTCCTTTATCATCATGCTCATTTATTCTGTTACCCTCCTTCCTGCTATCTAGGCTGTAATCATCACTTCCAGGATCTACACGTTTATCCTCACTCCCATCATCATCATCATCATCTTCATCCTTACCACACAAAGTTTCCCTAAATTTGGAAGTGAGCTTCTCTATGACACCATAAGTCTCCACATAGAAGACATGGTCATCATAAGGTTGGCTGGCCATGAGTCGGAGGGACGCCACATCAGCTCTGTCTACTCCCACAGCGTAGATCTCGATTCCTGCTGCTCGTGCTGATGCTGACACTTCCTCCACCTTGTCCTGGGGCCTCCCATCTGTCACTATGATGGCCACCTTGGCGATGCTTGCAGAGCCAGCTCGGGCTCCTGCCTCCATGGTGAAAGCTTTGTCCATGGCCGTCTTAATGGCCATCCCTGTCATGGTGCCTGAAGCAAGGGGCTCAACACGGGCCAGTGCCTGCTTCACATGGGACTTGTCAGAATATGTGTTCAGCAGAAACTCGATTTGCACGGTGCTGGCATAATTGACGAGGCCTACTCGAGTGGCATCAGAGCCAATGGCCAAACTGTCCACCATGTCCACCAGGAACTCCTTGGCTTTTTCAAACTCAGCAGGACGTACACTGCGGGAGCTGTCAATGATGAAAACCAGATCTATTGGTCGATTTCTGCAGTTGGTTCTTGTTGCTTTAAGAAAAAAAATAGCATGTTTTTGTGGTTTTTAATGAAAATCAGTTTATCTTAAGACAGAAATTAAACAGATTTATTAATGTTTCAGTTTAGTACCTGCATTAGTTCTGATGGATCCTCTGGAGTCTCCAGCAGGCTTCCAGGATCCAAGCGGTGCAGCTTTGTCTTGCAGCGGTGAAAGCAGCTTTGGACTTTTTTGTAGTGGCTGAGACGTGGAATATGTGCCAGCATCTTTGCCAAGCAACAAAGAAAAGTTAAGAGGGAAAAGAATTAAAGCTCTGGCTGCTTTAATTTAGTGCAAAAAGAGAAGAAAAAGCAACAAAACACCAGTCATGCTAAAAATAATTTTCGATGACCTTTTTCTATAAATGATTCTAGAAACGTACAATTTAAGTAGGTAATGAATCTGAGCAAGTCTGAGCAGTTAACCAGTAAGTGAAGGGATAAGCAGAATTATAAATTAGTACAATAGATAAGTGATGATTAATTGGTTAAAACAACTCAGTAAATATATGCCAAAGAGATTAAACCGTTAGCTAATAGTATGTAATAAAAATAAGCGAGTGACAAACAGTGCAGCTAACTGAAACTATGACTGAAGTGAAATTGTGAGTAGAAAAAAAGGTATGGCAGTACAGGTAGACACTTACAAACTAGTTACAAACGAGTTAAACAGTAGATTACCATTTAATAGAAGAAAGGCGTGTTAACCGATAAACTGTTAAACTATACAGAAAAAAAGTTGTTAAACATAAAAGATAAACAAAACAAAGTTGTTTCTTGAACGTAAAATTATTTATTATTATCAAAATATAATGGATAAGCAAAGAAACTGTTAGTTTGTCTAGATAATTAGACAAACAACAGATTGTTAGTAGTAACAAAAAGATTGCTTGCTTTAAAAAAGGTTTTTGGACATATATTTTAAGCACTATTTAAATTCACTTTAGTTTCAAAAGTCACCTACATAAAAAGTAGAATAAAGAAACTATTAAGTTTCAAAAAGTAATCAGTTACAACAAAGTTAAGAAATTATCTACTGTTATTGTGAATTTATATTATAAAGAAATATATACAAAGTGAGAGCAAAGGACCATTGCACACTGCGTCCACAGCAGGTGGATGGATATCACGTCCTTCCTGTCAGGTAGTTGTTGGTACCTGCTCGCGCCTTCCGCTGCTCCTGGACTCCTTGGACGGTAAAATCATCCGCCTGGTGCTGGTGAAATTTTTCGTCATTTAGTGCTTCGTCGGAGGTTTGGACAGTAGATCTGTTATCGTCGAGGCGCCCATAGAACTTCGGGGGGACCTGCGGGGACACTCGTGGAATTGGGGGCGTAATGTGCGACCGGGGCTGTGAGAAAGTGCCTAAAGATCCCGGTGCCAGGACAACGCCGATAACGCAGACCAGTCCCCACATTAATGAAGCCATGTCTGTTTTCTGCGGTCCTCCTCAGGGTGCCCTCTGGGTGTCCGCTGCTACAGCTGGATGTAACGTCTTTATATGATCTGCTCCACGGCCCATAGGGCGTGGGAACCGGAGGCCCAATCCATATAGGAGGGCGGTTTCAAAGCAAAAGCTGCTCTTAGTTTCCTGTAACAGTGCAGTGCGACATAACGTGACAAAATAAAATAATCCTACTAATTAATTAATTACATATAAATGTGGGAAATATATGAAAATGCATAGAATATTATAAATATTATTTTGAGAAATACCAAAGAAGAAAATAAAAAAATACAGATTAGGCGTTTGTATAATGTATAATATCATTCTTACTTCTTTTGACTTAAGGAATTTGATTTGAGTTCGATAGCTTAATCCTCACATCTTTCACCGAGTTGATCAGGTCCCATGATCCTCACTTTCAATACTGAATGTAACAGAAACAGTTTTTGCAACATCATTGAAACAGCGCTCTAGCTATAGTGAATGATAGCATTTCTAGTGATTGATTTCATTAAAGTAAAACGGATTGTACTATTAGGCATATAATTCTCAATGAAGGTTGTTAAATGAAACATGCTGCCCTCTCATGGGTTGCTGTGAAAACTGCACCACATGTTTGGATCAGTAATGTCTTTCAATTAAAAAAAACTTGAAACCTAGTCTTAATACCTTTGGATTACTTAGAATTTGAGCTCTGCATATGTTTTTTCCTCTTCTCAAAATATCTTGGATGGAAATCAAATGCATTTTGCATCTCCAGCATTTATAGACACAAAAATTTAATGGAGGAATGAAAACCATTCTTCTGAGCAATATTCCCCTGTTTTTAGTGCTTTTGTGATGGTGATGGTGGAAAGAAATGTCTAACACATCAATCTGCATTGTCATCCTGAAGAAACCAATCCCATAACAGTGATCACTCAGATATACTGTGTCATCCTTTGCATAAACCTTTTTGATTGGAGAACAGGTGGATGCAAACCATGCAAACAAAAGATCTCTCACAGGGAAACAACAACCCCTCACTGTGCAAAGTAACAGGTTAGGCTTTTCCTTTAAATCGTCATGCACCAGCTTAGTCATACATATAGATCCCACATAGATATTTAAAGTAAATAAAAAAAATAATACAATGTAAGTGTTACAATCATAATATTGCACTGTTTCATGGACAGGATGTACAAATGTTCCTCCGCAGTCAGGTAATGATATACGCCATCAGAAAAATCAAGCTACCTAACATCACCATAGGATACGACATCTATGACACCTGTGGAGATGTCTGCCTCGCTGTGAGAGCGACTCTTGAGCTGCTGAAGAGTCAGTCAGACCCACGAAGCTGTTTATTACCATCAGAGCCCCAAATGAAGGTGGTGATTGGAGAAAGGTACTCGGAAGTATCGATAGCTGTAGCAAGAATTGTTGCTCTGTCATCAGTTGCCCAGGTTTGTTTTCTATTCATTTGATACTGTCCTACAAAGCTCAGTTAGAAACACAAAGAGACATTAATAATAATAAGGACCAGTAGAAATGTAATGATTTTGGCAACTAAATCTTTAGATTGTATATCTGTTGAAACTGATGTATTGTAATATCTCCTTATGTCTGTTTAACAGATTGGTTATGCATCAACTAGTGAGTTTCTCAGCGACAGATTCAAGCTTCTGCGAACAGTGCAGAGCGATAAATATCAGGCAAGAGGTATTGTTGAGCTGGTGAAGAAGTTTCTTTGTTCACCTCTTGTCAGCTGATTTTATGACAAACAACTCCCAGACCCAAACTGAGCTGAATGAACTACTGGAAAAAATAAAAAACTCCTCTGCTGAGGCCATCATTCTCTTCACAAAGGAGACTAATGCAGAAATCATCCTGGAAGCAGCTATTAAACACAAAGTTAACAGAACGTGGATTGCAAGTGATGCATGGTCCAGCTCTCCAAAGATCTCTGCAATGTCAGGCATCGAGCTGGCAGGAGAAGTTTTTGGGTTCATATTTAAGCAGAAAGAGGTGCCTGGCTTTAAAGACTGTGTCATCTCAATGTTTAATTGAACTGAAAACGCCCTTCTCGAAGATTACCTGACGCAGAATCCACTTTGTTCAAATCAGTCTGAAGAAGAAAGACAATGTCTGGAACCGAGTTTCTTGGCTTCTTACATCGACCAGGATGAATCTTATAGGATCTATTTAGCTGTTCAAGTCATTGGTGAGGGGCTCAGATGCTTGCTGAAGTGGGACAACCACCAGTGTGAACATAGCCCCAAATTCACAGCCTCAGAGGTACAGTAAAGATAGCTTGTTGATTATCAATTGTTTGTCTTTGACAAATAATTTTTATACATTTGTCCCTAAAAAGGATTATATAATAAATTTGCTTGATTTTCAAGAGTATCTGGTATCTGCAAAAAAATAAGGATAAATAAAATCAGTCTCCCGCTTGTTGGGGAGAAGAGAGTGAGAAGTTTAGCAGCAAACCTCTATAAAGTACAATTAACCAACTGCTAACAGGTGTGTTGCCTCCTGAGCCCCACCTCCACTCTCCCTATCACATACACAAAACCAGGAAGAGAACTACACAAGCATATCCCTGTATAGAAACTTGTGCAATATATTTTTCAAAGAGCACCCTTAAATTTGTCATCACATTCATGGCTTTAAATGGTTTGAAACTCGCTGCTGATCATTTTTTAATGTCCTGAGATTTTGGGAACTTAACTTCTTGCCACAAGTTACCAATATTTCTGTTATTGTTGCAGAGCCTTTTCCTACTAACAGTAAAACAAAAAAATGTTTTAAACTTTATATTTTAGTTTGTAGAAAAGTTTGGTTGATTTACAATGTTTTATCTCTACAGTTTCTCTCAGAAATCCAAAGAGTCAACTTTAACATGAGCACCACACACATATCCTTCAATAGTGATGGAGATCCTAGGATGGGATATGATATCGTATACTGGAACATGTCTGAATTCAAACAGGGTGCAAAAATAGAAACTATTGGGAAATACAGTCCAGATGGAAAAATTAAAATCCCATTATATCTTTTCAAAGACCTGATAAATGACACGGTGAGAGGACAACTAACATGAATTTATTTCCCAACATAATTTATATCATGTAGTAATGCAATTGTTTCCTTTTAAGGTGTCCGCTTACAACTGCTCAAACCTGTGGAGCAGGATACGAGTTTCAGAGGGGAAGTGTTGTCAACGTTGTGTTGCATGTGTGATTGGAGAGTTTTCCCCTGGAAAAGGTAAGATGATGATTATCTAAATTATGCTGTGCTTAATAATCCTATATAGTCACATCAATGCAAATTTATGATACTTATTTGCAAGAATTACTCACATCATACTCACAGTAAAGTAATAACGTCTACTGACTTTTGAATAGTTTATTACCATTTGGACACTGGTTTTATTAATACCTGAGCAATAAACCTTTAAAATTCAGTTTTGCCACATAAACCAGCTCAAACACAAGACACAGAAACTTAAACAAAGATAAAGGTACTTCTAAGAAAACAGATTCGCATGTAAACATTGTTATTACTCTTTAAAAAAAAATCAAATAACAATTATAAAGTTGATTATTACCATAAAGTACTATAGTGCTTTTATTAAAGCGATCGTAGCTCAAGAGTTGGCAGTTCGTCTTGTAATTGGAAGGTTGCCGTTTCGAGCCCCGGCTCGGACAGTCTCGGTCGTTGTGTCCTTGGGCAAGACACTTCACCCTACTGCATACTGGTGTTGGCCAGAGGAGCTGATGGTGCAATATGGCAGCCTCGCTTCTGTCAGTCTGCCCCAGGGCAGCTCCGGCTACAACTGTAGCTTGCCTCCACAAGTGTGTGAATGTGAGAGTGAATGTATAGTGGAATTGTAAAGCGCTTTGAGGGTCTCGAAAAGCGCTATATAAATGCAATCCATATTTGTTAAAAACGTGACCTCATTTCCATAATTATCCTATATCAGTTTTTACATTAATTTGCAAATATTTTCAAATATTACTCTCACACTTCTGCTCTGTAATCAGATATTACAGTTAAACTTCCATGTTTAAAACCAAGTTGTCTACATTTAGGCTTTTGCATGTTGAATAAGAAAATATTTTCTCTTTCTTCATGTTTTTAAATATTATTTGTCTTTCTCTGTGCAGGTTCAAGGTGTAAACCCTGCAGTGAAAGGCAATATTCGTCTAAAAAGTTGCATCGGTGTTTGAACAAAACAGTTGAGTTTCTCCCGTGGTCTGATCCTTTCTCGATCATCCTCTGTTCTCTGGCAGCCACTGGGATCATTGTTACTGTTGTGTTTGCTGTTCTGTTTGCAATCAATCTTAGAACTCCCGCTGTCCCTGCTGGCTGGCTTCTGCCTTACGTTCACTTTCATTGACAAACCTACTCAGAACTTAAACTGCGTAGGTTTGCCGCTCTTTGGTATAGTCTTTACCCTCTGCATCTCTTGCATTCTGGCCAACTTGTTTCAAATCTTGTTGGGCTTCAACTTTGATCTGACGATTGGGCCCTGGATAAAGAAGCTAAATCAACCACTGGTGCTTGTGACTGTTGTCTCTGGGATCCAGGTGGCCGTATCAGTGTCATGGCTGATCTTCAACCCACCCACTCCTCAAGAGATCCAAGTGGGCAAAACTATCCTGCACCAGTGTGAGATGACGTCCTTTGGGTACTTTTGGGTTCAGCCATGTTAGTCTACAATGGTTGCTTGGGCCTTACTTGTTTCCTTTTTGCATTCAAGGGTAGACAGCTGCCAGATTTGTATAAAAATGCTTCTTTAATCACTGTCAGTATGATGCTGTTCATGGTTATCTGGATTATCTTCCTCCCACTTTATCTCACCATGTCAGGGAAGTACAAACCAGCAATAGAAGGTGCAGCCATCCTTACTTCCTGCTTCAGCATCCTCTTCAGTCACTTGGCTCCCAAGTGTTTTATTATCTTGTTCAGGAAAGAGCTTAACCAAGAGAGCGCCATCACTGAGTACATTTGGAAGCATTATGAGCGGAAGGGTTTACCTGTGATTGGCACACAACACTGATTTGCAAAGAAATAAATCTTGGGTTCATGTGAGATTCCCTGGCAGTTTATGGGAAGACTGTCTGTTCACCTCATTGGCTAATGAGTTGCCGCAAGGGCAATATACCCTGTTTTAACCTTTCTGACTCTAACCGTTTCCATTTTCTTGACGGCTCATCCAATTCATGGTCACGGATGGGCTGAAGCGTATCTCATCTCTAAGTAGGCAAAGAGGCTGAGTACACCCAGAACAACCAGACTCTAAGGGTAATTATACAACTTGAAGTCTCTTTGCAAGTATGAGTCACCCCCCGTGGTGAACCGTCTTTCACTCAAAGAGCCCACCTCACAATGCAAACTTTAAGCCCTAATAAGAAGAAACAGGTGATGTGCAAATTATCTTTGGTTATCATAACTAAATCCAATTTTTTTTCACATCTTGTAAAGATGTAAAGAGCCTCTGTCAATATATTCACTATTCCTTCTTCTTTGTTCAAACCATCTCAGCCTTGCCTTTCTTACTTTGTTTCAATGTGAGCTGTCCCACTGATGTAGTCAATTCTAAGTGGTACAAGCAGAAAGAGATACAGTTTATGTAGCTTACTGTTTGGGTAGGTGAGGATTCTTTCATGTCTTGAACATCCAGCTTTTTCTTGTTTTCTTCTGCTGTTGTCTACATCCAAGCAGTGCTCACCTGTGAAGAAATGATAGTTGTTTTAAAATTTTTGGTTAACGCATTAGTGCGGTTAGCTTGTTAACACGTTAGCGTTAGCACCGTGCAGCCCCACGCACGGGGCGTTCCGTGTTAACTCGCTAACGGAGATTTGCCGCGTTAATGCGGTTATGGCGTTAACGTCATTTTATCGAGATTAACGCTGACAGCACTAATTTTGTTTGTTTTTTCAGAAATAGTTTACTGCAATATTTCACTAAATGCCTGTAAACTGTAAATTAAGAAAACTAAGAATTCTTTTGTTAAATTAAGCTCTAGCTAATAAGAGAATGAAAATCCAACAGGAATATGTTGATGTAAGTCAAGTTAGGAGACATCTGGGTGGAAGGCTGTGAAAGCTACCTCAGATGATCTCAGTGCTTTATCGCCATTTCTATCTGGTGTGATCTATTTTATGGTTTGTGTTTTAGTGGTTGATGTTTATTAAACTGTATTTTATTCAAATATACCTCTTTTTTTAGACTGGTCCTTTCACATAATCCAATTATCAAGTCACTGTTTGTAATCCTGAATTCTTTGTTCAAAGACACTCATTGCACGATGCCCATGACTAGTAATATCTTAAAATATTCCAATTTAACTAAAGCTTTTAAGAGAGTATGAAGAAAGAAATACTTTGACTTCATTTCGAAAACACACCAACATTCGCTATTGCAACAGCAGTTTTCTTTGTGTACAGGCTGTGACCAGCTAACCTGCTGCTGCTGATCTGAGGTTTACTGCACAACTGAATTCAACAATATAATACATTGACCGTGTACTGATGATACTGTCTTTATACTTAACAATTTAAAGTTAGTATACCGGTAGAATTTAGTGAATGAATCTAAGCATCATCAGCTAAAATTCATATTGTCTGTTACTCTTAATATAACTCTAATGTACTCTGGTGTGGTCCCACGGGCTAAGGACTGACCACTAGGCATTTGAAATAAGCCCCTCCCCAGGCCTTGGTCCAAGGTGGGGCCACAGTATCCCTGCTCTGATTGAGGTTGCTTACTTGGGTGTGTCTGGCGCCTCACTCAGGACTGAGTTGAGTTCATTTGCGTCACAGCTGTGTGAAGGCAGGCGGGAATGGTGGACCCAAGAGCAGGATTCACAGAGGCAAACGTAACTCAAAAACACTCGGCTTTATTCCTGGATTGCAGAAAAAACAGAAAACTAGCTAAACTGAGAATACAAATAAACTAAACAGGCAGGTAAGCTGGCAGACGTAACACAGAGTGTAGAATGAGGGACGATGGAATGATGAGCAGGGGAAGATGCAGACGCTAAATACAAGAGGTGAAATGGACCAAGAAGAAATAGCTGGGAGACATGGCTGACACTGATCACACAGACGAGATGGGGAGCACGCAAAACTGAATACACTGAAATAAGACAAAGACCTTCAAAGTAAAACAGGAAATGCAACACACATGCAGAGACACAGACTCAGAGACACAGGCTTTACACAGAGACCCGACTGAACTGGAACAGAGGGAGTACAGAACCAAAACCTCACAAAACACTGAGTCATCAGACTCGGAACCATGACAATTTGCTAAAAAAAAACAGATGAAACAGGGAAAATGTCAAAAATACATTTAATTAAATTTCTTTTTAAATTTTCTATAGATATCACAATAACATCCTTACTAATAAAAAGAAGGAAAAAAGAAAAACTATTAAATTAGTACATTTATGAATGTGAAATGCTGGAATTAATCAGATTATGTTCACATGAAAGGTATAAATGTTAGAGTTTACAGTTAAATAAATATGTACATGTATCAACAAATTCTTTTAATCAGCTACCAGGCTACATTTTAGGAATATATAAAGATGATAGTGTACATTCTACCTCTGTTGTGTGAAGTAAAACTGACTTCTGGGAACAGACAACGGTGATCCCAACTGATACCTGTGTAATCCATCCTATATCACTGTCATGCAAATATGAAAAAGTCATAAATGGTAAATGGTAAATGGCCTGTATTTATATAGTGCTTTACTAGTCCCTAAGGATCCCAACGCGCTTTACATATCCAGTCATCCACCCATTCACACACACATTCACACACTGGTGATGGCAAGCTACATTGATGCCAACTGAGGTTTTTCACGTGGCATCACATATGCACAATGCCTGCACGTGTCCCTCATGCAATCTCATCTCAGTTACGCCGTTAGTAACGCCGTTACTTGTAACGCCGTTACTTGTAACGCCGTTATTCGCATCACTGAACTCCACACAGAAAGGCCCCGTCCAGGTGGTGGAATCAAACTCAGGACCTTCTTGCTGTGAGGCAATCGCCACACCACCCATTGGGCCCACAAGTTTGTCCTCCTGAAGAAAACCATCAATATGACTGAATGACGATGATGATGATGCCAATTTCATCTGTAATATTTTATGGTCCACAGATTTTAAACCCAACTTCTTCCACTTCCATGTCAACGTTTTGTTGTAATTCCCACATTTGACCACTTGGGGGCTGCAAATACTCATGTTTGGATTTAAAACACAGTTTTTCATAAAAGGACAAATATTTTAAGAGATGTTCAAAGTGCAGTGTGCCTGATATTCAAGGCAAACGAATTAAGAGGTGAATTTTAAATCATTATCATGCTATCATTATCCATGATAGCAAAGTCATTTTATATTATACCCATTTAGTGACTGTTGGCTTTAAAATATACATAAAAGATAAGATAACTCTTTATTGTCATTGCACAGTCATACATAGTACAACAGTACAATGAAATTGGCACTACGCAAAAAATAACACAACACAACAAAAGTAATAATAAATAAATAATATTGCATGTGTGCTTTATGCTAAAGCCTGCAGAATGTCAGTTTATCCTGTGCTTTGACAGATCTTAAGATGATTATGCACACTTTCACATGTTTTAAATTATTAAGTGAACACAGAATCAGCTGATGATTCTCTACACCTCATAGGCAAAATACCTGTCAGTGCATTTTGGAACATTTCTAATGCCATGTGTACTAAACCACCCTCTAAGTAGGCTGGGCTGTCATTTTGGTGAGTGAAGTTCTGGTATTTTATTGGGCTATTAGCACTAATTAGAAGATGTCTGTTTCTGTGCATTGCACCTATACAGTTTATGTATCCCAAACTAAGATGATGGCAAACTTGACCCTAGTCCAAAGCTGTCAGGGGTTTCTTTTGTACTGACTGGAAGGTTAGTTTAAGCTGAATGTGCAATAATTTCATTTGATGGATGTATTTTTCATTTGGATCTCTCAACCTTATGTTCACTCCCCAACGTGCCACTCAGTCACCAGACTTTGAGATCTTTTGCACTAGTAGATAATATGTTCTTTTAGCACAATGGGCCGCTTTCTGATGCCATACTCTGGTGAAGAGATGACACGAGAAGTTGTCTTCTTTATATATGACTCAAATATATTCTTAAAATATATTCTGTGAACAATTTTGAACATAACACCTTCACCGAAAATTTAATACCCATTTATATTTACGATGCTCTTGAATTCCTTTTGTGTTGCTTTTCACTTGACAGTTCATCCAAGTATAAATGTAAAAAAAATATTTTGGTTTAGTTCAAACAGAATAATTAATGCAGTAATATTAATTGTCTGAAATGCATTTTTTAAAAACCCAAAACAATAAAGGACAAAAACTCAAGGTGAAAATTATTATTTTTTTATTATCATCATTCTTTTAAATTAACAAACACTGCTATACATATTGCTGTTTTTTATTAATTTTGAATCATTTTAAACAGTTAAAGCATTTGGAAAAGAAGTAATAGTAAAACAGAGGACAGAGACAGTAGATGACATGTACAGTAGAAGATCTACAGTCAATGGCTTTCCTATGTGTGTCGAGGGGCTCCAGAATATTTCAACATACAGACATGGTGATGTTTTTGGTTATCATTCCACCTTCTCATGCAGGATAACAACCAGCCACAGTAAATCAACCATTACCGAGCCTTTCCAAACAAGTAGCAGCAGCTTGTATTGAATTGAAAAGTCTGTTTTCTGCAACCAGCGCAACAAAACTCTCCCAACCATATCCCTTATTCTTCTCATAGCAAAAAGGTTTGCGATGGCACCTTCCTTTTACCCCTGACGTTGATAGTCATTAGGAATGTCTGAAGTAAACGAAAAAAATAAAAGAAAAAAGTCTCAGATATCGCTGTTGTGTCCTTCTCAGTGCATTAAACCCTCAACCCTTTAAGTTACACACATAAAAATAAAGACAAAGAAGTGTCATAGGTGTCCACTCTTTCATGTCAGGCCAGCTGTTGAGAGAGTCTTCGTATCCCTTCCTTATTCTCGTAAAGTGAACCACATCTGGCCCTCGTTTTAAGCCACTACGTTTCTAACCGAGTACCTCGATGTTGTATTCATGCACCCATAAATCACCACATCTGAGTTGAATTTAAACATCATTTCTTTACTAAAAGTGACAGATTTACAAACACAGTATAAACAGGGTTGACATCATTGGCAGCTGGCGACAGTCTAGACCACAGTGGCTTTTTCAAATTTAAGCAAAATCCCTCCTTTTCAGACAAAGACGGACGAATTACAAGATTACACGCGTCATAAAAATCTTTTTTTTTTTTCCCCCCGGCTTTTCTGAAACCTGACCAGAGTTGGAAAAAGGTAAGCGCTTTGTTTAGAGGATGAACGGCACAAAGAAGCCGAGGAGGGTTTCGTTCAAACTCTTCGACCGAAAAGACGAACCTCTCTTGAAGCGACGGAGTTTAGTAAAGTACCACCTCTGCAACACTTTGGCTAGACCAATCAGCAGCCAGCAGTCCTGCAACGCTCTTCACAACTGGGTTCTACTACACATGAGAGATATCCCTGACATCAATGTAAATCACATACACTTTGTCAAAAACAGGTTGTAAAGTTCAGGTACAGAATCACTGAGGAAAAGCACACCAATACTACTGTAAAGTCAAGCCACTATGGCAAAATAGAAAGTAGAGAGTAGGAACTAGTCGTTGATTGAAAGTTGGCTCGTATCCTTTGCAACACTGAGGAGTGCTCGGGTCACCCTGCGGACGACCGCTTTGCTTTTCTACAGGCAGATTAAAGGAGAGGACAATGTCTTAACAAAACACTGTAAAATTTAATCAGCACAGGCCATAAATACAATTAAAGAGATGGAAAGAACATCAGGAATGTGCACACACTCTTTTCCTGAATCGAGTTCTGAAAGGACAAATCGAAGTGGGAAAAGAGATGAGAGGAAGTCTTTGCTCATTGTCTCTTTCTCCCCTTCCAGTAGAAAGCTGACCTCGTTTAGTGATTTATTTATTGATTCGTCTTGGCAGAGTGCAAGTGTCGGACACATGGCTTTTTGAACATTTTCAAAAATATATATATATTAAGAACGCGCTCTCTTGCTGTAATCACATCAACCAACGGCTGCCAAATGCAGGCATGTCTTTCTTCAGAATTTTCTGCCCAGTAAACGTTGACACTCTGGAGTTGAAATGGTGAAGGGATGATGCTTTTCAGAGTCGGTGCACACACTTTGACGAATAAAAAAAAATTTTTTTTACACTGAAGCAGAACGAGAAGAAACACGCAGCGTAGCCCTTGTGGGTCTCCCTCTAAAGGGGGGAAACGGCTCACATGGTCAGCTTGGTCTGGACTTTTCAGTGTGCTCTTGCGTCTTTAAAGACACCGGAGGGAGGGTGGGGACGAGGGCGCGCAGTCGATCCTTGTGTTTGCTTTCAGCCACAGTGTTTGTTTCTCAGCCGCGCCGAGACGAGCCCTCGCTCAGAGGGCCAGGAGGGTCGGTGAGTTGAGGGAGTCTGAGGACTGGTCGCCGCTGCTGCTGCTGCGCCGGTGGGCCTTGGAGCAGGATTCAGAAGAGGGCGAGGGGCTTTCGGGCTCCACCATGTTGGGGTAGGTGAATATGAGGTTTGGAGCATTTGGTGTGGCAGCCGGAGTAGATGCTGCCACCACTGGAGTGTTCAGGCTGTCTCCATCTGGGCTGTACATCCCGCCACCGATGCTGCTGCTTCCCAGACAAATGGGCTTGATGATTGAGCGCTGAAGCTTGCCCATATTTTCGTCCCTGTCCTCGGGCTCCTGCTTCACCACCACTTGATTCATCTGAGCCCGTGTGCCCATGTTGGTGCGCATGGTGAGTGGGAGCGGATTACACTGCTGCCCGGATGGCTGGTGGCGCTCGTCGATGGGCAGCTTGCACACGGGATTGTGGGCAACAAGCATGAACTCCAGCTTGTCTTTCTCCTTCTGCAGGGTCTCGATCTCTTTCTGCAGGTCTGCCTTCTCCTCCTCCAGCTTCTCGGTTTCCTGTTGAATATGAAGTAAAGTTTAGAACTACCACTTGCATTTTGCCTTAATTGGACAGTGGAAATACAGAGACAATAAATACATAGGAACTTCATCCCTGTTATCACCAAGCCACCAAAGAGTGGTAGACGATTTGTTTAAACTTAATAAAAACATGATGCAACATCTTACTAATGAACATGAGGTGATAAAAATCATCTTCAGCACTTGTGAAGTATGTAATATGAAGTTTCCAGACTGTACGTGTGGTTCTCTGAGAAGCCAAAAGAGGGCACTGTCTGTTTGCTTCAGTTTTCCCAAGCGCCACAATTTTATTAAACCCAGAAATTTGTCATGAACCATTTGGACTAACAACATGTAATCTCGAAGCCTTCTGCTTGAATTTGAGCGCCACATAATGACTGTGCCTTGTTTGTGTCTCAGAGAAATGAGATCCGCATCAAACAGTGTGTCATTAACGTGAGACACAAAAGACACAAATCCACACCATAAAGGCTTTCATCGGCTGTGAGACATGAGACATAAAGATAAGCGGACATGCTGTCTGAGAACTTTGACTCATGGGCAAAGGTATGAGGAAGTGGTACGCGAAGAGCCAAGAGAGGAGGCGCACAGCGAGACTCTTAAAGTGATAGTATCAGTTATTCAGAGAGTTCGAACACTCCAACTTAATGTCACTGAAAAGCAACACTCCTAGGTTTCTATTTTTTAAAGCAGGTGTATGAATAATGCAGTTTAATTTTTGTTTTTCCTTGAAGCATTGGCTGTGACTGTATGACTGTGTGTGTGTGTGCGCGTGCGCATGCTGTATACCCCTATGTGGAATTGTGAGACAAGCAATTTGCCCCTTTTACAAAATGTCCTGCATTCATGGAGACAGCTGCCTGCAGCAAATTCCATTCCTGGGTTCTTTTTTTTAAGGCCTGACAAGCTCAACCTCACTGTAATTTGGGTAATTAGTCCATTTAGATGCCGTTACTGTCTGCCAGGCAGCACTGTGAGACAGCCCTACCTCTGTCTACAGCTGGCCGAGACAAAAAGCTTTTCATTGCCTGTCATCTCTTCACTCAGACCTTGCACTCAGAGACGCAGCGAGAGTCAAACCAGTAATGTGAGGTTGTAAATTTAGGTGTGGACTTCAATCACTCATCAAGAATCTGGAGTCCTGCCAGGCCTCTAAACAAGTGCACCGTGTTCTCTGTGTATGCAAATATGTTTCTGTTTCCTTTTTGTTTTTCTACAAAATATTAAAGATGAAAAAGTTTACAGAAAAAACAAAACAAAACAGGAAGCACGGGGCTTTACTGGCTAATGGTTCTCACCACAAGATGCTGCAGCACTTAGATTTGTGGTATTTTTCTATGAAGACAAAAACAAGAACATTTTGATGGTGATCTCCTGGCGCAGGTCTTCTACTCACCCCTTGCAGCATCTCGGTGAGCTCCCGCCGACGGTTACGGCACTTTGCCGCTGCTAACTTATTCCTCTCACGCCTCACCCTCCTCTTCTCCTCTTCCTCTGGGGTCAGCTAAGGGCGAGAAAAGAAAGAGCATGAAAGGTAGAATGAGGTATTTGACAGACACACACACAATCAATACGAAGCGAAGAGCATAAATAGGAGCTCTGTGTGAGCAGAAAAGCAATCAAAGAGATTTTTTTTGTTTGTTTGTTTTTTTACAGTGGTTAGCTTTGGCTCGTTACCTGTTCATCCCTCTTGCGTCCTCTCCTGGTGTCCCCGATAGAGCGGATGACCCCAGGCCGAGCCAGTGGGTTGTGCGCAAGCAGACTGGGACCATTGGTCAGGTGATGGCCATATGGGTGGGAGCGGGAGTAAGGGTTGGACATAGAGGTGATGACAGTGGGCTGCACCATCCACTGCAGGTCTTGGCTTGTCGTGATTGCATTGATTGTGGGAATAAAGGCACTGTTGGAGCCGGGCATGTCAACCCTGTACTTCTGGAAAGAGAAGGGAAAAGATGGTGAAAAAGGATGCATGATGAAGATAAAAGTCTCCAGAAGAGGATAGATTTATTTCCTAATGTGCTGCTTCTGATCTATTCCAGAAGCATCTCTGCTGTGCTTAGAGTACCATCACAGAGATGCACGCACCACCACCCACCGTCATCAGAGTCACACATTTTTCCACATTTCAAGCTTATAGTGGTGATTCAGTCCACATAGGCGAAACACTGTATGTAACCCCTGGAGTGAAACAGTGACACATGCAGTGATTCATGTGGGAAAGCCCAAGGTGTCCACTGCATCTCATTTTTACTACAATGAGACATAACAGTGCACTAGAGAGCCATTTCACGTCTTCTTAAGTTCACTTTTGATTTGACGGGGCAGATGGGAAATGTAAAATTATATTTTTAATGGAATAAACTTTATTAAATTTATTTCACAGAAGATTTTTTTTTTTTTTAAAGAAACATGCAATCAGGGGGGAATAGTGGAAAAAAAACACAAAAACAAAACAAAACATGCAGTCACTGCTTTGTGAGAACATCTCAAGATATAATGTGTTCCAGAATGGTAGATTTTTGTTCAGACTGTCATACAGACAAACATTTTACATATCGTGCCTATATACATTTGTGCATCAAGGTCTTGTACAAACATTGTCAACACGAGAAGTGATGTTAGATCATTGTTTCTGGTATCAAAAAGGAGGACTGCCAGCCCGTGTGCGTAAATTACGCACGTCCCCACATCCCCGTTATTCCCGACTTTCCGTCGGATATCCCGGCAGTCTCTTGCAACTTTGTTTATCTGGTGAGTCATTGTGTATTGCATTTGTCGAGCACATGTGAAACGCGGTCAGTTCCAGTAAGGGGGGAAGCAGACAGCTGTAACAAGCCAGGCATATTATCCAGAATTATGCGAGTGGAATTTTTGGGCCAGATTAGCTTCAGAATAAGAGCACTGGAATTTACAATACATATAAACCAGGAAATGAATAACTGCCTACAAAGGACATTCA
The DNA here is from genome assembly GCF_057382185.1 of Mchenga conophoros. Taxonomy (NCBI): domain Eukaryota; kingdom Metazoa; phylum Chordata; class Actinopteri; order Cichliformes; family Cichlidae; genus Mchenga; species Mchenga conophoros. The sequence continues at coordinate 17,155,535 of NC_140544.1, read as the reverse complement.
GTGGAATCATGACATTAGAGCCAAACAAGTCCGATTAAAATGATACTGGTCTTACAAAAACACGCGGGGGGAGGGGGTCGTTTACATATGTCTCCATAAACTAGCGAAGAGTTCATGTTCCAACCCTGTAATGGGAAACAGGCAGCCAGCGTGTGATTACAGGGAACCAGAGCAATGGTACACGCTGTCCAAAAGTCTTTTACCGTAATGTTGCGTGAGCCCGAGGAGGCTTTTCCACAGAATTGCACGGCAGAGGGTGTGGGGGTAAACAACATGCCTGTTCCCGGATTTATATCCTCATATTTTTGAGATACCGCGTCTTCACGGCATTACACTGTCACACCTCTACTGTATCTAAAGTCTCACTCAGACTATGTAAAAACGTACCCTTATGAGATTTTGGTGTTTTAGATGCATCTCTACAATTACTACCGTGAACACAACGAGGAAGAACGGGCTTTTGATTGCCCTGCGCTCCCAGTCAGAGCGCGTTTCCAGCTGGAGAAAACGTGCCATGTGCAGCCCGAGACCCGCCTGATCGAATTAGACTCTGATTCCATGTGGAATAATAACATGTGGTCACTTAAACGGAACTTAGATAAATTCTGCAGCAATACATATGGAATATTGAAACACCTCACAGCCCAACACGAAATGCCTGTTGCATCCACTATGAGCTTCATCTCTAGCTAGTTTATCATTACCACAGCATGAAAAGTGTAAAAAGCTCAGGTGTGCATTTGCTTTACACGCATTCGTCTCTGTGAGACAATTCGCAAAGAACCCAGAAATGTTCGTTTTACAAACGCACAGGGAATTTGGCAGAAAGAAAGGCGAAATTAACATCTGTAAATCACAGACTCGGATTTATTCCAGTGTGCCAAATTTTCCTGCAACAGGGCACAAACCACGTATGTGTCTTTTTTTTTTTTTGTAAATTGTTGGCATAAGACAATTGTACCATAAATTTACGCAAACTCGTGCATTGTCGCCAGCTGCGGTGCGCACTAATGGAGAAATGTAACATTAGACAAAATAATCAGTGTCTAAATATTATAAAAGCAAAATCATTGTAATATTATTAGACTGCACCTATGCACAGATTGACTACTGCCCCTGTTGAGTCACTGATTCGAACCGTGTCACTGGGTTCATTCGGATTTGTGTCTCCAGGCGACCCGGAAAATTCCTGTTTAAATTCAGTTAATGGCTGGAAGTAGCAACACGATGGAATAATTTTCTAAAAATCGGACTTTGCACAAGAACGAACTGACACTTTCATGTTATCCAGAATGCATTCATTAATAGATTAATCTGCAGCCAGTCCTTTCCTTCTGTTACCTGGTAGCTTGAGGTAGAGATCGGACTTCCGATCGTGCTGCTGCCGCTTGTGAAGGACTCTGGCTGGGCCGGAGAGGTGCTGCTGCCGCGGGACGAGGTGTCGTAGTTCCCGGAGTAGTCCTGGTACATGATCCAGGAAAGAGGAAGATTTCAGTGCACTGTTTGAGCTCTGAGAGCCTTTTTTTTAAATCCCCGATGCAAAAAAGGCACCAACAGGAAAAAAAAATCCTCTGATTCGAGAAGTCGTTAATTTCCAAAGCAGGAGAAAAAAACAAAAGTGCAATTTTGCTCCTGTAAACTGACCTAAAACATTTTACTGATAATACAAATCGTTTTTTTCTTGTGTATTATCCCTGCTTGTAGAGTCTATTTCTTGTTGTTTTTTTCCTGGAGCCGCAGGTAGACCTACACTACGCTGCAAAAGATCCTCTCAGGTGCGCAAACTTCAGCTTAAAGTCAGCAGCACACCTTCAGCAGTCAGATCCAGCAGCGACAATCAAACATGTAGTTAGAGTGACTCACACAGGTTAACATTCGCTTTAAAGCCTATTGCCTCTCTACTCTTCTCAATATTTTCCGTCGCCTTGCCAGCTACACTCCTCTGAGCTCTCTTTGCTGCTCACGGAACACTTCGAACTTTTTTTTTCTTTTCCTTTTTACCACACTTCCTAGAGATGACTCACTTCAATGGCACTATGAAGAACTGCAACGGCTTTTCAACACCAACGAAAGAGCCTACGTCACGCATGGGGCGTTGCGACTTCAGCAGGGAGGGGTTGTCTCTGCAAAAGGCAGTGAAAAAGAAAAGATCCGTTAGCACCATCCTGCGCTCTGCGGACAGCAGGGAGAAAACCGAAAAGCTGGGATTCGGTAAAAGTGGTCCAGAACATGTGTGGAGGGGTTTATTTTTTGTTACGGACGTCAGTGCTGCCGCGGAGTTCACTATTTGTCTGACTTGCTTGGGTCCATTGACGCATGTTTCCTAAAATGGGCAGTTGCGTCAGCGAGCGCGTGTGGGTTTCCTTGGTAAAGGAAGCGTCAGACACTGGAGGGATTCCCTCCCCTCGCGCGCTGTGGTCCGGACTCGGAGCTCACAGCTCGCCGGTCCAGGTTCGGCCACCCGGCAGTGATGAAAAACCAACACATTAAAGCTTAGAAACTTAGAACTAAAGCGACTCTGCACGGATACGCGTGCACCCGCACACACCGGGAGCGAGTGCTGCGCAGTAAAAGCATTTATTAAAAGTTTCTCAGCTTCAAAATGAAATCCATATCTGTAGCTGTGCACAGCCTGAAAATTCGATAAATCAAATAAAGACAGAGAGGAGGGGGGTGTCATGGTGGGTGTAACTATTTCATGTCCACCAGCTTTCATTTGCTGCTCATATACACACTCGGCGATTGGACACGCGGCGTTTCTGCACAATTAAACCTTTGTGCGCTTTGGCGCCGCCGCATTGTGCCTAATTTGGAGAGAGGTGGCACACAACACGGACGGTCAGATTAATGTGGCCCGCCGGTTAGTGCAGCACGGCGGCTTCAAAGGAATCTCGGTGAAATGTGGGCTAATTGTAATTCGGACGCACCTCATAAACAAGGGCGCAGCGCCCAGAATGTGACACGTTACACGATATAAAATGGCGCATTAAGTCTAATCCCATCTGCCACGGTTCCTATTTTAATCTGCATCACCATAACTGCTGGTGCCGCGCGCGTCTTTGCCAGAAAGCCTCGCTCCCATCAGAAAGTTTGAACCGGGGGAAGTTGCGCTGAGGGAAAAATAATCTGCGGGGGGTTTCTGGGGTGACCAGTCAGCCGCCCGTTGCCTCACTTTGTTCGCTTGCTCATAACGTGAAGACGTCAGTTACACATACAGGTACTGCAGCTCTCCTATATGTCACCCTTTCCAGAGTTACTGGGTGTCATTCATTTTCGCCCCGTTACCTTTTGACCTGCGCACTGATCTGTGACGCCCTGCCTGTCGTGCGTTTTAGTTTCCCGAAGATGTTGAGTAATTCTGTATCTGAATGATACTAATTAATGGTTAATCTTTTGAACGCAGCGGTGTTGCTAAGCGACGCGTTTTCTGCTAAATAGCTAAAGGGTGGGTAATCTAATCTGCCATCCCATAATTAATGCCGTAATATCATTTGAGACGCACCCATGGGCGTCAATTTGGGAGAAGCACGATGTGGCACTGTGACAACCTTTATATGGGTCCAAGTTTGATCTTTGAGGATCATGACACACGCAACAGTCAGTCAGCCAGACGCTGCTGCTCCAGTTTGTCTTCAGTTTCTTGGAGTTAAATCGCAAACTCTCCGACTTCCGAAAAACTGCAGCTTCAAGGAGCTCAAGGTCAGGGGTCAGGTGACACAAGAGGGTGTATGTTCAATGTGCGCACTGAGATCATCTTATCTATCCATCACACATCAGAAGGAATTTGTTATACAGAACATCTCATTCAGCCTGACGTCCGCTGAATGTCCACTGAACGTCCGTGCGCAAGAGGCTTACCTGGCCGCGGCAGACGTGCTTCAGGTGCTCGTGACGCAGGAGAGTTGATGCCTAATGCTGCCTTCAGGTACCGCCGCATAAATCCGAATGAGGAGATTGTAAACAAAGGGCAGTCAATTCAGGTTCGGGGGGATACATACAGAATATATTAATAAGCGCTAACGTAGATAGTTATTATAACTTAACAACAAAACCCATTTCATGAAACCACCTAACATGGCCTATAGTAGGAAATGATCATCTAATCATGCATCATAGACATCAGTCACACAGCGTTTTCCGTTTGCAGGATCACAGTCCTTTGATGTTGGGTTGTTTTTTTGATTTTCACTTTTTCTGTTGTGTAGCACATTATGAGTACTTTAAAGCTACTTTTGACTCCTTTTTCCCAACCACATTATTTTGCGCAACAAGATGTTAGATATAGGGCACGTTATGGATTATATTGCAGTCATCATAACATCAGAATCCCCAAGATTACTGGAAGTGTTTCGCAAGCATGATCGTAGGAATAATAACAAATCCATGACAAGACGTCCATTTAATTTTGGTCATTGCTGTCAATGATCCAGTAGAGTACTTTTTTTTCTTTAAGTGTGCTGTAAAATAATCGTTGTTAAATTACAATGCTGTACTTTCAGCTCTAAAATAAAGTGGTGTTTTTTACGTTGTAAAACATTTTGCAGTTTTGTTCTGTATAGAAATCTTTGCAACAAGTTTGCTGTGTGATTTTCATTGTACTGCTGTTTGAGTGTTCCTGGTGTCAGTGCCACAAACAATTTATTACCCTAAATAAGATACACCCTGGAGTCAGTTTCTAGTTGTTCTTCAACCATGACAAATACTGAATGCTTTGATTCTCCAATTTCCCACACCCAGGGACATTTCCAAGATATCCAAGAAGAGGAAACATTTTTTGGGGGTCACGTAGAACCAGAAGTTAGAACATCTGATTATAAATAAATACAGAGAATGGGTGTAAAAAACATTTCATTTGGTATAATTTTCCGGCTCATTTGCAGTCCCCCTCATAGAAATGTATTGCATGATAAGTGGCTGTACCACAGTTTAAATATTGTTTTTTATTTATTTGATTTATTGTTGAGTTTTTTAAAATAGGAATAGTATGCATACAGTATCATAATGTGCATATCATTATTGTGTATATTTTTATAGTACAGCTAGAGATTATTTTAATGACTTGAATACTGCTGAAAGCTTGGTCTATAGGCTTTATATATAGTAATACATCATACATGAATATATTTTAGTCACAAAAATATATATATATCCCAAGAACAAGGGTCTCATGCAGGGGCTTGTCCTTCCATGATGGTTTCTTCTCTTGCTCCCTTTCTTGGGTTTCTGCTGCCCGAGGTATTCACTGAGCACGCCGCCATCTTTCTGATGTACTCGTGGATGTTTGTTGTCTCATCCTGGATTGTGGTACCCCCACTCACTAGGAACAGCACAGTCCTAGGAAGAGCAACAATACTGCACAGGACCCTCAAGCTCCCAGGCCTCTCTCTGCTGGAGGACCTGAGCTTGAAAGATAAACTGCATTAGTGTGTGTGTGTGTGTGTATAAAATTTATGAAGTGGAGAAATATTTCTTACCATAAATTTGTTATTTTACAAACAGCAGGACATGTGTGTGTATGTGTATATGTATATATATCTATATACACACACGTGGGCGGGCGGGCGGATGGATGGATGGATAGATATGTATAGAAATAGATATATAGATATACATATACACAAACGTCCTGCTGTTTGTAAAATGACAAATTTATGGTAAGAAACATTTCTCCACTTCATAAATTCATAACAGGACATGTAAAAATATACAACTGGATGACTTGAAGGTTAAATGACATACAAACCTCCTGAAAAGTGCATTTACAGTCACACTGAGTCACTTCATTGCTACATAATTCTCTGGAAAACAGCTCAGTGTGCCAGAGAGGAGGAGACTGTTCAGAATTCACTACATATTTCCTTCACTTTTTCTTTTTTGCCCTTGCATCACTTTGTTTTCCTTTTCCTTTGCCGTCAGTCGCCTGTCATGTTGTCATGTTGTAATACCTTAACCTGGATAATAGCTCAACATGATCAGTGTGGCTAATCTCACAGCTCAGGTGCAGCCAGTAGGACACACGTAGGTAACAAAGTGCTGACTGTGAGCACACAGAGTGGGTTAAAGAACAATCAGAGTGACCGACAGTGGGACTGTGCTAGTGGTCTGTTAACACACTTCACGTGCTGTTTGATTACGCAACAACAGCAACACCGAGTTCACTGCATTTTTGAGTTAGCCGAGCAAAATCTAGCAGGGAGCTGATACCCTCCTTGCGCATGCACTGACAATGCTGTGGCAAACATGTGCTTCCTTTGTCACAGTGTTTTGTGCAAGTTGGAGGTTTTGAATGGAAATCTAATCAGCGGTTTCATCAGGAAGCCCAGTGTGCAGGAACACGGCTTTAAAAAGGCTGGATGCCAGACGGGCAGACAGCTCCTGTGAATTGAAGCAAGCATCCTTCAGTGATTTCATTTACTGGTTGCTGTGGTGACTCATGTAAAGCAGTCAAACACAGCAGCGCAGAGGGATAATTTGAACGTTCTTGACCTCCGGAGTGTGGGATTGCAGAGAGAAGAAGATGAATTCATTGGCCGCATACTCTCCAATAAGGCCGGTCACATCATTCAGGTATGCAAAAAGCTCAGCAGCTGCTCAACAACATCTTCACCCTGACTACGTCCATATGGACTGAATTCTAATCCACTCAGACAACTGGCCTGCTTTGGTGTAGTTTCAGCCTTAATGCCAGATCCCATTTAGCAAAACAATTAATTAAACACTTATGACAATCATTCAGGAACACCTGAGACTGACTTTGAAGGACTGCATTGGACAGACATGGCTCAAAACACTGCACAGAGAATCTCAAAAAGAGCTACTCATTTTACACAAGATTGGAGCTTTACTCAGAATCTGAGGATGTGGTTTTATCAGTTCTGATATCAAAATAAAGCAGCAAACCCTTCATTATGAACTAGGAGAAAAGTGACATCCAGTGTTTTAGGAAGTTGATATATTGAGTTAAATATGAGAGATTGTGTTCACAATAAATTTGAACCCTTTTAAATATTATTATTAAATTTAGCTTCCCAAATCAACTCTAAAGCCATTAACAGAAACAGTTTTCTGTAGCAAAATCTAAATTTAGTTTAAAAATCCTTTCACTATCACTTGGTATTTAAAACACATTGATTTTATCTCGAATGAAAGCTTTCACATTTTGGGAAAGAACCTTGCTTTCTTGCTAAGTGTTAAATGAGAAGATTGATATCACTTTTGGCTTACATGCAAATATGGTCGACAGTAGTTCATTTACACATGGAACTAAACGTTTGGTACACGATATGCTAATTTTCAACCTCTGCATTAAAAATGTAACACAAAACACCTGCAATACAAAAAGAAGGAAAAGTAATAAAGAAATTGTCTTTAAAAGAAGACTAGGACCTTAGGTTGCTATAAGGGTTAAAATTAGAGTAGGTGAAGTATGGTTTAAATTATAATTAGGATTATAGGAGGTAAAGTTGTGGTGCAATGGGAACTAAAAAGACTGTCATTTACTTAAATTACTGAGTAACTTTAATTATTATAGTAGTAGATTGCCCCGTGTGAGGGCTGCACGGCGTCAATGCATTAGCGCCGTGATCACCAATCACATGGGGCGAGCCGCCTTAACTTGCTAACGGAGATTTTCTGCATTAACGCAGTTATGGCGTTAACATCATTTTAACCAGATAAACCCTGACAGCACTACATCATAGCTAAGAAAAATAAGGAGAAACAGCAAAAGAAGCCATGTTTTTTTCTTGACAAATCAAGAAAGATATCATTGTTAATTAGTTAGCTTTACATTTGTTTGCTATTGGATTTTTTTTCTCCCGTGGACAGAATTGGGCTAGCTAGCTATGTTTCCCTGTTCCCAGGGAATATAGCTAGCTAGATTACTAGCTATAAGGTAACAGTAACTAGAATAACCATTTGTTACAACCAAGGTATGCAGAAGAGCATCTTTGAATGTACAACACTTTGAACCTTGCAGCAGATTGGCTACTGCAGCAGAAGACCACACCTCTCAGCTACAATTTACACAGGCTTATCAAAACTGGACAACAACAAATTGGAAAAATGTTTCCTGTTGTCTATTTCTACTGCAACATTCAGACGGTAGCACCAGAATTTGGAACATGAAAACATTTCCTCGGCAAAGTTTGGAGCCCGTAGTGCCAACTGAGCTTGGTTTAAGTTTCAAAGTCTGAGTATTAATGGTTTAAAATGTAAAAGTGACGAGATCTAAATCCAGTAAAGCGTGTTTGGGATGACGTGGAACAGGATATTCACATCTTGGAAGTAATGTGATGTTGATGCATTGACTGTGTGATGCTATAATGTCAATTTGAATCAAAATCTCAGAGGAATGTTTCCACCACCTTGTTGAATCAACCCTCTACTACCAAGGTGTACCTAATAAAGTGGTGAGTATCTATTATTACAGTGACCAATCATCTGTCCATTCTTTTTCGCTGATCCTTGACAGGGTCGATGGGGGGCGTGGTTAGTGCCTATCCCAACTACCATAGAGCGAGATGTGGTGTGCACCCTGGATATTACAATATTACAATAGTAAGCAAAGAGATGCAAAAATAAATCCCATGTTAATTCTACTTCCATGCTAATTCTACTAATTTGGCGATATTAACTGCTACCCCTCCTCAGCTTTTATAAACTGGCCAATCAGCTGAAACTGTGTTTATATTTGTTCATCTACCCGTTTTTTGCTCTCATCATATATGTATACACACACACACACACACACACACACACACACACACACACACACACACACATATATATATGAGTCATGTAAAGCAAATGTAGTGAAGCCCAAGAATAAAATATGCACCTGAAAATGAGAAGTAATTGGTTCCCTCTAAGTGATGGCTTATACAGATGAAGACAGAGGGAACGTCTGAATTCTTTTTTTATGGTAATTGTTAAGCTTGATGTGAAATGTGCAGTCTCGAAGAGTATTGATTATGTTAAGAGGCTCTTCTTCTATAAATATCAGTAGTTAAAAGAAAAGGTGCCAGGTGGGAGAAGCGCTTCCTGCAGGGCTGAAGTGTGGTTACAGTGCTGCAACCTGAAACCTGCCTACACATCACCGCTGCTGGATGTGGAGCTGACTCTCTCTCTTTACAGTAAACAAATGCATGTGAACCATTTGAATTTCTGTCATAACTTCCAGAAGGCAAACAAATCCTTTTCCATGACTGTTTGTCAACTCAAACGAAGAGAACAGCCCCACTTACTGGATTGAAATGCGACATATCAAAATATAACAAGGAATCTGTTTAAGCGGAAACAGCACTTGTTATAAACAAGATTGTGAAAAGTTCTGAGAAAATACTCATTATGATATCTTAAAGGGTTATTCTGAAAATTAAAGCACAAATCCTTGGGCCACTACCTCATGGGAGCTGAAGTTTTGAGATATTTATGTTATTTATGATATTTATATATTATGTGTGAGGATTTATGTGTCTGAAACAGATAAATTATAGTTTATCTGATCTTCTGCCGAGATTTAGATGAGAGGATGGACATGAGAAGTGTATGCATTATCTTACATTATCACTTCTGCTGGAAGCTGACTGTCTCTCTTTACAGTAAACAAATGCATTTCAGCATTTGCCATTTCTGTCATAACTTCCAGAGAACAAACCAAACAGCAAACCTTTTCCATAACAGTCATGTGCTTCAACTCTGACTGAAAAAAGAGCGAGAGCCTTCATGCTTGTTTGCTGCTGTGGTAGAGAAACAAACCAAATGACATCATCTAACCCGACTTCAGCCACCACTTGTTTTCATGTCACTGTGGGAAATCTAACATACATTTTGTTGCAGGAAATTGCAGACCAGCAAGAGGCTTTATTCTGTAATTTACCCAACAGCCCCATTTAATGGAGTGACCGCAGGCAAAGAGCCACGACAAGACACCCGTAATCATCCGTGCCTTCACAGATACATGCCCGAACGCACACTTGCTTCACGAGCATTAAGGTATCAGTTCCTGATACAATGGAAGGAAGTGCGTCACAGGCACGCTGCACTTCGACACAAAGAAGAATGGAACGCTGCCCAGGCACAAACAGAGTGAGAGACAGAGAGAGAAGGGGAAATGTTGGAGCATGTGGTGGAAGAAGTGAACAAATAACGGCGTCCGAGAGGAGAGAAGAACACGAGTGGTCGGGGGACTTCAGAGCAGGTCAACACAGCCACCTGCGATTTCGCAAATAAACACGACCCCGCCATTCCTTCCACTTTTACTGGACTGCTTATTCTCAGTGGAAGAAAACAACAGTCCGCCCCTCACCTCCCCACCTCATCTCGCCCAGTTCTAGAAAGAGAGGAAAGGAAAAATGCTGGGCGCCTGAGAAAAACAAGTTTTACGTGTTGTTTTGTTCCTCCTGCGAGTTGTTTTCCTCGTCCTGAGCCCAAAACAGTCCAATGAAATGGCATTTGTGGGCGCTTCTCACAATGGGCGAGTTTATCTCCCTCCGTCAACAAGGTTATCAGTGTAATTTATGAGGATGCTAGTCTGAGGTCCGCGCAGCCTGGAATGTTAATGGGTTTTGGTTGAATTGTACTTTTGCTGCTGCTTGACCTCAGTTGACTGAGCATCACACTACCTTCTGCTCCCGTTGAACATAAATGTCTCAGTCTTTAAGTTTAAAATGCTGCATTATTGTCTTCACTAGACTTCCCAGAAATCTCCTGTTAAACAACAAGTGTGGGCGGGACGGTGACATCATTTTACCTTTGGATTTTCACTTGCTGATGTTTGAGTTTCAGGGCTTTTGATCTGTTTTAGCTAACTCTCTGTTTCTTCTGGAAGTCTGGAAACACTAACACATCACTTCCTGTCCACTAGAACAATTTTCCCAGGAGGCGGTAAAAATGAGGTTGAATCAGTTACTGTAAAAGCAGCAGATTCACCTCTCTGGAACAAAAAAACGGGGGATTTCAGTTGAGCAGAACTGCATGTCTTGTCACAGCTTAAGGGAAGATCATTGCTGGCGTGTCTTTAGAGGCAATTTTGCATTTCTCTGTGTAAACATAAAGACTGCTTTGTTTTCATCGCTGTGTGTACCAGTAACTCGCTCGCTATTACTGCACTCTGAGGCGTATCTTCACTGCAGAATAATCCTCATTGTTGTGGCTCCGTGAATCCAGGTCCTCAGAGGAAAATCTTTTGTGGAATAAGATGAAGAGATATACAGCATCAGTGATCCGCTTTTAGATCTCTCCCGCTGCTGCTTCTTTGATATCTTACTACGTGTCATAGAGTAAATTTGATGTTTTAATTACAGTTTTGAGCTGAACACACTGATGGCAAAGCAACAACCTTGAACACAGTTTTAACCATTTTGTTTTCATACAGAACAAAAGGAATTTTCTTTATACTTAGCTTCCAAGGAACTAGAGTTTCTGCATTTGTTTTAAAGGGGTCTTAAGCAGAAGTTCTCTAGGCTTTCTGAAAGTCTTTCAAATTATTTTTTGGACACCAGCTGCTTTTACCTGACCATTTTTAAAGGAATGATTTTTGCTTCTGTTTTAAGTCACTTAACACTGAACAACACATCATTCGGGTATAAAACAGGTGCATAACCCAATCAGGGTTGTGATTACACATAACCAAACAATGAGCCAATTAAAATTAAATTTTTAGGCACTTTATTCCTAGCAGACTGTCATAAAAAGACAATTTGTTAATGTTTCTTTATTTTAAAATGTAAAATGTCAATGATAACATACTTTGACAGACACAAAATAGTATTGTTGCACCAACAAGGTGATTTCCAAATAGCTATTAGCTGGAAACTTGGTTTATATCAGCATAGTGTGCATTGTGCTATTAAAAATTTTGAGGAAACTGGACAAGTGGAGGACAAAAGAAGAAGTAGCAGGACTAAAAACCTAACTGAACACTCTCTGAAAATCATGTGTTTAAGAAATAGGAAAAAAATCCAGCCATGCCCTGAAAAATGCACAATTCAACACCAACAGTCATGGATTGGCCTCCCCAGCCCCCAAACCACAACATTATTGAAGCAATATAGGATCTTTCTTACAGGGAGCCAACATCCAAAGAAGATCTCAAGAACTGTTTCTGATTAAATCACATCTGCCTTTTCAAACATCTCTGTGCTACTTCATTTGAACAAAATTCCTGGAAAGACCCTTTAAATTTCCTGCCATATTATCAGGTATCAAGAAATGGCATAAGTAAAAAACATCCTGCGTTTCATCAAACTTGCCATTTCAGACCTCCATGAACAACATCCTAATCCTGACTTGACCCTTTCCCTAACTGAAGCTACTTTGCGTGTCATTTAAAGTTGTAAATTGTCACACAAAAACAGTTTAAAAGGACAGGCAAAATATGCCTGAGGTGGAGGTCTATTTATACCTCGATATCACGTTGATTTGGTTCCCAAATCAAGGACGGATGGTAAGGATGGATGAAACGTGGACTGATCGTGATACATGGAGACACATGTCAGTCAAGAAAAACCCACTGGGGAAAGAAAAAGGAGCTCTTTAGGTTTTAATGTGTTCTTAATGAAACGAATAATATCCTCAGTTGGTACTTACACACCTTGTTTGTGATTGGTCACATGGAAATGTGGAACTGCAAGAGGGAGGGGAGGCGGTGGTGGCGGGTGATCTTCCTGGGGTCGACTCCTCCGGTGCGTCCATTCCTTCCGGCTCGATGGAAGCTTAATGTGAGTGTGGAAAAGTGGAAAATTTAATTAGGCTGCCAAGGGGGTTTTGTCTCACTTGGCATCCCCCCCCCCGCCCCCCCCCCCGCCCCCTTCCTCCCACGACCACTACTGCCACCCCCACATCTTCCTTCCCTCATGTTTTGCTCTGATCACATTTGCTGTAACGGCACTATTTCTTATTCTTTTACCCATAATACTTCAGAATATGATTTTCTTGGCACCTTGTTCTTCACTTATGAGTCCCCCGCCACCTCCTTTTTTTCTGCCATGGCTGGATTCATCTGTTATGCACTCCTTGAGCAAAGATTTTCTGTTAGGCCCCTCCAACCCCACCCCGAAAATCCCTGTCCTGCAAATATACAACCTGGCCCCAGTGCATTAGTTAGGTTTTGGTAATTTCACTAAACTTTACTCAACAGTCATGTTAGAAAATGTAAAGTGCTCAAAACTGGTGCTAACAAGTCTAAAACCAAGTGACTCACAATTGAAAGCTACCTTTCTCAGCACTGGATTGTGTGTAAATCCTTTTAAAGCTCCTGGGTTGTGTCAGACCAGACATTTACTAAGTTGGGTTGCAACATTAAAACTTAATAAATGTGTAATTTGTTAAGATTTATGTAAGGACGCATATAAAATCAGTGATGTTTAGCTCACAAGAAGCTGATGCATTTATTCTCTCCATGAAGTACCTAAACGTTTCACATACCATTTTAGGCCTACTGGGCATGTGCAGCTACATCATTATCAATCCTGTGGAGAACATACACGATGGAGACTCACAACAACTTCTTGTTGGCTCCAGTTTTGGCTAAGTAATATAATAAGTTTGCAGATCCAAAACACTAGGAAAAGTGTATTTGTTGTATTTTAGGCATTTACTTCCTAAAATGTGTCTATTTCATGTGTCAATAAAAATGTTTTTTTATTGCCTGGTAAAGCGATTTTCTCTTATGGAAGCCATTTAAGTAACATTAACTTGATAAACCATTTTTTTCTACAGGTCTTTTTGGAAGTGGGAATGTTCAAATAGCAACAAAAATGCCCATTTAGAAGCTGAAGGGGTGGTAGAGGCTTAATCCACCCAATCCAACTGTGTCTCACAAATTTGAGTTTTTTCCTTGGACCTGACTTTTTTTGGTGTTACTGTGTTTTGCTTTAGTTCTAGGCACCAAATGCAATTACTAGTTATAAAAGAGTTACAAAAAGATCATGGTTTAGGTTAAAATAAAGAGTGTATTTGGCAAAAGATATGTCAAATACAGTAGCTTAATGCAGATTTTACACAACCTTTACATGTGACCTACATCTATCACAATGATCGTAACAGGCTACTAAGCCTTAAAGAAGGTAGAAGAATGGGCCTTCTGGCTTTGTGCATGTGACTGATAACAGTTGATAATGGCCATTTAAAGGGCTGATAATATCTGGATCTGGTGTTGGTTGTAGCACAACTTCAAACTATTCCACCAAATACAGCTTATGACGGTAGGGTGAAGCTGAGGTATTGAACAGTCACGCCTACTGCCCAGCCCAAACACAATTTTTTTGATAAAGTTGTATAGATATCTACATACGGTTAAACTGGTGATAACAGATTTTATGTGCTGAAAGGATGTACTATTCTTCTATGGTCAAATGTTTCCCCGTCAGGAAACAGTTGAAGCTCAGGTCATTCAAAATGACTCCTCTGTGGACTTGCTTGTTTGATGTTTTTCAAAGAAGTCTCTTGCCTGGAACTTGTTTTCTTAATATGGTTGACATTTGTGATATTACAGCTCTTAGTGAAAGCACGAATTGTTCCTATGGGTCTTTGTACCATCTTACAAGGTAAGCTTGTAAGAGCTCAAAAAGACACCAACATTTAAAAAAAGCAGAAAAGTCGTACATTTAACAAGCTGGAAGCATAAAATGTTGGTATTTACAAGCATCTGAACCCTATCTTCAACAAAGTATTACAGCTTTGGTTGGCCACTCATGAGGAACATATTCCAGAAATCCTGTTAACATACAGCACAGTGTACAGGGTATTTAAGAATTTTCAGCTAGCAACTGTGTGTCGAAACAGCTAACAAAGTTATGACCAATCCCAACTGATCACCCTGTCTGATCCATCTATTAATTTCCCAATGTTTCTCCACCACTGAAATATTTAGCTTTACTTCTAAGGAAATCTGTGGTAATACCCAGGAGTTAGTGGGAGTGACCTTTATGTGATAAATTCTTCAGTAAGAACTACCGTAATTGTCGGGCTATAAGCCGCTACTTTTTGCACAAGCTTTGAACCCTGCGGCTTTTAGTCAGGTGCGGCTTTTCTATGGATTGTCCATGATTTTTGTCATATCGTAAGACGATTTGTTTTGTTTGTTCCGCTGTTGTACGGCACTACGTTGCCTGGCGGAAGGATCGGGGTTCAAGAGTGGTATGTTGGTCACATGTCCATCCGCCAGGCAACATAGTGCCGTACAAGTAGCGCGAAAAACAAACTTCAAAGTAGCGCTACGCGTTCAGCGGGAGTCGTGGATGATGAGCGGCGATAAACTTGCGAAAAGCAAGTTGTGCTCAACTCTACCGGTGGATTCTGACAGCGTGGAAAAGTGTGCAAACATCCACGATCACCAACGGATTTCGAAGGGCTGGACTGCTGCATGATGAAGAGGAGGACACCGCCACGGCCCTTCAGAGGGTGTTCGACTCCGACACTGACAATGACAATGAGGATTATCTTTGGTTTTGAAAGTGACAACGAAGGAAAGAAGCTGAGAGTGGATGACGAAGCCATCCTGAGCCTGTTCGTTTCCGACACTGGAGAAGAGGACTTTGGTGGTTTTAGTGCGCAGGAAGATGGTGGTGAATGACTGACTTTTCTTCTTGTTAAAGCCGTGTCACTGCACCTGAGCCTAAAAGGTAGTCCGAATCTATTTTTCTGGTGTGCTGTAGGTTACTGTTATGTACTACATTTGTTACTCATTTATGAAGCACAGCACATGTGCAAATATGTACCCATAACTTGTTTTTCAAAATATTAATAAAAGGGGTGTGTCTCCAAACAGCCATCTCTTTCCTGACAATTCGCTTTGTGCATATTCTCTTACATATGATAAGTCAATATTGAAACACCTGCGGCTTTTAGTCAGGTGCGGCTAATGTATGTACAAAACAGGATTTTCCCCTGATTTTAGCTTGTGCGGCTAATATTCAGGTGCGCTTTGTAGTCCGGGAAATACGGTAATTTATGTGATGAAACCAAGTGAAAAACAAAAAAGCCAAAGGAGATCTACCAAAAAAACAAACAAAAAAACTGCAGTTCCTCTAATAGCCACTTAAGGCTGACTCTAAAATTTTGAATTTTAAAGCGCCTCATTTTAATAACCACCAGAAGGCGATAACCATGGTTGCAGAAAGAGTCCTTGTTCTATCACATTTTATGGGGAAATAGCTTTCTGTAGGTTCAGTCACTCATTTTGAGTCATACTGAATTACGTGTTAGACATATTGTGTTTCAGAAGGCAGGATTATCCAAGAGCAACCACTCACCAACCAATGGATCAATACAGGCTTTTCCCTAGCAACTGGTGGCTAGCAGGAGCTTCTTACCAGTCTCTAGGCTTTTTTAAGGGGGCTTTTGCAAACTGTCAGCAACCTTCAACAACCCTTGAGGAGCCACCTAAGGTTGCCAAATGGATGCTGACAGGTCTCCAAATATGGGAAGGTCAGGCTATCTGATAACCCAGGCTTCAAAATGTCCATAACCATAGCTATGTTAGTCTTTTGAGCTATATAGGTGAAACCTGCAGTAGTTTTGAGAGCTGTAAATCTCCACTTTTTTTAAAAATTTAAAGCTCTGGTTGAATACTGTCGATGTGTCAACCATATGACTTTGTAACTGGAGCTAAAAATGATGTCAAACACAGGCTGCAAACAAATGGCTCTCATGTGAAGTTTAAACCAAACAGCGAATGTGGCATTTCTGAGGTCTCAGTGCTATAGAAGTGCATTATGTTCAGGGGTATCATTTATCTTTATTAATAGATGTTAAGAAGATGAAGAAAAATCTTTTACATTTTATGCAAATCATAAGCAGAAACTGCAGCTGACATGACACCAAACTTCATCACGTGGCTGCATCACATCAGCTCAGGCTCAAAAGAAAACTTTCCCCCAACTCGTCAAGAAACATGCTCATCCCGTGTGCACTCTTCCAACTTATGGATATTTATTTTTCCGAGGGAGGGGAAGTGAAGGGAAGTGGGAGCGGGTGGCGGCTGTAGTTGTGGCGGTGGAGGAGGGATGAAGGAGCGTTGTCACATTACATGTACCTGTCTGTACGCGTCTTCACTCGTGGCTGTCATCTCACCTGACAGGTCTATCAGTGTCCACGGCTGATCAGGACGCGTCCCTCAGCCTGACAGGATGAACAGACAGCGCGGCAATCCAGACTGACAGCTCCTCAGGTAGCTGCTGGAGGAAGGGAGGTTTAAGATAGGAGGGAGATGGAGGAATCTGGGGGGTGAGGGGCAAGAGAAAAGCTGCAGAGCAAGAGGACTAAATAAAGAGTGTAAATAACCCGCCAGATGATGTCCACAAGAACATCAGCAGTGAAGCCTAACCCTAGATGGCATCAAAGAGGTTCAATCATCTTTCTTTACCTTTCTTTTTTCGGAATCTGATAATGAAGTGATTGAGGCTTTTAAATAAGAGGCTGCTGCCAAACGCTACCTTTAAAAACTCCATTAAGCCACAAAAATCCTCTCTCTGGGTGCCAGTTTGAGTATTTTTAAGCAAATTGAGTTTCATCTTTTACGACAATCATGCACGTTGAACCGAAGCCAAACAGCTCGCTGGGTAACGAGAGCTGCCTTCCAGAGAAAAAACACCTGCGGGATGTGCTTTGGTTAACCCATGAAAGCTTTAAATCAAATGCTTGTGATCACACCCAAGGGGAAATAAGGCCCCCCTCCTCTCTCCAGCACACCTCCCACTCTGTGCTTCCCACCCTTCTTGGGAAGAAAAAAAAATCAGTCTTTATCTTGTCAAAAGCCATCGAAAACAAGCCCTTCCAAACGCCCCAACAACACGGGGACGAGACAAAACGGGAAAACCTACAAGCTCCAGAGCGAAGACTCATTTGATCAGCTTAGCCACGCTCTCCTGGCTCCTCATGCACGAGGAGTAATTAGCAATTAACAACCAGGATTTAACTAGATCCAGTTATTATCTGTAACCAAAAAAAAGGTGGTGGGAAGGGGGGTATCTGCTGCTTTGACACGGGAGTGCATCAGAATTCCCCTGCTCCTCGAGTTTGATTAAAAAAAAAAAGAAAAAAAAGAGAAGGAGAAGAAGAAGAGTGAGGGACCCGAACTGTAATTCTCTCATTTTCACGACATCTCTGGGCCATTTTTTTCCCAAATTCCCAGATCAAACAGGCTGTAACAAAAGGCCCCAAATCCCCCCCCCCTCCGCTCTCCTCCTCCTCCTGCTCTCTCTTTCCAAAATTAGTTAAGCCTCTCAGCTCCATCATCCTCAACATGGCTCGCATCAACAACCCTACGCTGCTTCGCAAATGCTGCATAGCCTCTGAAATCCACCCCGCCTCCCCTCTCCCCATTTCCTTCCAAATATGCTGAAGAGTTGTTGTTTTTTTTTTTTTGGGGGGGGGGGGAGAAAACTCCCCATATGTCACTCTGAATTTGGACTTACACACAAAACACAAAGTACCCCATAGTCACTACAGTTTTTTCACTGGGCTAACTGTGTGTCTTTTCTGGGGGTAAAATTTTAAGCCAAAAGTCTGCTGTTCAGAAAATGAAGGTGAACAACAAAGGCTGAGGCGAGGCTGACAGATTCCAGAAGAGGGGGGTAAACAGTCTCTCCTCTCCTGGTCTCTGACACACTCGGGCCTTTTGGACACTCCTCGCTTCCTTCTGATTACCTCAGCCCCGGCTGTTTACCATCGAGGGGATGATTCAGGGTTTTCAATCACTCTCGCACACTTTCCCTCCTCTTGTCTTATCACACTTTTGTCTGCCTCCGACGTACTTCTTCTGCTCTTCAAAAGTTTCTGGCGGCTCGCCCGACTTCTGAGGTGAAGCTGGGTGAGATACGCCGAGAGCAAAGGCTGGGTTGTTGCCCAAGAAGGTGCTCGTTGCTGAGCTTTAAGTGATCCTGTTTCACACACTTGTCAGTTCTCCAGGCTGGCAGGTCCTTAACTGCCTCCGAGCTAGCTGCTTATAGGGCTGCCACCAGTCCTGTTAATGTTAATCTAATGCTAATGTTTGCCAGCTCCCTCAAGCTGAGGACACCTGTTTCTGAACAGACAGGCCCCGCCCCCCTGCTTGATGCTCATTAACTTCCTCGCCACCATCAAGGCTGCAGTGCAGTCGGCGATTTATCTCACAAAATAGCATAAAAAATGACCGACCCGTCTTCAGTCATCGCCTTATATCAAAGTTTAGCCCGACAAAGCATGATCACAGCCAGACCACAAAAATAAATAAATAAAATGAAAACCAGCCTCATCAATTTAATCATCCCCCGTCCAAAGATTTCGAGCTAATTATTCCAGCCTTTAATTATTCCATCCGACTGCCATTGAGATCTCTTAAAGACGGCTGGATTAGTGGATTTGGAGCATTAGCTCGGAGGGTTGGCAGACCTCTGCACTGTGAATCAGGGGGCTGAGAAACACATCTTCAAAAGGTATGCCGAGCAGCACCTTTACAGGATCATTAACAGCGGATAAATCCACGTTAAGTTGCTTAAAAGCGTGTAAAGGTGAGCCATGTTTGGGAGCAGACACTTTTGAGGGAGGAGGCTAACTAAATGTGACTTAAGCACTGCGACAGTGACACAGTTTAAGCCACTTTGGAAGGAATTGTTTACTAGTTACTTAAAGGGCTTATGTCAGGTTGGGTCAACGTCAGCGGCTGAGGGGAAACTTCAAGAGTTGGGCGAGTTTACCTTTTGCACGGGCACGGTTGGGAATTGAGGGGAATGATGTAAGCTGCTAACGATTCAGCTAATTTTGTTTGAGCTAATGTAAGGCAGCAGGTTATTTGGCAGGGATGGGGTTCAAGCTCAGAGCCAAACCTGCACTGAGATTCAACACTATTGGAAAATCAATCGCTGCCTTTCGAGCTGTGACAGTCAAGTTAAACTAGCCTCCGCTCGTGCTCGTTAAAGATGCTCCCTGTCATGCTACTACCGCCCTCTGAACTCCATCTCAAACCCCCACCCATCAGCTCTCAGCTCTGCAAAACGAGAGCAGCTCCTCCCGCGGCTGAGATGTTCTGAAAGCTGGTCGGGAAAGGTTAGAGCAAGAAACATGGAGCGGGGCAGTGAAAAAGACAAAAAGAATCTTGCTTTTTAATTATTTTATTAAGAGCCTTGATGCTATTAAATGCCCCAGATACATTCACCCTATAGTTCTCAATTAGACTTGACAGTTGCTGCTTTACCAACAATAAATATAGCAAAGGGCTGCGCCTCAGGCTAGGAAGGACCCCTAACTATGACCCTCGTATTTAATGATGAAAACAAGCGAGCGCACACGCTGCCTCACTCAGGCACACACACACTCTCTCATCCTCTCTGTGCTGCGGCTCCATATTACACAAGCACACTGAGGGCCTGTAAAAAACAACAGCATCTGTGGGGGTTTGAAATGCACTGCAGATACCGAGGTGTACCACTGAACACATTTGGAGGGCAGAGAGTCATTTTGAACTAAAATAATGAACAACGCATTATTCAAGGTAGATTTTCTGTGCGCGTATTTGGACGCGAGGGGAAGAATGATGTCTCCGTGCCAGACCTGAAAATATCGATGATATTGTTGCTATGGGAAAGGCAAACACATGTGATGCATGTGCAACTGCATTTGATTAATTGGCTTTGATATGGACAGACACACTAAATCCTCTCCAGATTAGTACTGTGTTGTATATAAATTGTATTTGTGTGAGGCGAAAATAATGGTGAACTATTATTAAAGATAATATTGCTTTAGGTGATAATATTAATGTGCATACTCATTTGATTTGTACAGTGTTTCTTTTTATGGCATAGTTAAAATATGTAACAAATTTGCTCAGATGAACTTTTTCATCTAAAAAAAAAGCCTGATCAATGTTATTAAATCCAAATGTAGCTACTTTTATATTAACAGTAGACTACTCCATATAAACTCAATCAAATCTAAATGAATTTCCCACGTGACCCCCTCAGAATCAACTTTAGTATATTTAATTAATGAAGCTATGTAAAATTACGCTGGGAAAATCTAGTGACCCTCAAAGGGTGGGTTGAATTTCTGTCACTTTTTAATACACACCTTTTATTCAAGCATTTTTGAGCCCACATAACTTCTTAAATCGACATGAAAACGCACAAATCCATTTTAGACCCACTGACAAAAGACACATTTAATGTCTGTGATATAGAGTAATAGAAACAAATGTCAGTTAACCTCTGAAAGTTCACTTGAAATGCACTTTAGTCAGGTGGATCATCAGAAATCAGAACATGCAGGCTACCGGTTTCTGTTACTGTGTGTCACAGATAATAAACTGGAGCAGTTTTAGTGTTAAAACTATCTATCCCATGTTAACAATGCTCAAAGTTGGTTATAGAAAAAAAAATCAAACCAAACAAAAATCAGATTTTGCTTTAGACGTTGAGCTGCTGTAAAATGGATATGGTTGCAGTTTTTGTGTGTTTTACAGCTCATGTGAACATCTCTTGCACTTAAGACATAATGATACAGTATCTATGTATGTATATATATATATATATATATTAGGGGTGCAGCGATATATTCGTATCGATATTGAACCGTTCGATACAGTGCTTTCGGTTCGGTACGCATATGTATCGAACAATACAACATTTGTAATTTATTTTATAAATTTTCCTTCTGACGATGCTGTCTGTGTTGAGCGCTCAGTGAATCTGTGTTCGACTACTCCGCCTAGGCTGCACTGTCAAGCGCAGATCCACTGAGCGCTCAACACAGACAGCATAGTCAGAAGGAAGAGCGCAGGGCAAGCTAGCGAGACAGAAGTTAAGCTCTCCTTGCAACAGGCAAGTTGAACCTCATTCAGATCTGGCGTTTGGAATTATTTTGGTTTTCATGTGACGTATGACCCTGAAGGTAAGCGAGTCATGGACTAAAGTAAAACAGTATGTTGGATGTGCCATGCAATGCTCAATTACATTGGTGTGAACTAGTGTGTTAGCGCAGTTAGCTCGTTAACGTGTTGGCCGTCTAGCCCCATGCACGGAGCGATCGGCGGTAGCTCGTTAACGGAGATTTGCCGTGTTGTGGCGTTAAGGTCATTTCAACGAGATTAACCTGAAAGCACTAGTGGGAACACAACGAATATGACTGCACATTTACGCCGACATCATCCTAGTGCAAAGACAAGTGGAAGCAGACAAAAAAAAGCAAGCATGCTACTAACTTTAGCCGAGTCATTTAGACAGCTGTTAGCACATGATTCTCCTTATGCTGCTGAGAATATAGCCCAGAAGAAGCGGATAGTATAGCTTTTATTTTGGAAAGAGCCATTTCTCTGTAATAAACTCTCTTTTCCAAAGATGAGTGATTCCTCAATCAGATACAGGGCTCGCAATATCGCTAGCCCGACGTCCTGGAGCTAGCGATTTTTTCAGTCGGGCTACCAAAATCTATCTCTTCCCTGCCCGTCGGGCTATTGTAGGAAAGATATATATCAATGCTTTTGCATTCTTTCAGAAATGTAGCTGGGTAATTATGTCATTGGCATCGGTGAGCCACTGTCAATATGTGACATATTGAAGTCGTGTTTGAATTTGCGCTTGTTTTTTTGCTTTCACTTTGCAATCGTGCGAACTGTGTATAGAGAGCGACAGCACTGATCTGTGAGTGATGATAATTTGTGCACCAATTCCTCTGACATCGTCTTATTAATCGTTAGCTTACTATGCAAACTATGCAAATCGAATTTCCCAGAGGAACCCACCCGAGGGATTAATAAAGTTCTATCTAATCTAAAAAACATGACAAGTGAAATCTCCCGCAGCAAGCTTAAACATGTGAGAGGTTGATCGCGCAGAGAATCGCTGAGCTTATGTGAGTGCGTGTGTAAAAGCATTTCAGTTCTGCTGAGCCAAATAAGACAGGTCAGGGTGAAGAAGTGACAGCCAAAGAAAAGCTTACCACAAAACGGAGAAGTTATGATAAATCAGACTATAAGGCAAAAAGAAAGTGCAGCTTTATGGTTTCATGGACAAAAGAATTTCTGTGGCTGCAATATGACAAGCTAAATAACCAGGGCTGCACATAAGTGGTCCGCAGGTGCGCATTCGCTGTCAGAATAAAAAACACGCACAAGGGTTAGGGTTAAATTTAAAAACTGTACTTTTGAGTTAAAATATATATTTATAATTTTAATAAATGACAAATTAAAAATGCATGAACAATTTTTTGTATCGAAAAAATATCGAACCGTGACACCAAAGTATCGAACCGAACCGAATCGTGAATTTTGTGTATCGTTGCACCCCTAATATATATATATATATGCTTTAACCCATGCTTTTGTACACTGAGGGTCTTGAGCTCATAACAATAGTACAATCTTCTATAATAGTATTCATAGTATGAAGGTAAAAAATATGAAACAGACAAAAGTCACTGCATAAAAAGGAGCTGGGGTCAGATGAGATGAACATGGAATGACCCTGACACACAATACTGCTGTAATCACGCCGTCTTAATGTCTACAATGCTCCTTAGTCTATTTTCCAGTTCTTACGCTTTTGAATAAATAAAGTAAAAGGACAATTTCAAAGACGGGTGCTAATACTTTTCAAATGATAAAGCAATTACACACTGTCAGGAGGAACTTGTTTTATACTGCCAACATGTCAGACAAAGACTTTGTCACAGAAATCAAAAAGCATTTAAACAGTTAAAAGGCAAGTCACAGATCATTTAAACATCAATATTGGGGCCAAATTAGACAAACACGTGGCAAACGATCAGAAGACAAAGATACTCGTGTATACACATGTTCACATCTGGTGTCAGTGGCACAATGCAACAAATAATGTTTATTTAAATGGGTGGAACGGTTTGTACAAGTACAAGCTTGTCAGATTATTTCCAGTCAGTTTGGCATTTGTTTTCAAAATAAAGGCCTTTAATTGGATTGAATCATCAGCACAGCCAGTTTTTGGCCAACTAAACAGGAGATCGGCTACAATAAAAAGCGAAGGTACTGACTGAGAAGAATATTGTCATTATCACTCTGCTGCTGCAGCAAGTCTGTGCATACTACAGGTACACACTCACACACGCACGTGCACACACACTCCCACGGGCGACTCTCCAGGCATGTCATCAAGCCAGTCAGTGCTAGAGCTTCCCATTGGCAAAGGCTCCCTCCTGGAACTGAGGGATGAAGCTCTTGAAGTACGCCCTGGGAGACAGAGACATAATAAATTGTGACAATAATTATGTTTCAACTGCTTCAAAGCATCTGACAAATTCACTGGGTCAGTCCCAGCGTGCAGCAAAGTGCACATAAAAAGGAGAATGTTTTTATTGCCTGCAAACACAATTCAACATGAGAAACGACACTGTGCACCTCAAACTCTAAAGGGAGAAACAGGAGCAGTTTAAGGAACAGATCTTCTCCTGAATGACTTTCTAAAAGGAAGTCTCTCGACTATCAGCTTGTTCATGTCACTGGGGATTTAAGTTTTAGCTTAATAAGACCAATTCCTTATTTAACGTAAAGGGCACAGAGACATAACTTTTATTTCATTGGTCACTGGCCAATCAATTTGGAAACCCATCGTCAACCTGACTCTGACGACAAAGGTCAATTTTTCAGAGCTTCCATAGTAGCCAGTGGATATGTAAGCCTCTCGTTGAACTACAGCCTTATCTGTTTCCATTAATATTTCTTTTACAGTTTATTTTACAGGAGGAATTGTACCTGCACACAACCATATCCTGTCCAAACATGACCAGAAGGCTTCTATTGCCAAAAATATTGTTCCTTGCCAACAGATTCCACATATTCATATGCAGAGATCAGTTTACAGGGGCATAAAAATTGTGGAATCAGCAGTCAAATCTGATTAAAATCACTTCACATGTTTGCACACCATCCTCTGACCTCCTCTGCTGCAACACAATTATTATCACTCACCTTGATTATTGATTTCAGAAAGTGGGCAAAGTCTTGAGGCGGCAAACTGGTTAAATGTAAGTACGTGGTGAGTAAAGACAGTGTTCTTCATAGCACACCGCTGTGCAGCACAGTTGAGATCGCGTCATCTGAATGTCACATCCTAGCAGATGCAATCATGGTGCACAACCTGTTGAAACAACAGCGAGCGTGCTCCTGCTCCTGATCCAACGAGCTGCCTTCAGGCTTAAAAACTGTGAACTCTTCAACTGAAAACTGCTCAGTTGTAGCCTTGAGATGGAGCTTTCAAAAGAACTTCACATTAATTTGAAACTGAAGCTGATGGTTGTTGTCTGCACCAGTTTAACGTCTGTGGTGAAATCGCATCTCTGAGGGGCACTTTCAGAGAGCAGTGCAAAAATAGCAGCCACACCAGAAGCTGTCTGGACATGCCCAAGAAGATAATCTTGAACAGGAGATCGGCCTAACTTAAATCAGTCAAGGTTTTTGATTCCCATGTGCCTATTCCAGGAAACTTTTTTTGTACGTTTGCCAGTTAACCTGCCAAATAGCTTTTTGTCGATGGGGGCGGGACAACAGTCAAGTCTCACACAGATTTTTATTCAGGATTCTTTGAATGCCACGTCTCTCCATGCAGCAGTATTGCTAAAAGGAGATGTAACAGTTCAGCTGTTCAAACAATTTCTGTTTGAAAATGATAACTGGGTTTACGCAGGAGAGTCTGTCTGCTGTATCACTGCAGAGGAGGAGTACACAGAGGCCTTTCCATTAACATGGATCTGAATAACACCCATAACCACTGAAACTATGCACAAAGTGGCATTTAAAACTGCTTAGAGGATGAACTGCAACTGTAATGTCACCAACAAAAAACTACACTAAGACTAAATCAATAGTTTAGCTTCCTAAATCAAAACAAACACCTGCATTTTCGATATACCTGAAGATGTGTGTCTGGAATGTTTACTTAACGCTGTCGGTGACTCTTGAGGAAGGTCAAGCTGTCTGTCACAATGACACCATCATTCAACCGGGTATCCAAAGACAAAAAGCCCACAAATATGAGACTCAGTGTCACGTCGAGTAGTTTTCCTTTAAAGAACCTTTGCTCAGCCAAGAGATTATGCGTTGCCTTCTGTTTTCAATATTTACAGTAGTTATTAACCTTTACCATACAAAGAGCAAACACTGCATTTACTCAAACAAGGTCAGGCTAGTTTATGTGTACTGAGGGTTGGGTCAAATCTGTATATCAATAGATGGTCTATATGCTGCACAGTCCATATGACAATGCGTCATAATACCATAGTTAAAGCTTTAACAACACTTTTGATAAATGAATGAAACAAGCTGACAGGGACTTTGAAGATAATGAAATGTAGATAATGACAGGAATGAAAAAGGCTGGATTTCATTACAAGGTAGAATAATAGGAATAAAGGGTCACAGCAAGAAAAAAAAACATCTTGGAAGGGTTTAAAATCCAGATTCAGGTTCAGATATTCTCTGAGATTAGTTTATATGACATGATAAGTCATACATTTCTGGGAACATTTTGAAACACTTTGAAATGAGAAAAAAAATATTTACTTACTTAATACATAAATTAATAATTAATTTTCAAGTCAGGGGACAATGTACCATGTTTAACTTTACAGTGTCAGAATATCCAATTGTGTCTTGTCTTCCTTTTAAATTAACTGACTTAATTTCACAGAATATTGCATTTTTTAGCTATTTGATATCTGAGAATATCTGAGAAATTGTGTTTTTTTTTCTTTTTAAGAGTATTACACTCCCTTCCAAAAGTAATTTTTATATGACTTTTTCTGACTGTAAAGGGTCTAATATATTATTGTACGTCCACTGAGTTTCACCCCAACAGTGTATGAAATGTTCAACATATTCGCATAACATATAATTACAATAATGTGTATTTTTACGAGGCAGGTGCTACATACTTTGCCCTCTTTGCCATCTCGTTGCCATCCCAGCGTGGGCTGTAAGGATATGACTTCTGCACCTGAGAGTAGAGCTGACCGCTGTTAGTGAAGTGGTACACAGACTGGAAGGTGAGGGTGGGCTGGTCTCTGGGGAAGTACAGCGGGAGGTCCACTACAAAGTGCAGACACAGAAAAGAATGAATACCTGACGCTCCTCTTCTCTCTTTATTATTATGATGCCTTTACCTTGCAGTATACATCGCCCCGAGACAGCTGTTATTGTGAACTGGTGCTATATATAAAAAAAATTTAATTACCGTGCACTAAGAAGCAGAAATCTTTCCACATGAGTAGAAGGGTGAGTTTCGTGAATCCCTCAGCATCATACTCCACCACCCCCCTGTAACACATACACACCGATTACATTCATGTCTCCAGTAACAAATTGATGAGCGCCAGACACGTGCTGTGATCGCTTCATGACTCACGTTCCAAAGTGGCTGAGAAAAGCAGCGATGTATTCTCGCCTCTTGTGATAGCCTTGGATGACATACTGCACCTAGACAGGCCAAAGTGAAGGTTTTAGTACAGGAAAATACAGAAACAGCAAACCGTGTTTGAACATGAGCAGCAACTTATGAAGAGAAATGTTCAGAAGGGATTCAGTGGGCTCAATCAAAGCAGATAACCCTTATCTGACTCATCCTCTGCACAAAGAAAGAAAAAGAGCCTTTTCAAGATATTTTTTTCCAGCTTCACTTATGACCAGGGATGGCTGGGAAAGATAATCACATAAAGGGAAAGTCATATATATGTTACTGACATGCTTTAATTTAATTAAAGATGCATAATCACACAATTACGTCCATATAAGGCTTCAACCAGTCAACAACAAGTCAAAAAAACCTTCTACGCCAGCATCATTGGGGCAAAAAAAAAAGATGTATTTTCACTTTAGACTCCATCTCAATGATGTTTTTTAGCAGAGATTAAATGTGCTTTTCCACTCTGAAAATTTTTTGCAGCTATTTCCTCTACTTAAGTTGTTAGAGGGCCCTGGAAAAAACAAGGTGACCCAAAAAGTGCAGAATTCCAGACGCCTTTATGTATTTTGGGCCTGTGTGCTTACAAGCAGGAAAATTATTATTTAAGTTTAATGAACTGTCAATTTACCAAATGATTTTACATTATAGGTTTTCTTTAGGCAGTTTTGGGGTCATTCTTCCTTAGTTAACAGCAGTTCATGACGACATCAATCAAAATCTGTAATCATTTAAATTAGGTTGCAAAACTCCGATCTGGGACCTCCCCACCTTTTTACACGTATACGTGGAAAGCTGGAGGTGGAGAGAGGAACAAGACCCCAGTATAGAACAAAATAGTCAAGAGGAAAAAAAGATGTGACGCTAATTAAGTGAAAAGGAGGAGCTGGGGTGGATGTGGGCTACAAAGCGGTTTGTAGTAGTCAGCACTTGTAAGATGTCTAAGAAGGAACTTAAATTGTGTGTCCTTTGTGATATTTCTCAATAGCGTAGTAGAATGGTAGTGTCTTAAAAATGAAACCCTGATAATTCTCTGTTAACTCTGTTACACAGACAGTTGGAGACACAATGGCCAAGTAGTCATTCCAGTTATACTTCTTTAAAGTCTACTTGAATTCTGCAGCAGGTAGTTACACAGCTAGTGCATTGTTATGTAAAGTGTTGGCAGATGGATCTGCAAATTCACAAAAAATTGGCAGGCACACGGACGTCTGCACAGACTCCTTGTATTCGCAGGTTGAAATCTAGGGAATTTAGATCACTTGGACCCAAGCTGACCCACTGACAATGGAAAATATAATCAAGGCCTGTGTTGATATGGGCTGTCATTGAGATCAGCCGATCTATTGGGAGTGTTGTTGAGCTCGACTTAGTGGTCTGCCTGAATGACCTCTGGGAATGCACCAGGCATGACTGCGGTGCATCCTGTCTGCAGTGGGCCCACTCAAGACAATGAGTACAATTAACCAAACGTGCCGTTCCACATTTCAGAAGTATCCCAGAAGCATCTTTGTGCTTTGTGTCACTTGACATGGCATCTGGTTTATTTTTGACAGGGGCTGAAGTTGCACAAGGCAGGTGAATTCAATTCAATTCAATTCAATTCAATTCAATTTTATTTATATAGCGCCAAATCACAACAAAAGTCGCCTCAAGGCGCTTCATAGATACAGAGAAAAACCCAACAATCATATGACCCCCTATGAGCAAGCACTTTGGCGACAGTGGGAAGGAAAAACTCCCTTTTAACAGGAAGAAACCTCCGGCAACAGGAAGACAACAGGAAACCAGACACTTGAGCAGCATGACCAGAATCTGGTCATTTTTTGAAATAAAAGATCCTGTGCAGGATAAATTCTGCTCCGGAAACACTCGTATTGTAATTTGAAGCTCTAATCGCTACGCCCAGCCGTAGCAGGATGTTCAAACCTTTCAGGCCGAAGCCCGAAAAAGCTTCAGAGCCATAAGCGTTAAAGGTTAGGAAAGAGAAAGAGAAAGTTGCTGCCATCAGTAGAAGATCAAAGTGAGATTTCTTTACTTCCTTCTAATCAGAGTTCTTAATCAGAGTGAATAACAGCCTAAACAACCAGTCAGCAGACTAGAAAATGAAGCCCCACAAATCTACATCCGTTTTAGTCACAGTAGCACTAGATGGCCTCTCAATTTTAGCCATCTGGGTAGCTCTGGAGAGCTTAGTGTGCCATGATGGGTGACCTTCTCAAAATAGCAGCGGCAGGTCGAGTTTTATTAACAGATACAGTCTGGTCCTGGCACCAAAACTGCGGTGTGGAAATGGCTCAAAAAATTCTCACATGCCCATATTTACACTGTAAGAGATTTTGTTGTAGTAATCACTCATCCTTTCCATACTGGGTGTGAAGAAATCCCTTCCCAAAGTGGGACAAAATCTACAGACCTCAATCTGTTAAAAATGCAACTGCTTAAGGCAGTTTAGACAACTATAAAATAACTTTTAAATCAATCTTCTAATCTGCTCAGTTTGCTTTCTGTTCGGTATGGACAGGAAGAATGATTAAAAGGATCATGGGTGTGTGACTACTGTTTTGAGATGATGCAAAAATGCATTTTAGGTGCTCTTTGGGATCCCAAAAGCAAAAATCATCCAGATTCTTTGATCTCTATGTGGCTGCTCTGCCAGGTGTTATTAGAAGTCAGGTAGGTTAAAACATGGGATATAAAGAAGATAATAATAATAATGATGATGATGATGATGATGATGATGATGATAATGATAATAATAATAATAATAATAATAATAATAATAATAATGATAAACTTTATTTATAAAGCCCACTAAAAAACCAAGGGCATACCAAGGTGCTTGACAAAAAATAAAATAAGATACACCAACAAAAAATAAAATACACCACCCTCTAACTGGAGTTTTTCTTAAAAAATAAACCAAAAAAGGTACAGTAATGCTTCAAGTCTGGATCTAAACAAAGTCAAAAAACTACTGTCAGCGATGTCTGGAGGGTTGGTGAAGCTGGACTTCAACAACTATGACCTAAGGCCTATGGTCAGGTGAATATTAAAAAAAAAAAGTGCCTAATAAAGAAATAAGAGGATAGCCATTAACATTTGGGTATATGTTTTGGATTCCCTGCTTCAAAAAAAGTCCTGATCTTGAGCTTAATGACCTCACTGATATCTTAGTTGGCCTAATAGTTTTTTGTGAAGCATTATTTGTTGAGTCTGTAGCTTGAGGTGCATAGAATGACCAATAGATTTTGGGGCTCATGTTTATTAAGATGCGCAGAAACCAACATAAGGCTGTTTCATCATCACTTGACTGGTAGATAAACATTCAACCTCAGCCATAACCTGTTTTCAACACTTATTAGCAACATCGTTTTTATTGCTTCCAGTCTTATCACTTGCATTAACTGCATTTGGCATTGGACTGTTCAGAGCAGCCAGAACATAAACAATGCCGTGGCAGAGAAAGACCAACATTAAGAAAAGCGAACGTGTTATTTGCTCTGAGCAAAAAAGTAATATTACACGCAGTCTTTGTACAAGAGTATTGAAATGTCACAGAAGTCTTCAGCTTACCACTTGAGAACTAAATAAGCCGTTGTTAACAGCTCTCTGCCATAGAGAGTTTGACATAGTCTGTCAAACGTAACAAGTGTGTGAATGTATGTGTGAATGGGTGGATGACAGGTTGTGTAAAGCGCTTTGGGGTCCTTAGGGACTAGAAAAGCGCTATACAAATACAGGCCATTTACCATTTACCATTTAAGAAAAAACCCTCAACAATTTCCTCATTCTAGTCTCCATTTTTATATAATGTGACGTTCTTTTCCTGACTAAACAGCCTTTTCTGTTTTTCATATAAAATGCTGCAGTGCTCACTTTAAGGCTAATTGTGTGACATATTTCAGACTCTGTGCTGTGAAACAGTGCTTCTAGATAGTGAATGCTGTTATTTCTTCTGTGTTAATACTGCATTACTGAAAAAACGCTTTCAATATTTGTTTTAAATCCATTTCTTAGAACGTCACCTTAATCTCTCAGAAAAGCCCAAACATATTCTGTGAATCGTTTTCAGTTTTGGTTGACTGCTTTTAGTCAATAGAGGGATTGGCAATTTGTTTACTGAACATAAATGGACTCACTTGTACACCACAGGAGTGGTTTAATTTACCACATTCTCAAGCCAGTGATCTCAGAACACACAAACATTGTATGCACAAAATGCTGCAACTGACTGACGTTCACTGAGGGAGTGGTACTGGCATGCTGGATTCTGGCATGTGTGCCCGAGCTGTTGCTGCAGCCTTGCCCATGATAGCACCATCTCTTATCTGCTTCCACTTGGTGGAAACCTGATTGCACAGAGGTACTGAGACGAGATGCTCCAACTGTACTTGCGGCATCACTCCGCCTAGCAGCTGTTTCAGCTTGACAATGCCCATCCCCGCACTGCCAAAGTAGTGCTGGCCGTCCTGGAATCAGGACCAAATCCAGACACTTCCTTGGCTAGCATTTAGTCTCAAAATGTCTCCTACTGAACATGCCTGGGACATGTTAGGTCAATGTATTCATCAGAGGCAGCCACAATTAATGACCGTGGCACAGCTGCAGGCTGCACTCATCCAGGAATGGAGAGCAATTACTGTGGAGTCCATGCCTAAACAGGTGACAGGTGCTTCCAACATGGCCAGAGGAGGTCATACCTCATATTAAACATCTTGTCTGCACATTTATTGTAGTGTAGGTCGATAAATCTTGTTCAAACGTAAGTTTCTGTTTTTTTTAGCTAGTATATTTTTGAAGGGTGAACCAAAACAATTATTATTACGCGAGGTTGTATCGGTGTCAGTAAAATCTGACGACTAAAAAAAGTCAACCAATTACTCGTCTCAACCCTAAGCAGTCAAAAGCCTGTAGTAAAAGTGCATGGTTCCTTTGAGGACAGGATGTATCATGATTAAGCTGGAGATGGTGTTATCCACTGCTACTGAATATTTGTGATTACTCATCAACGTTGTATGAATGACAACGTTTTGTGAAAGTAGTAATCTTTCAAACACACAGTGGTATGTGTGTGATCTCTGTAAGAACTCATAAAGACAGGCACACATTGTGACTCAGCCTCCTGTTCGATTATGTTTACATGAAACGGTGGAGGCGGCAATTTAGCTTTCTCAAAAGCTGCAAGGCCACATACTCAATAAGCTGTTTATGTAGTTACACTGTGTGTGTGTGTGTTTTAAGGGAAGTGTGGATCACTGCACTTTCACACCCATACTGAGAAAGGATTTCCTGCCCCCACTCAATGTACGACTCGCAGCCAAGTCGTTCCATTGGCTGCCTGGAGGTTTGAGTGATGCAAGAAAGGTGATCTTGTTTTGCAGGTATTCAAACCTGCCCGCACCCATGACACCCGCACATCCATTTATTGTGTTTGTGCAGGTGTCTGTGGAGAGAGTGATGCAATAACGCCGGAAGTGCTTATTGCAGCATTATTAAGAAATCACTTCTCTGCCTGTCACACATTCACACCACCCCCAGCTTTCTTAAAGTGTGACTGATCTGATATTTGACTGCAAATTGATTTTGAACATCAATGACTTTTGATTCCCCAAGTTCCACAAGTAGATCTAAATATACACACACAAATACTTATTTACAAACCGCTGTTATTACAGCTAACATAAAACTAGATGTGAAAGCCTGTAAACTACACAAGAAATGCCAATTGGGTGAGCCAAATTTGCCAACATAGCCAGCCTGATAAGGCTCATTTTTAATCTTTGTTTTTACACTGTGATTCGGGTTTTTGTGGTTGTATTGCATTACATTAGGCTACTGTTCTGAACTTCTTAGGTCTTACCATCTGACAAATATCACCCATGGCCCAATAATAGAAATAAAAACTGAAACAGTTAAAACTAGACTAAATGTAATATTTTTATACAAAAACTAAATTAAAATGGGCTAAACCACAATAGGAAACGACATGAAACAGGAGAAAAACCCCACTACCAACCAACCTACAGCAAAATAGCTTAAAGATGAATAAATACACAGTTTGATAAAACAATATATAAAAATCTAAGAAAAATTTAATGAGCGCAAAAATGAAACACAAAGTATCCAAAACAGGTCTGGCAAACTGGAAATTGGGAAACCTTTTGTCCTGGGATTCACATGGATGTTACTTTGACTAGATTACCCTCCTACATATTGCTGTCGACCAAGCAATGCTACCCCCCACGGCAGTGGTCTCTCTCAGCAAGACTCTCCTCATTGTAAAAACTGCTAGAGAAGTCCATGAGAAACATGACAAGTGTTCATCCAGCCTTAAACTATCCACTGAGCATCCACAATTACCACTCCCAAACCATGGCGGCCTACCGCATAACCCCACAGGCCAACTACAACAATAAAAGGTGCACATAAAAAATGATCACTTGAAGGCAATACACCCATATGCATTAATTTCCACTTAGGAATAATTAAGATCTGATTATGATGTGTCAGTGACAGAAATAAGTGCACACAATTTATAAAAACGTGTCAACATATTAGAAATATCGTGACTCACTCTTGAATTTGCCGTCTACTCAAGCTGCTGGGAAATGTACTCGCACAGCTCATTTCTTTCTTCTTCGTATAAAGTGAAGAAGTCACTGTGTAGATTAATCAGCCTGATGATTCATGCGATGGGCACTCTCTGGGCTAGTGCTACCGCCACTGTTTCAGTGTTAATACAGTTTTATTGGGACTGAAGCACTGATGTTTACGTTCACATTCATCCTGTGCCTGAAAGTTACGCTTCGCCAATGTCTAAAATGTAAAAGTTTGTATATGAAACCTTTTCAAGTATCACTTACACGTTTTAGGACTATCAATCAATAAATGTGATTAAAAAAATGGAATTTATTTATTTTTTTGTTACTTTTTTTTTTTTTGATACAGTCATAGTTGACTGAAAGAAATATTGACAGTTGCCAATATTTCCAGAGGGGGACATTCCAGACAATTCACCCGTTTCATTGTGGAATGCTAAGGAATCAGTAAAAAAAACCCCAAGAGCTACATATATTACTCATAGAATACATAAGCAAATGCCCACAAACCTAAACCAACTAAAGTGAAATTGTAAAGAACACCAAAATTGAACCTCAACACTATGAGAAACTGATAAAGTCATTAAGGAAACCGTTACCTCAAGTTTTTACTTCTAAAGTTAGTCATACAACCTACTGAACCATGGGGTGTACTTAGTTTTCCCACGCAATGCTTCTTTAGCTTATGTTACATAAACAATGATATAGTGTAAAATATCAATATGCTGCTGTCCATCTGAGGTTGTATTTAAATTATTTTAAGACTCGAGATTCTTTCTATTATGTCCTGATATGTAAAACCTAAGAAATGAAAGAAGGTGTATTTTTCTTTCATTTTTAATTCAAGAACATTGAAGATGACGAAGCACAGGGTGCAGTATGGTGTGGAGGCTGACAGTATATAGCAGCCATTAATGTGTGTTGTAATCATGACCCTGTTAACATATATGTTGAAACAGCATGCAATAGATGTGAACAGGCCCTTTTGCAGAAACACAAGTGCTCTCACAAGAGACGAACAATGATCTTTAACACGTAAAGAGACACCTGAAAAATGGGGAGTGGAGCTGAAGCAGACACTCGAAACATTTTATTACACATTTCCATAATTAGATACTCTGTGTCAGTCTCTCAATCTAATTATCACCATCGTGTCAAAAAATACGAACAGCAACTAAAGATTATCTTATTGAAATTGATTGAGTTAATCACACGTATACATTTCACAGAGCCTATTAGGCTCAGCAGTGGATTTTCATGAGCAATATTTTGAGCGGTGCAGACACCAGGTGCTGGCATCAACCAGCGGAATCAGCTGTCACACTCACAGCTGAGGTATGTGACAGTATAGCTCTGTCGATACAATCCTCACATCTGGAATAAGTGGGAGTAAATAAGTGATGTGTTAAAAACATAAAATGACTGCACAGCTTGCCCTTGAAAAGACTGTGAGAAGCTGAGATGTTAGAACAATGTATTTTTTTCCCTTTACCATGATTGTTGGCTTCAGTTAAAAAAAGTGGAAAACATTTACAGACAATATATATAAATTGTGCTTTGTGTCTCTGCTATCAACTTCAGCCCATTTTGAATAAGACACAGCTCTGTTTTCTAGTCACAAAGTGGTTGTTGGAAAAACAATGCTCGTATTGACTTGTGTTTTGGAATTGGGTGCTTTTTTCACCAATAACATTTTCTTATCTCTTATGCCTCTTTCCTCCACTGCTCCCGTGTTTTATGGCATTCCGCAGGGATCTATTCTGGGTCCCCCTTTACTTTTAATCCTTTCATTTATCTAAAATTGTTCACCTGATCCCTTCAGAATCAAGTGATTTTTAATGAAGCCATATAACATTTTATGTTCGTTTTATTTGATGTTTGAAGAAAATAACACTCACACACTGCATTTGAACAGATTTAAATGTGTTCAAATAATGAATAAAAAGTGATATCTGTGGAAGAGCTAACAAGATTCTTCTTTGCCGTAAAATAACAAACTAATAATAAAATATTAGATGTGAACTTATTAAAATTAGAACACAGCCTTCTTGGACAGTCTGTACAGTTAGCTGCATGGAAAGCCATATTATATTATTATTACATTATTGTACTTTATTGAGCCCCGTGGGGAAATTGCTCTCTGCATTTAGCCCATGTCAGATTATTCCATTAAAATGTTTCAAAATGCGGTGCTAGAATGAACAGGGTCAAGGTGTCAGTTCATTTACTCCAATTAACTGAAGCAGAGAGCTACCATCTACAGCTACCTGTGTCTGCAGCCTATATGTTGTATAATTATAGGATTTTAACATGTGAATAATTTAAATATTCAGTTGTTATGATGGGAAAATTAACTATACACTATACTAAAAGCGCTTTAGTACCAGGGTGTAAACTTGTTTACTGTTGTTCTTTAGTGTATTTTAGAGGAATTGCAGTTTCACACTGGCTTTATTTTTTGGCTTAGAAGGTCGCTGCTTGGGTAAAGTAAAGCAGCAAATGTCTTGCCCTAAGTCCTTTTAAACTTGCTTTCTAAAAAAGGGATAACTACATTATGAATAAGACTCCATTTCCAAGCAAAGGCTGTGACCTCTTTCAGGGAAGTGGGATGGGCGGCCGTGACTTAAACAACTGAAGACATGGGGGTCATCAAAGGATGTAAACGTTCCAGATAGTATGCTGGTGAGATTCCAGGTGAACAGGAAGAGATAGAGGGTATGCCTGTGTGCATTATTTGTGCGCTTGTCTGAGAGGCTGTGGGGGGATGGGCATTTGCCTTGAGGGAAGTGGCATTACATCGCGTCCACGCTGCATATCTACTTGTCAACCTGCGGAGGCCAAGGAGCCCTCAGACAGCCTATGGAGGTTGGCCAGTACGCCCACGCTGGCAGATGCCAGACACACGTGCATGAACACACACACATGCACACACATGTACACACAGCTTGACATCAGTGGATGAATGCTTTGCTGCACTAAGCCTTACAAATATGCAATAAATGAGTCATATACCTGTCACACACCCACGCGCAGAGTATAGAATTTTGATCTTAAAATACAAAGACATTAAGGGTTACAAATAATGTAAAACAATACATAAGCACAAAGAACATCTAGCAGCACTAATGGGGTGTGTGGTGAACACTTTTACCTTGTTGGTGAGTAACTGACACACTTGAGGGACGTAATCAATTAAGCATCCTCCACTGGGAAATGCTGGTATATGTAATGCTGAGGAGCCTCCCAGAGCACTGATGGGAAAAGAAAAAAAATAACAGTCAGTCTGGAAATTCACATTAAAGCTGCACATTATTTATCATGTTACATATTTTTCTTATTATTTTAAACCCCAAAACACATTTCAATTGAAGTTCAAATAAAGTGAAGACTTTGAAACAAGCTACATGTGACCACTTCACGTTACAGAAGGTTAACCAGTATGAAGCACAAAATTATTTGCTCCTGTGCACCTGAAATTGTCTCACACACACAAAAAAGAGCAAATCGAGCCTGTGGCATCCTCTTCATTCTCCTTCACTTGTTCAATCATTATTTTTGATGTCCTCCTGATTTAATCCTCCACCACAGCTCCATTAGTGATTAGCTCATGCTTGCTTAATCAGGAAATCTGCTGCTGCAGCTCTCCAGTGACTAACCAACTGGAGTAGTCACTCCCTCAGTTTTTTTTTCCTGATCTGGGGGAAAACAGAGGGAATACCCTGAGGATGGGTTAAAGGTCTTAAGAATCTGCTTATTGACTTTTAATGCTTTTTTAAAGATACATAGAGGGGGGATTTGTTGTCTATTTTTAGTTCATCCCTCATTATAGCAGAGCAGTCACAGGACATTTAGAAAGGTCGTTATGTCCTTTTAAAAGTGATGCAGAAGTGGTAGTTTATCAGGTTAAGCGTGACTGATGCAGACACCAACAAGCTGTTATTTCCAGGGCGTAACATAATGCCCCTTTGTCTCGGTTGTACACAAGGTGTCCTTTGGTTTACAGCACTGATGAGACAGGTTTGCTACTCAGAGCTAGCCAGCTCAAATGTAAAGTGTAGCTGGTGTTAAGGGACATTTTTTGGGCATTTTCATCCTTTACTGGACAGTCAGTTGGGGATAGACAAGAAAGCGGGGATAACTAAGAAGTAGCTTTCCTTTCTTACTGACATTACTGTCATCTGCTCACAAATTATACGGCATTTGCTATACCTCATGTTAAAAATAAGATTGTAATGCCAAAAGAAAAAACAACAACCTGATGTTCTGCAGTGTGAATGTAGCCTATGGTAAATGTCAGTCACATATGCTCACATAGTCAAAAATGATGACCGCACCAATTCCGTTACATCATTCACATCTTCCCAGATGAGAAATCTTTTCCACATTCTCTCATTGTTACAAGCTGAAAAGCATCGACAAATACACAAGAATTGCAAAACTGTAGAATTTCCAACGAAAGGCTGTGGGAGTAGTAAGGAGGAAAGGTGGAGCACCTCATGATGCAGCTAACCTTACTGTCATGACCAAGACCTATAAATTTTTATGAGAAAAATGGTCTTAACAGAGGTTAGGAAAAGGCTAAAAATGACTGCACCTCCTGACTCCGTACAGTGTTAGAGATGCATTTAGATAAACACATTCTCATGACAGTTCATCATATCACATACAGGAGTTACAAGTTTCCAAAAGTGGCTAAAGATAAGAATCACACCCAGCCAGAAAGATTCAAATCTGCTTTATGAAACAGATGCTCGGCTGAATATTAATGAGGTCCTATTCACTGAGAAGCAATGCATGTCATGAAGCCATTTTCATTGTCAAAATCCTTTTCTCAAGAACTCCAAAGCCACCATTTACAGTAGGCTTTGTGCACATAATTAGCATTAGGCTGTGCGTTTCGCAGTGCACCAACAAATGGTCGACTGAAAATGGCTTACAGCAACGAGGAAAGAAGAAG
Source organism: Mchenga conophoros (assembly GCF_057382185.1). Lineage (NCBI taxonomy): Eukaryota > Metazoa > Chordata > Actinopteri > Cichliformes > Cichlidae > Mchenga > Mchenga conophoros. The sequence continues at coordinate 17,116,572 of NC_140544.1, read as the reverse complement.
GCTTTGAAAGTGAAAACCTAAATGGTGCCCATCTATCCTCCCACAGATCTAAGAATAGCTCCATATCATTCAGATGGAAATGCGGACAGAGGCACAAAATAGATGGTGGTGTGTTCGTCATTCATCGGAACAAATGAGATGCATTTTGGATTTCAGCGGTTTTACCCCGGGAACAATCATTTGAATGGAAGCTGATTAGAGGTTGGTTCTTCCATTAACATTAACAACAAGGTCTTCCAATATGCAAAACTTCAGTATACATGAGAAGTTCGAGGAACGAGATGTCAGATTTTTACAGAATTAACCTCCACAATTACTACAAACGACTAGTGGTCCCCAGACAATGTTGGCCCTGTGCTAATAGGGCTATCAACAGAGAAGAAACTGAAATTTCAATGTCTGCCCAGCTACTCAATGTTAAACTGGATTGCCATACTAAAACCACTAGTCACTCTGAAATGGAGTAAGAACCTTCAAAATATAATTTAGACTCTGGAAATTTCCTTTCATTCAGTAGCTTAAAACTTAAAATATACACAGTGAGACATTTAGTGGACAAAAGAGAGATTAAAGAAAAATGCTGAAAGGCAGTGGCTCAGAAGTCCTCTTAGAAGCAAATCTCGGCACTTATCAGCTATTTTGCAATGCATATGCACAGTTATTTGTACGGTCACCTTAAAGCTCTTATCTACATGAATAGGTAGAGCCACAAGTTTAATTTCAGTGCTCACAAGATCAAAAAAACCTGCTTATATAAGATCAGGTTTACTTTATTTATTCTAAAAGTAGATAACTTCCTGCGTTAAACCAACCAAAGCAATATAAGCTGAAAACCTAAATAGCAGTGGTGTTGCTCAGTGTTGCCTCAGTCACGTGGGCCTAGAAACTATTTGGCAACTCCCTGGCTGTCTCTTTGACTGCGTGGGGAGTGGTTTCTGGCTGTCACAAGGTGAACCCCATCGCAAAGAAGGTGCCACATAAAAAGACATTCTTGCAATCACTTTGGTCACTGATGTAACTTCCCCTAGCTTGCATAGAAAATGTCTTGTCTGTAAACAGTAACAACTGCTCAAGAGCAGTAGTGAAAAGTGCAAAAAGTGTGATGAAAATCAGAAACAGAGACTGTAAAAGTTGCAACAACTGATGTTTGTCAAAAGTTGCAACTTTTACTTTGAAGGCAAGGGTCCCTGTTTCTAGCTTGTGTAGTTTGCTATCAGCTAGCAACAAAAGCAAAAAGCAAGGAGGTTTTTAGTGCAGTACCATAAGCCTCTTTGTGGCTGACTTCACCTAACGTCAGCCTCCATCAACCATTTGCCAACCACTTGGGGAAATACACATTTCTGCCTAGCAGCACGTGTTTACCAGGGGATAGCCAACCAATCACAAGGTCTGTCATGAGTAACTGGGGCCTAAAATAGAATATCACAAATCAAAATAGCTCACCAAGGTACCATTAAACAAAAGCTAAAAAGCTAAATCACCTGACAAATCAAGAACACACATGCACAAAATTAAAAATCTAGAAAATTTGCCCAGAACTTCCAGAAATCAATATGTAACTCATTTTACATTGTGGGCCACATACAGCCCACTTTCATCTTAAGTGGGCTAAACCAGCAAAACTCTCCTTTCTGTCAGTGTAAAGATGTTTAAATACACATTTAAACCCAATTAATATAAGAAAAAGCAATGCAATTTTAACAATATGTCACAGTTCTTCTATATTATTATCCTAAATTCTATTCTATATGAAATACTGCTGTAGTAAATGAAAGAAATCTACCAACAAATAAATAAATGTGCAAAATTACAGAAAGGATTAATTTCTCTCAATGCCTAGATGATCCTGCGATTACAAAGGTTTTTATTAATTCACAGAAAATATGCATTTATTTTTATATTTTTATTGTGGCCCCATTGTAAAACAAACAAACAGGAACTTCTCTGTCATTTAACTGTTTATCTATTTCTTTATTACTTTGGTCTAACATGAATGAAAGCGGTCTTTACCAGTAGGAAAAATTGTAAAAGTGTTATAAGTGGTAACTGGAAATACAGTCACAAGTTTAAAAGCTACACCCTCCTTCATATATTCCAAAGCCATCAAGTCTTTCCTCTGCCAATTCTGGTCGCAGGGCTTTACATTTACCTGCATCAAGTATCAAGAGCATATCTAGACTATAATAGCAACTTTTATTTTGACTTTTCCCACCTGGGAACCTTTGAGCTGCCTTAGTTTATACCAAAAACTTCCTGTTAAAAACTCTGTAATAACCTTTATGGATCATTTTCACAGACAAGCCTCATGTGAAATAAAGTGTTCACAGGCTGAGAACTCCCCCTGATTAGTGGGCTGACCTTTATGTGTTATGTCAGCGGAGATCCCCTGGTGGGGTGAGAAAACACTGACCAAAGTGATATGATATGAAACTTTTTCAATCTGGGTCTCATCTCGAGTAAAAAATAGGTTAGAAAAATGTTCCCGATACAGTTCTGTCACTTTAATAACATGTCTGTGCTATCAGGCTTCCAGCTTTAAAGTGCTTTAACATGAGCATGCTGTGGGTGGGCTCAGAATCGAGACATAATGGTGTTTTACTTTCAAAGTGGCACCCTGAAGAGTCCCCGCTTCTGTCTTCACTGGTGACTCCACTCTCAACACTACCCACACATACTGGAGTCATCACGGAGACATGCTGCCTAACACAAACCCTCTGAGCAATGGAACCCACTGTATGACATATTTACAGTGGATTGTGTACATGCAGTCATGTAAATATGCAGTACAGCGACGGGGCTGCCTGTGACTTCATCAACCAGAGAGATTATCTTCTGTGACTCAGGTGGATGGTGACGAAGCTTGGTTTGTGTGTGTGTGTGTGTGTGTGTGTGTGTGTGTGTGTGTGTGTGTGTGTGTGTGAGGGAGATAGGGTGTGTATGGCAGTGCAGTGACAGTGTTGGATAAAAGCTCAACTGGAAAGAGGGCAGCTATGATTCATTATCAAAGTGAAAGATGAGGCCAAGAAGGACTCTTTTGAGATTCAAATGTAGTTTCAAAGCAGTAACATTTCCATTTTGATTGCCTTCTTCATTTCCTAAAGCCTGGAAAGTCATCTGAGGCCCAGAGGAGTCTGCCGCTTGAACTATCCAAGGTCCTACTTTTCCACTGTGACCTGACAAGGCACCTTTGGCCCACAGCAGCCACAGAGGGCAACCATCGTGGCTAAATATTGTCAGCTTTAGCATCCATCTGGGTAAAGTCAGATTAAAAAAAGCAGAGACTGAAAATCATCCATAAAATAGTTCAAATGATGAGTACAGCAATGATGTAAGCCTTTGTTAGATAAATGGTTTTTATATGCATGTGGTATGCTTTTATTTGCTCGTGAAGTCTCTTTTGGGCTTTTGAGAGCACTGTGTTTGCAGATTTTTATTTTTTCCATGAATAGTTTACTCTGAATTTCTGAGATCGTCTCTATAAATAAAAAAAAAAAGGACAAATTTGATTCATCAAGCGAATGTCTGACACTTCCATAAATTATCAATAAGTCTTTCATTTTTATCAATTTCTATTTTTAGCTGACATTAACAAATTTTATGGTGGTGTTTGCAGTCCTGCTGCTCTTTACTGAGAAGATGTTTATATTTTCAACTGACAGTCTGGCCGCCATGATTTGTGCGTGCATCCGGTCTGAGGCAGTTCTAAATCTGTATGCACAGTACAAACAAATGATCCTCAGATTTGTGCTTTCATAAACATGATTTGAGCACATGCACTGTTTGTGAATGAGGCCCTGTGCAGTGCTCCAGTGAACTCAACTTAGCACACCTGCAGGTTGTAAAGGTGAACTCACTGCACTTTGACTTTAAACGGACAGCTCTCTTTATAACTGTGCTCTCATTCACTAACGAAAGTTACACAAATGTCACTTTACCACTTCTACTGTAAGAAAAGATTACGAAATTTTTATTTAATCAAACAGTCTAATTGCAACTAAACTCTCTTACTGTTGTGTCTCATTAAATGAGGACAATGACACAATAAACAAAGACATTAAAACACTTGAAAGAATCCTATAAAACATAGTGAATATCTAAGATCTCCAAGGGGAGTGTAGGACACTCCTGAGTTTATTTGAACAACGAATGAAACAACATGTACCCAAGGCGCGTCTGTAAGATATCTAAGTATTTCCTGGATCAAGAATTGCTGTTACATGATTTCAATGAGGGGAGAGATGAATGATAAAGCTTCAATAGCAGTGTTCTTTGAGTGAAAAGGTGGAATGACTTTAAAATCTCTATAAACCTTCAAATACAGTGAAAATGATGAATATAAAATGTGTCAATGATAAAGTGTAGTGCACTTTGATACAGGAGATTAACTGCTGCAGTGTTGCTCGGGCAGTGTGATAATACACACATAGTATCTCCATAGTCAAGGACAAACAGGAAAGTTGACTGCACAATAATCTCACGGTTGAAAGAAGGCAGAAGAAGACTTTTTTTAAATTAAAAATAATAATAAAAAAAAAAAAAACAATAATTTTTAAATTAACTATTTTTTTTCTTAAATGTTTAACATAAATTTGAGGAATTAACTATTTTGAAATTTTGGATTTTAGAGTCTACTTTTGTTTCATTTGATTCCTGGTCACGTGGCAAAGAAACAGATACAACTCAAAAATGTAAGTATTAAAAAAGTATAAAATCGAATGGGTTCATAAATGACCTCACTTTGCCATTTCAGTCACTAAACGATATTTTGGCTTCACGTCTGCATGCTGGTCTGATGACAGCTGTGGGAGAGTCTTGTTTTTGCCAGGCTAGTGCTAATCAAATGTGACCAAACACCCACACATCCTCAACTTAGCTGATATTTCTGAATTATTTCTACATTTCTTTTTTTACCTGAAGGGGAAAAAGAAAAAGAAAGCTTTAAACCTATGTTTTAAACAGTTTTTGGAGATCTGATTGAAGAAACACAAAATTGCAGAGAGACAGAATAATGACAAAAGCACTGCTATCAGTATCTGGTATCTGATAATTCACCGGAGAAAACTCATAGTGTATTTGACCGGTCAAAACAATTTATATATATATCATCTGAAAGTTCTCCCTTTTTCACTACATTTTGATATTTTCTAGCTTCAATTCATTTGTGTTAAAATAATTTTTTACAATAATGATGTTTTAACATTCATCAAATGTTGGGAAAAAAAGCATGTTAATATTTTTCTGTATGTGATCTTGCTAATTTTTTCTTTTTCTTTCATGCATCTACAAGATTCTTTTCATCATTTGTTTTGGACGGGATTTCTTCGTGCAGGCAAACGGCAGCGTTTCCGGTTTGGTGACCTCAGGATAACCTCTCTGCTGTTTACAGACGATCCAGTTGTTCTAGCTTCATCAGTTGGTGACCTCCAGATCACACTGAGGTGGTTTGCATCTGATTATGAAGAGGCTGGGTTGAGAATAAATGCTTTCATTCTGAGGCAGTTTATCTCATTGGAAAAAAGGGCGGAGTTCTCACTCTGGCTCAGTTCAAGTATCTCAAGGTCTTTTTTAATAAGTGAGGGGAGAGTGGAGACTGACAGAAGGATTGGTGCAGCATTGGCAGTGATGCAGATGCTGTACTGGTCTGCTGTGGTGAAGAGGGAACTGAACGTGAAAGTGAAGCTGTCGATTTTCCTGTCAATCCACATCCCTGCCCTCGCCTATGTCTCGAGGTTAGGTGAGGGCTGAGAGAATGAGATCCTGGATACAAGTCGTGGAATTGAACTTAATCCGTAGAGCATCTGGGTTTAGAGATAAGGTGAAGAGTTCGACCATTTGGGAAGAGCTTCAGAGATGCTACTCCTGCACATCAAAAGGAGATAGGTGAGGTGGTTCAAACACCTGGAGTATTTGATAAAGATGCCTAATGGAAGGATGACAGACCCAGGATAAGATGGAAAGTGTACATCTCTCAGCTGGCTTGGGACACCTGTGACCTGGACCCAGATATGTGGTAGAAGATGGATGAATTGATGGACGGATGGATGGCATCGACAGCATTTCCTTTACCTATTTATTCAAAGTGATTCATTCCTCTAAACTGCTTCATCAAAGTTGTATTAATACATGTAGAACTAACAAACAATCGTTAGTACTTGCTTGTTATTTAAATGCATGTGAAGTAGCATCACAAACCTCGCTTTGCACAGACTTATAGAAAAACACAACATCTTCAAGGATACAAGGAGGGGGAAGAAGTGGCAGTGCTTGGAGCTGCTGAGAGTGAGAGAAGTGTCTGCACTGACATCTTATACTGTCAAGTAGGTTTGCTGGGTTAGTGCTGAATTTATTTTATCAGACTGACAATTTCTGACTGTGACAAGATGTTCACAAAACCTTGAAAAATATCTGATGGAAATGCAAAGATTTTCAAAGACTATAAAACACCTCGACAGACCCAGGAGAAGGGACACACAGACACACACACACAAACTGTACACCCACACACATAAACTTACACACATCAGCAGGCAGGAAAGTATGTGCATGCATGCACACGCACACAGTAACACACTCACACACAGGCACCTAAAGGCAAATGCAGATACACAAACATTAGTGCACTGCAGCCTAAAACTGTCTCTCTGTGTTGATTTTTCTGGGCTCCTAAATCTGGTTTGGGGGCAGAGACGGTGCCCACTCGATTCTTTTATGCAATGCAGCAGGTTTTCTGGGGGAAGGAGAGATGTATCCAACTCATCTCATGGGCACAGTACAATCAGGTAAACGAGAAGTAAAAGTGAAAATGAAAAGGGCGATGAATCTGGTTATGGAACAGTTGGAGAAGGAGACATAAAATGAGAATGAACTGAGAGCCTTCGCAGATGCGTGTCTCTCGATGATGACTCCAGAGCGATATTAAATACTAGAACTCTCTAATGTTGGTGCAAACTGCACAACACAATCTCCTTACAGTACTACAGTACACCTGAATGAAAATTACAGTTTAATGCACAAAGAAAAACTGCAAAAACTTCTCTGGAATAGGTGGAAAAACATGACGAAGGTGTGAAGTAGACCTCCACACAGACCTCCACTCATATTGAACCCACATAAAGGGCCCAACACTCCAACCAAGAGCTTGTTGAAAAAATCCAGTTACCAGACACCACAGGTCACCAAAAGAGCGCCTGAGCTCACGCTCCAGAAAGTCTGAGGTGTTCTGACAGCCCAAGAAGGATCCATAAAATAGTAAGCAGGTGGTTTTAATGTTGTGACTGATTGGTATGTAGTCTTACATTTCTCTGTGTGGCCTTAGTCTCTTTCTGAGCTTTTTCCCCCATTCAGTTTATGTTCAGAATTAAATATATTTGAGTTAGTCTGTAGATAAACAACAAACATATTCCCAGAAACAGAGTCTTATTCAACACAGGAAAATGATTGGACCACACAGCTATTTTCCATGTAGTTTTCACTGTCTACATTTTTCAATGAAGAATTTATTAAAAGATGCAAACAGCACATTTTTTGCATAACCATCCGGGAAGTCCTTCAAGGGAAAAATAATTGGCTGATAATCGGCTGATCACCTAAAGCATGCCAGTAGCCGTGCTCTTATTGGCCAGTAGTTCTTTATAGGATTCCGACTGTGCTAAACAGACTTTAGTTTGCTTCTAAGTGCACACTTAAACCCTTCTGATAGTGTTTTTTTCAAGTCTAGTCAAGTTTGAATCCTGCTGCTTTGCAAGGTGAGGGAGCTTTGGACATAGACAACTTTTTTCAACAGTGAATTTAAATGAAAAATGAAGAGCAGACTTTCAACTTTGATTCAGTGGGTTGAACATCTAAAGCATTTTTTAACACAATCCTTTTATTTCAGGGGTTCAAAAGTAATTGGACAAATGAATGTTGTGTGTTCACATCTAAATCCTCCAAATTCAAGCACCACACCTCAAATCAATTCCAGGTGTTATATCTACGTAATTGACAAATTAAATAACAGAAAATAAAATGTTTATTTCTAATACTTGGTTCAAAACCCTTTGCTGGAAATGACAGCTTGAAGTCTTGAACTCATGCTGTGCCAGGCCTTTGCTGCAGTGAGTTTCAGTTGCTATTTGTTTGTGAGCCTTTCTGCCCGAAGTTTAGTCTTCAACAAGAGAAATGCATGCTCAAATGGGTTCAGATCAGATGACTGACTTGGCCATTCAAGAATATTCCACTTCTTTGCTTTAATAAACTCCTGGATTGCTTGGCTGTATGTTTTAGGTCATTGTCCATTTGTATTATGAAATGCTGCCCAATCATTTAGCTGGATTTGAGTAGACAGCATGTCTCTGAACACATCAGATTTATTCTGCTGCTTCTGTCGTGTGTCACATCATCAATAGACAGTTGTGTGCCAGTGCCACTGGCAGCCATGCACGGCCAAGCCATCACACTGCCCCCACCATGTTTTACAGATGATGCGGTATGCTTTGGATGCGGTTGCGCGTCTTAGTTTTTTCTTGCCATTAATCTGGTAGTTGTTGATCTTGGTTTCATCTGTCCAAAGACTGTTTCCAGATCTGTGCCAGCTATTTGTTTTTTTTAGCAAAGTCCAACCTATCCTTTCTATTCTTAAAGCTAAGGAGTGGCTTACACCTTGCAGCGAACCCTCTGTATTTATTTTCATGCAGTTTTCTTTTTATGCAAGTGTGGTATATCGATATGTCTATATCCTGGAGAGAGTGTTGTTCAGTTGGTTGGCTGTTGTCACAATGGAAATGATTCTGCGATCATCCACCACAGGTATTTTGTGTTGCTAAATTCACCAGTGCTTTCCTTCTTCCTCAGGATGTAGATTCTGTCACTCCTATTATTGTAATATATCATATATATGGACCTAGCTGCATACCTGTTGGCCAATAAAGATTGTTTTATGTGACAAATTTTCCATGACCCTGACAAGAAATGTTAAAAATCGATATAAAATTGATATTCAGGGCATGTGGATAACAAAGCCTTCAGTTAAAAGATGAAAAAAATGGCAGTTCTCTCTGCAGAAATCATTCTATACTTAATGTGAGACTTATTCTAAGGAACCTTCAAGGAGAACACATTCTGCCTCTGTTTATTCCTTCATATGTACATTGTTGCAGTGGTGGATACTATATGTAGGGCTCTCCTGCTTGTCAGGACAAGAAGACTAAAATTTTATTCCAGAATAAATTAATCTGCCTCCCTATAAATTCATGTAGCATCTTCACATATAACAACCACTTGTAACACATTTCTGGGCATGCATGGGTGCGTGAATACAGGTTTGAGCCTGGACTTTTACCCCACTGTGAAAGTAAAGTGTGCGGAGCAATACTGAGCCATCATTATAAGATGACAGAAATAAGTATGACTGCTGGACTGAATTTTTAAACCTAGCGTTGTCTCCTCAACTTTTTTGTCTCCGTCTGTGAAAAACTCCACTGTGTGTGGGAATGGCAGGTGAAGAGCAGAGAAGAGACACTGAGATATTTTACATGCACGCACGCGCACACACATACAAAAGGACTGTATAGTAGAACTGTAGGTCTAAGATAACCAAAGACAACCATAAAGCTAGGAAATGTCTTTTGCACATGGGTTAAGGTTAGGCATTCTGGAAGGTTGATAACCACCTCTGCTGCCCTGTCAGTGATGCTGCAAGGAGACAACAGGACAACTGACATACCGGTATGTACAAGCAATCCCTGACAGCTCCAAACATTAACTCTGACAGAGTTTTTTTTTCTACTCCTGATCTGTATGATGTCATAGCCCTCGCTATTTTACTCCCTTGTTTGTTTAGGATGTTTAACCTTTATGTTTAGGACCAAAGAGGGGTGTTCCTTAAAGCGGGAGGAGCTAAAACACCTTATTTTAGATGGAGCATGAACTCAGAGACAACTAAAAGATAAATTTTAAAAGTGTGAGTCATGAAAATCTACTCTCACAGAGTCCAAGAACAACAATATGCTGCTGGAAATGAGCATAATAAGTAGAATTTAATTTGACTGTTTATAAAACCAGCATACACCCACCTGACGCACTTAATCTCAGTGACCATACTACTGCGTTTACTCGTTAATATTCTGTTTCGCTGGGATGCTTGAATCTCGCATTTCTAGGCCTGATCATACCATGACCTCCATTACAACACAAGTCATTAAAGACATGATTTGGCTTGACAACAGATTCTGTGTAAAGACGCCTCCAAAGCTTACTTTTTTTTCCTTTGCGCGCTCTAAATGTCTACATCTATTTAACACTTAACAGCTACTTTAAACGAGTAGGGAGGAAAAAGCATAAGAGCCACAAAGCGTGACACCATGCTTTTCACAGTATATTTTCTTCTAGGCTTCCCTTAAAACATTATATAACAAATGAAGACTGAATCTTAACCAGGTGCATCTCTGAACCTACAGAATAACAGTGTTTTTACTTCTCATAATCAATAATTTCTACAGAAAAAGAAGCAAAACGGTCCTCATCAGAGACAGGAGCCGATGCAACAGTCTCACACTGTACATTATCGGTAAAAATGTGGGTGTCGGTCGGGGTATTTCAACATTTTTTTTTCTCCCATTGCTGCTCTGTAAGGCAGAGAACATTACACTGATGGACACGGGAAGAAAAGGTAACAGGGAGAGCAAGAAAGAGAGAGGAAGAGGGAATAGACGAAGAGGTATAACACTGTAGCTCAGGGGGCTTACGAGTTTGCGTTCACGGAACTCAGATCTGAGCCCCTGCTGAAGGAGAGTAAAAGTGAGATATCAAACAACTCAGGAGTGATGTGAGAGAAGAGTAGAGAGATGGAGGAAAGAGAAAATGAGAGAGGGAAAGAGCTCTCCGTTTTCCTGTGTTGTGTGTGTGTGTTGTGTTTTTTTTTTTTCCTCTTTTCCTCGCTGTGTTTCAGTCGAGCGAGGGACGACCTTGCTGGGTAGAGCACAGCGCTTCTCTCTCTTTTAAGTCCCACTCACTCTCTCGGTTCCCTTTGAGGATCAGCCAGAGGGATCAGCAGAGGAGAGAGAGTGATAGAAAAGCGGAGAAAGATGGAGAGAAAAGAGACAAGCGGCAGACATGTGAAAACCGGGAGGAGGGGTGGGTACAGAGACATACGACGGAGGAGACAAGAGTTAAGAAGTTGAGAAAGTAAATTAAGAAATACATGGACAGGACAGCTATGAAGAGAGTGATAAAATGTTGTAATGCAAGCAGGCAGGTACAGAAAGCTTCAAACGTCTGGACACTGAATGGATGTAATTGCCTGAAATCCAGTGGTACCAGAACCAAAGCTGAAATGAGCTGAAGTTGTCCACAGCTGCTTCGCTTCCCACTTTTTAAGTAACTTTAACATTGATTTAAATTCTATTTGAGGTATTCCACGTTTGTAGGCGCCCTTAAATCAATTGTTAATTCAGGATTTTAAAGAGTCTGCAATATTTTTATTGCGACATTCTTTGTGACAAATAACGGACTCCAAGATTTCTGCTATACAGCCTTGGTGAGCTACAGTTCTAGTTGGAGAGGCCCTGCAGCTTGCAGCTGATACCCAGCGGAAATAGTTTTTCCATTTAACAAAAGTCACGTTTTTGATACTATTCATAGCCAGCATATTCAGCAGATGTCTTGAAGTGTATAAAATTACTTAATTATCTCTCATTTTGTCTTTATTGGTAGTGGCAGGGTCCTGCCTTGCCATGCTGGTTTCAGACTCTGAACAACAATGCAGTGTGTAATCCTGTGCATCTCATCTTGTTTGCTTTCTTTGCACCATATCAAAGCTATATGAAGTTGCCACTAATTCAACGGAACATCCTATTGCCACCGCTTTACATTTAAAGCATTCAGCTGGAAAAATAGCAGCTTCAGTCAGCTGCCTGTGTCACCAAAGGATGTGCTCAGGCACCGCGTTGCATTTTGGCAGCACTCAAAATCGGATTCAAAATCAATGTAGTAATGCATGAAAAACTGAAGAAAATGGGATTGCAGCATAAGACTATGGGCTGGGCTGCAGGTGCGTGTCTTTACTGTGTGTAAAATGTGAGCTGTTACACAGTCGGTGTGGACTGATTAAAACACAAAGATATCTGCTGAGCCGCGTAAGAGATGCATGACTGAGAAATAAAACTGAAATGCCTTCTGCGTAGGAGAGTAATGGAACAAGAAGAAGCAGCAGCCACACTGGGCTGTCAGATAAGAAGTTACAAACGACAGCGCGACTACCCGCTTCACCGTGTCCTGCTTTAGTTGAAAACTGCAGGTGCTGTGTGCAAAATGAAGTGAGATCACAGGCTGGGAAGTTTCTTGGCTTACTGTATTCACAATGTGAATTAGCATGGTGAATGGCCCACATTTCAAAACTGCCAAGAGGATCACTTTGCTGCCATCCTGCAACAGTCGCATTCACGGTAAAGAAGTCATTTCTTGAAGATGTTGATAATTCCATTAATTCTAATTAAGGAAAGATTTGACGAAAATAAGCATTTAAGATTATACTTAAGAGAATTTATTTAGTTTTACAAACGATATAGATTATTTCAATACAGTCTCGAAAGGTAATATATTGAAGAATCTTCTTTTAAAAAAAGGGTACAACAAACAAGACAGTAGTTAATACATCTAAATAATTAAATTATTGTACTGTAACAACATTTTGGAAATGTTTTTTTTTAAAGCATTAATTATAACAAAGACTGTTTAAAACCAGAACCTCACAATGAAACAGACTGATCAGTGAACATCTATCATGTCTATCATATCTATCTATTACTTTTACTCTATTTCCTTGGATTATTTCTCAAAACACTGAACTGTCTGCTCAGTTCAGCTATGGTTCCCCCGCTGCTCTGCACAGCCTGGTTCTCCCCCTCTCTCAACGGGCTCAACATCTGCGACCCCTTCAGCCCTGCAGTAATTATTCCTCTTTTCTAAGTACAGTCCTCTCTATATGTATCTATCAATCACATCTAGCTAGCTCTGGCTCATGTTAAAGCAGCCTTATGTCGAAATGGGTGTGAACAATACAGGTTGCAACATTAACATTAATTCTTTTGGGGTCAAAATGACTCCCTCAGTTGTTCTAGGCAACAGTGGCTGTATTTGTTTTTCTTTTGAGAACTAGAATTTACTATAAGATAAAATTATGAAATATGATTCTGACAGAATAGCATGATTTTTTAAAATATCAATAGGTTAAAATTAAAATGGCAAAAAAGATTCAAATGAGGTCGCATTTACCTCTGAACTGAGAAATATAATTAGTTCATCCTGGGGTACTGAAATTCCTGCAAAATATTCCTGATACCATTTTATGAGACTGGGATGGAAATCAAGTCCTAGTGACATTTGACCACCAGGTTCTGGAGGATAAGTGAAAGTTTAGTTTTAAGACAACCCCTCAAGGTCTCTTCAAGACCTCTGACTTCCTAATTTTCTATAAATCCAACTGAGTGCGGCAGATTTGAAGAAATTCCCACAAGATGTTCAAAAGCATTTATGAAAAGGTGATGAATGTGAGGTCTAAGAGACCTTTGAACAACAAATGGATATTTGGGATCTCTTCACGACTTAGGGACCGATATGAGATCACAATATCTCTGACTACCAGATTTTAATCAGCTCATCATTGAGTGAATGCCTTCAAATTTAAAGAAATTTTCCTCCAGCTGTTCAAGAGATATACTGGGTTCAAAAGGATGAGAAAGACTGACAAAGGCACGACCTGATAACAGAATGCCTCCGGCCACAGCTGTCGCCAGCACAGAGACATAAAATTCATGAGATGATTAAAAGATAGAATGACAGAAAGACTGCAGACATAAAGAAGCCTGGAACATTTTGACACTGAATTGATGTAGTTGATATGACACCCTGTACCAACACTGAAGCTGAGCCAGTCTGTGTACTTGTCAGCTGCTACATTCACCATTTGATAAAATTAGGACTGATTTAAACAATTTCCAAATCGGCTTTGATGTGAATTTTATCTTGGCATTATAAGATATCGCGAACATTTGTGGCAGCTTGGATTAATGCAGAACCTCTTGAACGTTGCTGTCCATCAAATGCTTCCTAGAAAACCACAGAAATGTGCGGGCACAATGATTTTTCCTCTTCACTGGAGCAGATGCAGAGATAATGGGCAGCTACACATGACCAAAGACTAACAAGGGTCAGAGAGGACATGGAGAGAAACTAACAAGGGTAACAGATCTGCATAATAACACGTACAGCAAATAGGCTGGCTCTCACACATCTGCATGCTAAATTAAGTAGCATCCAGGATGAGTGCAACACAAATGCACTGATACACAAACTCGTACACACGTACAGTTGGTTGTCTTCAAACAACGGTGAAGAAGACATTTTCGCCCTGGGTCATGAATTAACACACTCCCACACAGCTGACAAAAAAGGTGCACAAAACCATGTAGCAGAGCATATTCATGGATGGCCTTGATATGCATATGTGCAAATATCTCAAGACAAAGAGGCAGCATTAAGTTGTGGAAGAGGGATGATAAATGAGAGTTTGGCTTTATGCGGTACTGTTAAGCCTCGGCATTTTATCTCGCAAGCAGGGTTTGTTTTATAGCATCTTTATCTACCACCCTACTGTTGTGCCGACAACAGCCCTTCTCCATCCCCCCTGTGCCAGAACTCCCCACTTTATGCTTCCCATCCTTCTGCCTTTAGCCACCTCCTGTCTGCTCTCCTCATGCAACTGGCAGAGGAGGAGAGCCTCCAACAGCACTGCAACAGCTTCAGTCTGGTCTGGAGGGAGCGGAAAGGTCAGTTTTTCTCTCACACGCAGGGCTTGATCATAAACAGGCAGACATATGCAACAGAAACGATTTGAACAACACAACAGCACTCCTGATGAAAGCCTCTTCAACCAAGTGGATTTTCTGTGCAGAGGAGTGTCAATCAAAACAAAAATCCTTTTAAAAACAAGGTGATTGAATCTGGTCAGGAACACAGAGGAATTAAAAAGACTTGCGTATCTGTTCAGTGCTTCATCGACTGTATAAAATCATTAATCAACCACTATGAAAGAGTACTTCATCGAGGTTAGGGTAGTTCTTTCTTTGCAAAGATGTTGCTCTCTCTATTATTGCTTGCATACAGACTAGTGGTACATTAAAAAAAATAACCAGAATTCAGAGTAATCACCTTTATCCAGTAAAACATTTCTATCCTGATGCCAGTGGTCTCTTCCACAGTGACAATATCTTTTTATGATAAGGAAAATGTTACATGAATCACATGCTGTGGCCTTCAAAGTCACCAAATCTCGACTCAACTGAACAACTGTGGGAGTTTTAGGGCTAAAGACAGTGTTTTCCATCACCAAAACAATAAAATGAGGAAACATCTTTGGAACAATGGTGTTCACCCCTCCTGTGGAGTAAAAGATTAGATAATCAATGCCAAAGTGCACTGAAGCCCTTTGTATGACATATGGTGGCCCAACAGTTTATTCAAGTATACATGCAACATTTCTGCTTTAAAATAAATACACTATGGGTGTTTTTTGCTACGTCTGCATCTAAATTGGTACAGTTACAATTGAGAATTTCAAAGAAAACATATTTAATTTCTAACAGTTTCAATTTGCCCATTGTGAATGTAGTACAGCTCATAATATCGACAGCTATTTACACTGATTGCTATACATACGTTTTTAGTCATTTGTAAACTTTCATCTACCAACCTACAAATCATAAGCCTAAATAGCATTTTTTAGGTCCCACAATTTAATCCTTAACATTAACATCAATAGTTAATAAGGGGCTTTTAATTGTAAATACAGAAATGAGGATGGACATGACTGAAAAGGCAAGGCAATACTTTTCCTCAAGGCTATTAATGGCCACAGCAGTTATGTCAATCGCGGTTCTTTGAATGAAATGTTCTGAAATATTCTCCTCCTTCTGCCATCCACAGCACTCTGTCTTTTACCCTCAGTTAATGGTGCAGAATGGCAAAGGTGGCCAATGTTTAAAAGTTAAACCCTGTTGTGGTTGTTAAAATGTACGTGTAAAGTCTGTACTTTATGATTGAGCGATTGTTACAGTGTAAACACATTTATAAAAATGGCAAAGGTTCAAGAATCCCCATCGATCACGTAGTTTCTGTATACAAATGCACACGTTTTATTTCAAGTAAATATTTCAACTAGTCACCATATAGAGATGAATCTTGGTACCCCATTTAATTTGTAGGACAGTTTCCTCCAGCTTGAACTAGGGAGGGGTTCAGAAAAAAACATACATACACTACAATCATTATTATTATTAATAATTATTATTATAAAATATTGACGTCTTTGAGGGCGTAACTGTATGTAACTCTAAATGTAACTAAATGTAAACTATATGTAACGAAATGTAACTCTATAGAGTTACATTTCACGTGCTGAGTTCATTGTATGCAATGTGATCAGTAAGTTATGACTATGCAGCCGATATGACAAAAGGAGCACAGCAAAGGACACCTTTGGTTGTGCGCTGCTCTTTTCAGCATACTGGAAAACGGAGTGTCAACATGTATTGTCTTTGGTGACTGAGTTACAAAGTGAAAGAAAAGCAGTCTTCTAGCATGAGAAGGAGAATGTGTAAAAGTGAAATTGAAAGCACTAAAAGTATGTCTGTGTAGGTTCTCAGTCATCCAGTCATGGCAATCTAAGGACGTTGTGGGGAACACACCCCATCACATCAAAAACTCCACTGACTTCACCAACAAGGTCCAGAAGCTTACACTGGATCTAAATGAAACAATCGTGTCCTTTCATGTGGTTTCATTCTTCGCTTGCATACCTACAACTGAGGCAGTGGAGACTGTCAGAAAACAACTACAGCAAGACAGCTCCTTATAAAACAGAACCAGTCTTACCCTCGATCGGATCTGCACACTGTTCTGATCTGCCTTACCGCTACATAATTTAAATAAAACAAGGGTTTCTACAGACAAAAACATGGATGTGCCACGGGCTCCCCAGTGTCACCCACTGTAGCCAATCTTTACTTGGCGGAAGTGCAAAGTAAGGCACTTGGGTCTTTTGAAGGGACAGCACCTAGCCACTGGTACAGATATGTGGATGACACCTGGGTCAAAATCAAAACCCAAGAAGTAGAAGCCTCCACTTTGAAGTTTACCCCAAGCCAACATGCACACATTTATCTCTTTGACTCTCACCACTCTCAAACACAAACTTGGAATAATCGGGAAAGAGGAGTGAAAGAAGCCATCTATGTCCACTGTGAACATGGAATCCTTGAACAGAGGGAGCAGCTTATGACTAGGGATGGGTACCGGTGTCCGGTGCCATGATGGCACTGGTTCTGACATAAACGGTAGTAACCAGACCGAAAAGCAGCGCACATTTCGGTGCTTTATTTCGGTGCTTTTTTTTCCTGAGCTGTGATACACTTCTAGCCAATCACCCATCACGTTTCCGAGGATAGTAGGCGGGCCCAGGTACGTACGCTCTTTTAGAGCAGAGCTACAGATTAAAAATGTCCAGGGCGAAGCGGTCAAAAGTCTGGCTGTACTTCACAGCAAAATATGCAAACTCAGCAGCCTGCAACAAGTGCTTTAAGCTGATACTGTGATACTGTCAAAGGAGGTAACACCTCAAATCCGATGAAACACCTGGCGACGCATAGCGTTTTTTTTAAAAGCCCAGAAATGCGCCGTATTTGATAGCTTGCTGTGAGACCTCACACCGAGCACATCTACTGCGGGTGGGTTGCCTGTTATGCAACATCCCCCAAAAACACGAAGAGGAGAGTCCTGGCCCCTAGCCCTGCCAGTGTAGCAGAAATGATGATGGATGATGATGGCAGCAGCAGCAGCAGCCGTTCTTTTCTGCGTGAGTAGCTTAATGTTGTTCGTGTATAATTTACGTTGAGTAGGCTAACCACGTTATTACATTAATGCATGTAAGGTGAACTAGCAAACATCATCATAGCTACATGCGGCTGTCCTCTTGTTTGATGGCAGATACTCCCTTCACCCTGGCCAAAAAGGCTAAAATGACCAAAGAAAAAGAGGGAAACAGCTAAACATGAGAGGTTTTTGGACAACGTTTGTGTTTTTTACATTGTTTAAGCACTGCTTCCAGCCAAGAGTGATACCATATATGCCCCATAGCTGCAGAAAAGGCTAACATTGTTATCTTTTTACAAAAAACAGCTGACCATGAGAGGTTTTTGGACCAATTTTGTGTTCTCCATTCTTTAAGCACCGGTTTGAGCACCGTTTGAGCACCGGCACAGTTTCAAAAGTACCGATTTGGCACCGGTATCGGATAAAACCTAAACGATACCCATCCCTACTTATGACACTGACTGTCTGCCATCTCCAATCCAGTTTTGAGATCCCTTCACAGGTGCCTTAACGCCCACTCACATCTCATGTCAGTTGATCTCAATGGCTCACATGATAGGGTGCGGCAAGGTCTGACAATGGTTTCACCTGAAACCTCTGCTGTTAATGACCCATACCTTGGCTCGTGTGATGAGGCACATGAACAATAATGGGTCAGCAGCCCTATTAAGAGACAACTCCCACTAGGGCTTAAATACCTGGGACTCTCCACCATTTGGTCTTAGAAGCTTCTCAGATGGTGAGAGGCCTTCAAGAAACTGACACAAGTCCACTTGCTTTTCTTTCCAAGATCTTTAAAGCACCAAAAGGAAAGGTACAATTTAATAATAGCAGATAAAGAAACTAAAGGGCAGAACAAGACAGAGAAGCCACAGATGAGAGTGGAAAAAAAAACATGTTGAGACAAGAGAACGAGAGACAGAGAGAGAGAGAGAGAGAGGAAAAGAAAGAAAGGGCAAGAGCGAGAACGGGTGGTGGTGGCGGCGGTGGTGATGGGGGAGGGAGCAGAGGCCTCTTAACCTGGTGCGACGGGGCGTGTGCTTGTAAATAAACATCAGCTCGAGATTATTCTGAGCACGGAAACCCAGACTGTGGGGCCCTGAGGTCAGAATGGGCCCATACCTGGCTCGCTCTCTCTCTCTCTCTCATTCACACACACGCGCACACACACACACACACACAGATCTACATCCACACTTACACAGAGATTGTGTTCTGAGCAAAGCCCGGGCACTCAAATACATGAAAACAGACATATATTTGAGATATGAAGACCCACATACATGCATGCATGCATCCAAACACACACACAAACACGCATCTGCACAAACACACACACCCAAATAGAAAGTGACAAATGCACACAAACACATACACTGAATCTAGCAAGACAAAAAAAAAGTTAAACAAAGAAGCCCACTGCAGCGATACCCACACAGTGCCCACAGACTCAGAAAACATTCGAGCGCAGGCGCACACACACACACACACATGCACACACACACTCGCACAGTTAACACTCCAGATGTCTGCAGACATCCAGTCATCCCTCAGCTCAGACTCCGTGTGTCATCAATCTAATTTTTTTTTAGTTCTTCTCTTATTGTTTTTGAAAAAGCGTCTGATGAGTCCAGACACTGGGATGTATGACTATTCACAGTGACATAATAAGTCGCTAGATTCACAGCACACTGACTCGAATCCAGAGATTATCTCCTGCATCTGCAGAGCTGGGCCACATCACCTTTAGCTGTGCGCTGCTTTTAAAAGTTAGTTACTGAAAAACTTTTTACTTTAAAGTCTCCACTGGAAGCACTAGAAACACATAAGTCAGTGGCAAGAGTTGTTTTTGGTCGATTGTTTGTTGAGAAAGTTGATTTTTAGAGTGAAATTAAGGTAAATGTTTTTTAATTTCCCCTCCTGATCTTGCCATCACTATGAACACACATTATATATGGCCATACATGGTAAGTGTCACTTACTGTTCGATGCTGGGGGACAGGTACAGTTTAGGAAAGACTTGGGTTGCCTCAGCATCCTCAAAGCTCACTGAGAGAAGGGCCACATCTTCTCCAGGGTCCAGTGCTGTGTCCTTAGATAGAAGAAGCCAGATTGGTTTAGTAAATAAACAAACAATAAATAAAAAAATAAAATATGGACTATGAAGGCATTCAGAGTTATTAAAACACATGAACTAATCAGATCATTAAAGTCAGTCAGAGATTAAATGAAACTTGTGCCATAGTCTCGAATTCAGATGGTAAACTGGTCGAGGTTCTCATCAATCAAAGATGGCTAACCAAATCATTATTCTCCAGTTGCTATGTACTTTTAAAAGAAAAAAGTACAACATCAACAATGTTAAAGAAGAAATTAATTATTTTTTGCAGCAGGAGGAGCAAACGGAAATAAAGACAACCCAAATGAACAAAAACCACCTGGTGTTAGCACAACTTTGGACTTATCCAAATATTCCTCTATGGAGAAAAAACCGTGAGACGTTTGCTTCCCTTAACATGTTACCTAAATTCATGGTAATGATATCACCAACCCAATCATTGTTTCTGGTCAAGCATGGCCACCTCTGATAAACGCATGCCCTGATGGCTCGTCTCCCCGAACAGGACAACGAGCTTCACTGTACCACAAACACTGCTCAAAACTTAAAGAACAAAAATGTCAAATGTCAGCATTCAGTTCCAAATAAATTGAAGCAAAAGGTGTCAAAGAAGTTGCCAATGTGACTGATATTTGTTTAAACATGTGTTTAAAAAAGTGGGGGGTACACCTAAAGATAATTATATTTCTTTTAATATTTGATTTGGCAAGAGTTTATAAAACTCTTCTTGTCTTAATATATACCGTATATATTTCTCTTGTTTTTACTGGCACCTGATAGCATCAGACAGGCCACAATCACAATATAACTACCTGGTACCTGCCAACTACCAGGAGTTGGACCGGTAAAACGTGTGTGGAACAATGAGATGAGATGCCGCTTTAACAATGAGGAGAACCTTGCCACAGCTGTCAAAAAGTCTTGAGTGGAACTTGCCACAAATAAATAAAAAGATAAAATAAAAATAAAGTCCAATGGAAACTTTATCTGGCAAGTTTACCACAACTATGAGGCACGTATATAATTGAAAAATGGCCATAATTTCCCCAATTTACCTGTTTTTTTTATACATATATAGCACATCCAACAATGGATGAAATGATTTCTTAGGATATGATGGAAATGTTAGCTTGTGCTTTTGTGCGTGAGTATAGCCTTGAACACCTGCTAGCATATCTGCAGACTCCTACGCCTTTTCTTTACAGGAAGCTCTCGTCACTCTAATAGCAGACACACTTCCATTTTAATCAATACATCTGCTACCGTTCATACGATAACCTTGTCGCTTTTGTTGCATCGCATGTACACATACAAGTAGCTAAACAGAAAATAACACTACATCTACCTCAAACCACTTGAGTTATTTATAACATGTGCAGTGTCAAATTTCCAAAAGGAAGCAAGTGACGGATTTGATAAGAGGTTCGAAACAGTTCAGATTGAGAAGCAAACAGTTCCCTGTTTTGGATGATACATTTCACAACAATTGCACAAGCCTCAAAAATATCAAAGTAGATGGAAAGGCGAGGAGGGAAGACACCAGAAGAAACATCTGTTTTGTTTCATGCCACATTAACTTCAACAGCTGCACCATGAGGCTGAGCTGATGACTGGGAGCACCAATCAAATCATGTGTGAGATGGATGCAGAGGCCACCCGGAGCTGCTCGCTGCAAACCTCATCCGTCTCTCTGAGGTTCTAATTTCTCATTCTGTGATGTTTTTCCTAGAGCATGGCTACTTCCCGAGCACTGTCATTAGTGCAATTCCACATCAAACACCATTCTCGACTCCCTATCTCTCTCCATGAAGGCTCAGCAGCGTTAATCAAATGTCTTACAGATGGTTTGAACTCATCCATTTGTTATAATCGCTGCCCGCCGTGGTGAGAGGAAATCTAACCACCATACATGATGGACAGAGGCGCAGTGCAACCAGTTTGCAGCAAAGCAGCCTCTAATGTAATCAAGCTTATTAAATAATCACGCACGCTTTGGTGTGCTAATAACAAAACCAAAAATGACCTCTGGTTTGAGAAAAATAAACTCCTTCACTGAACATTTTCTCCTTAAGTGGAGTGGAATTAATTTCTCACCATGTAATCGAATGATTTTTAATCATTTGCTTAATTAAAGAAAAAAAAAACAATCGAATTAATCAAAAACAATAAAATCAATAATAAATAATTACAGCCTCGAGAGTAAGAAAAATGTCAGAGGACCAAAAGGCAAAGAAAAGGCAAATAAAATAAAAAGGGCTATTAATGCAGCTCTTTACTCTGCAGTACATTTATATAGTAACACATGTATTTATTGGTCACTACAATGGCTTAAGCTACACTGACTGTCACGCAGTGTGTTGTCGCAGCAGATACATTAGGGGGTAAAGACATAAGACGTCGAAAGGAGGCAGAGAAAGACGACAGGGTGTGTGGCATCCAAACGTGTTGCCTGATGGAATCAGCTCACATCAATATAGTGTGCATCAGTAAACAAGAGCTGCTCTCTGTCTCTCAGCAGCGCTCGCGGCTTCTGCCGCTGACAATATGGGACAGATAGGAACAGGCGTGGAGATGTGGGGCTGGGGTGGGCGTGGGGTTTGGGAAAAGATTGTTTTGCTCCAGTTTGTAGCTGTCAAGTCCCGTTCTCATCTTTAAAGGTGATTTAATGGATGCTTCCTTCGGACTGGGAGAGAGTAAACAGACGGATGAGAACCAACAGGAAGGTGGAGAGGGCTAGGAGGGGAGCATGGGCCAGCTCTGCATGGGCTGCAGTGGACCATCCCTCGATTCGGTCAGACCAAGGGCGCCGTTGAAGGGAGAGCCTTTTTGCGGAATGAATCAGACTGATCTCGTCCCAGAAGACAGCGAGGAGCTGTCACAAGTCATATTGCATCAGTGAAACAAACAAACTAAAGGCAGACCCTTTAACTTTTAGCTATTGCCATTCTAAATTAATGTGCTGTGCAAAAGAACTGGACTACACAGATAAAAATAGTTGTTTTGTCTTGTTTAGGTAAGTATAACTGCACATCAAACTTTTGCGCGATTATTTTACAACCTCACTTTTGTTTGTAAAACTGAAAAGTAAGTAGTGTCATCCAACTTTTCCTCCAAGACTAAGAGTCTCAATGCTTCCTAGTAGCTATGTGACGCCGTTTTTAAGTCTTGACAAAGGCCCGAATATCAGAATCACATATGCCTCTACCATGTATAGAGATTTACTTGTTTCCCATTATCATGTAGTGGACAACTGCTTCCTAACCTGGGGTTTGTCTCATAGCTGAGAGTTGAACAACTTGCTCTCAACTTCGTGTCATTGTTGCACCAGTAAACAATGACATGAAGTTGAGAGATTGGTGAATCTCATCACCACAGGTTGATGAACTTTATTGACAAGCCATGTTTTTTTTTGTTGCCACATTACATCTTACATAGGTCCTCTCCTGGCCAAATACTGGGCTTTGGAGGCTGACAACCAATAGTAAGAATGATTAGGATACATATGGTAAAGTCCAAGGGTCTTCTAAGTAAAAGTGTGTTTTACTTTCATTTCAAAAAATTGGATACATCATTAACTAAATAAGGAAAAGGTCTTTTTGTAAAAACACTGGAATGGGGAAGTGGGTTTTCCTTTGTGGTTGGATAAAACCTGTCTTTTGGGAGATTTGGAGACAAAAACTTATATATGCAGTAAAAACACTGCTATGAGTGCGCCCCGTTATAGGTGAAGTGGATAAGATTGATCATCATTGCAACGGATACTTTACCCCACCGAAGCATAAAACACAGCTCACAAGGAAGCTGGCTAACATCAAAAAGAGCACTAAAGCATTGACCTAGCAAAACTCCCCAAATCCCAGAATTTTAAGCAATGGAACAAGCTCAAAAACCCCTAGTTGCAGAGTTCTCCTCTGCAACAGACAAGACTAAATGAATCCAAACCAAGTGAAATCAATCAAGCCAAAGCAAATGTCTTCATGTCATAATCGAGACAATCTTAATTTAGTATGGATGTTATCATCATAAGTCATCAAATATGTTTTTAGTGAAGGAATCCACAAATTCGATAGACTTCTACTCTACTCTACTCTACTCACTGCCTGGCAATCGGTGAGAGTTAAGAACCAATTGATTAATCGTGCAACTTAAACTAAATTGCGGCTGACTGAGAGGTTAAACATTTGGATAACTTAGAGAAAAAAGATGTCAGATCTTGCTGTCTTTGTGAGTGAATGCTGCTTGTGGGGAAGATGCTATTTTTGACTCTTAGAACTGTCCAAGTATTGCAAACCGACAACAGTGTAACCTAATTTTTTCTTTTTTTAATCTCCACTTTCATGATCCCTGAAGTCCCATGAGCTGTAGATTCAAGTACCCAGACTCCTGAGTATTAAAAGATATAAAAAAAATTTCAAGAGTACGGAGAGAGAGACAAAGATGTTTATCTAAAGCTTGAACTTGAACTCAAATTTCATGATGCAATTTTCTGGGGGAAAAAAGTTTGTTCTTAAGTGGGGTGTTTAAAGTAAATTAAAGCGTAGAGAGGCAATACAAATGATTTACTTGACAGCTGGTTTTGGTTATGGAATACACAGAAGGGATGTGCTTGCAGTGCAGTGGTAATTTAAAAACTCCTTTCTTCTCTCAAAACTATCCCAATGAGAACAAAAGTTGACCTTTTAACCTGCTTGCCTTGAAACCATTACTTAAATTAAAACAGAAGAGCATTTCCCTCTGTAATGAAATAAAAGGCCCCAAATGGCCATTAATGTTTCTCCCTTTTAACCAAATACACTTGAGGGCAGCTGCTGCTTGCTTATGTAAAGAGTTAGTTGAGAAGAAACAAAAAAAGCCTTTCCTCCACAAGCCACAGGCAGAACCTTAATGAAGAGGCTTCTTCATCAGTAAGTAATGAGCACTGAAATGGCCTCACTCTGAGGACTGCAAGACAGGGAGGGCATCCTGCAGCAGTTGCAGTTCTACGTTGTGCCCAGTATTTACTACGTGCCCTCAGAGAATATGACTCAAGAGCTCAAGGACTAGTTTTAAGAAAGAGGGTGAAGAGCACGTACATTTGTGTGGACATCAAGGTTAGAGGGTGCCTCCAAGTCAAGCTCTTTCACGTGGCCACAACTACACATCTTCCATGCTCGTTACTCTTTCAGACATAAATGCATACACAAACGCGCTTTTCCTTGTGTCCGTCCTTGTGCTCCCCGATGCCCTGGCCTCTGGCATCTCCTCTGTGTCGCATGTGACAGGTTGGAAATGTGACAGCTGTCCTTATGCCAGACCAAGTCTGACCAAAGTCACACACACAAACACACTCATCCGCGAATGCTGCACAGGGGCTCAACTGCAGGGCTCAAACGGAGGAGGTAAGGGCACTTTGTCCATCTTCTTCGCCCAACTTTAAATGTCATGCCCAACGTAATGGGCCGGCTTGACTGACAGCAGGGTTGTTGTGTGAGGACGTGTCCAGCTTCTAGGCTTTGAGTGCCCCTGTAGACATGCTGGACACAGTGCTTCATCCCTGTACACAGTGTTGAGCAAAAGTATTGAACCGCCCCTTATTTATTTATTTATATTTTGCTAGGAGAATGGGAAATAGGTGCAGTGACTTATTGAATTATCTGCAAACATACATGAAAATACAATATTAAGCAAAAACAGAGTTGGAGCAATTTAAGGAGCTCAAAGAGATTAATATTTGGTATAGCTACCAAACTCTCTTAGGCAAACTTTATTGTAATTTCTTTAGGTTTTTTTCAGGAACTTCTCTCCAGGATTCTTGAAGGAGATTCAAAGTTCTTCTTGGGATTGTTGGCTGCCTTTTATTTCACTTTCTGTAAAGATTATGCCAGACTGCTTCAATAATGTTGAATTCCGAGGTTTGGGGAGGCCAATCCATGAACTAGTGTTCTATTGTGTGTGTGTTTTTTTCTGTTATCCAGGTATGCTTTTACTGCACTGATAATTTATTAGGGATGATAGTGATGCAAAAAAAATGAAGCCATTGCCAATCAGACACTTTCCAGATGGAATTACACGGTGGATCTAAGTCTGCCTGTATTATTCTGCATTCGTAATTCATTAATAATTCCATCAATTTAACTTTCTTTTACAAATGGCAGTAGGCACTCACTATTGTACCTCTCTTCTGACCTTCTGTTGACAATGGTTTCAACCAAAATTTTGAAATTTTGATTCATCATTTCATAATACCCGTTGCCACTGACTTTCAGCATAATTCTTATGTTATTTGTCATAATACAGCCTACGTTTCCTTTGCTTATAAATCTGTTCTTGGGAGCCACATTTCCACTGAGCCCATTTCTGATGAGGCTTCGTTGAACAGTAGATACATTTTTCTTTGCTTTTTTTAAAGACTTCCAGATACTGTTTATTAACTTAATTTGTCCTCCACTTGTCCAATTTTGTCAAATGGTTCATTGAAATATGCCAAATTTTTAGCCAAGAGTTTTTAGGAGTTACCTTGTTGGCAGACAGACAGTCTTTGGCATTTTTCATAGATTCAACAAAAGAAATTGGATCAAATTTTATATCTGCTATAGGTAAACGGTTCTGCATACTGATTGCTTTTGATATGGTGTTTTTATGCTTCGTTTTTTTTTAATGCTAGGGCAGGACAGAGGTGTGGTAAGTCCCAAGTTTGACTCCACCGTCTGCGTGGAGTTTACAGTTCAAAGACATGCAATTAGTGGGGTAAGGTTAACTGGTTATTCTAAATTGCCCATAGGTGTGAGTGTGGATGGTTTCTCTCTCTGTGTTTGTCCAGGGTGTACCCTGAACCTCTCGACCTATGGTAGCGGAGATAAGCTCTAGCTACCCTAACTCTGACAAGGATAAGCAGGATTTTAGAGAAAAGTGTCATCCAAGTACTAAAGTTTAATAGGTCTGTTAAGAGGCATGTATTTTACCAAAAAAACAGTCCAGAAAGAAAAGAAAAAAGTCCATTCTTAATAACGCGACATGAAATATTGCTGTTTTGTCCCAAATATTTCTTTCAGTAACCAGTGTTAATGTTGTGAACATGCATGTTTTAACCCAAACCTCAGTCAGTTCCTGAAGTAATTTTGGTTGCCCAAACCTAACCAAAAGGCGAATGAAAGCTAAATTAAACAGAAAATGAACACATAGTTCAACTAAATGCAAATGCTCAAAGGAGCAGCAAGTGGTTGAGTCTTGTGATTTATGTGTCAATTTTTCAGATACAATAGTTTACTTTCAGCATTCAATATTGCTGTGGTCACAGCATAAAGACACAGATGCTAAAGGTCACATCATGCTCATCTTTTAGACACCAGTATCTTTGTACTAAGCAGTAGTACTTCATGCCCCCGAGACGAGAATAGTTTAAAAAAAAAAAGAAAAAAAAAAAAGAGTTCACTCTAATGTGGGAGTCACTCCACACTGACTTTCATACAGGATTGTCATACTGGTTTCTATCAAGGTAGTTGTCTTACATTGCTGCCAATTATATCTTCATATTGGTCATACTATGCTCCTGAATGCTGCGCTGTAAGTTTGAGTGTGTGAGAAAAACGCTAGCACTAAATAATGAATCCAAATGAAAAGAAACACAAGAAAAACAGAGTGTTGGAAAGCATGTCCTTATTCGGGAGTTATTATTTCCTTATCTTTGGTGGAAATTGCTTTCATTCTACAGCAAATACATTTCATTGTGCTCTTTTAAGAAGTGTTGAGAGCCATCAATGTCAAGCAATTTCAGCAAAACAGAAACAAAATGCACTGACCAGCATAACATGTTAAATAATAGTTGGAGTCCTTCAGCAGAATGTAATGAATGAATGCCTGACATACTGTGTTATGTGTTTGTGTCAGGCTTTTCATACGTTTGACAGCAACTTACGTCATCACTCCTCGAGGGAGCAAATCACAGGGTCAAGGTGGTAGCTGCCAAAATGTCTCTTTGCATGACATGAAATGTTCTGATTGAGAAAGAGAGTTGAGGATATTGTTCCTAATGATGTGGTGCTGCTGTCTGTACTGCAGGCACCATGATGATCCCACTCCCTCCACCTCAGCAACAGAGCATGCAAGAGAAAGCACTAAAGTGGCATGTCCAAGAAGGCCTAACGTTCCCTTGGAAAATCTCATCTGTTTTAGGCCATTTTCAAACCCTCCATTTCAAAAAGCACTCATGTCATTCAGTAACTCAGGCAGGTAGATAATTAACCAGGCAACCTTGTGTCACTGCATAGCTGTACCTCGTGCCAGGGCTCAATTTTGATGTGAGGACAATAGTCGGAAGATTACAGAACACACATGCTCCACCTGGAACCAACTTGGTAAAACAGCACCCAAACACACCTAAACATTTCTCTGTTGCCACAGTCACAAAGGCTCTGTGCACGGGGTGTGTTTGCAACCTGAAGAATATGAGCGTGCCTCTTAGTGTGTGGAGACTGTTAGTATGAAGGGTGCGGTCACAAATTGTAATCTGCCCAGTAGTACTTGCCAGTACATTTTATAACAAATCAGCGAGTACCAGCAGAAAAAAATAACCCCAAACAATCCTCAGAATGTATTCTGTCAATTTAAGCTGTGTCGATATTAATAAGTTGTCATTGCTGATTATAAAAATCAACAGAAACTTGGACTTTTAAAAACCACGTTTCATTACAGAAAAGGGCAAGCACTTAAAAAACAAACAAAAAAACTAATTTATTACCATCAGCTGGCTAAAATAAGTTCAACAATTCCATACCAACAGCGCCAAAGTGGAAAAAACATGTTGCCTTCCTGAGTAGAAAGATGTTCACAGGCAGTCAGCCTCAGTAAATTATTAGCAGGTTATTGGTTGAAGCATCCATCTATCATTTATACACACAAAAATACAGTGAACTGTGCTACATATAAATATATTGAATTTATAAACAAGGGACCAGCCTTTTAGTACTAGAAACTGCCTGTTTTCCTAAAGTGGCTCGCTTATAGTCCAAGTGATGCAGTTTGCGCAGACTTAATGTCTAATATTTTTATTTTTGCCTTTTTAAATTTACTGGGATTCATAAACAATCCCAGTAAAATTCATGGCAAAATAGACGTGGACATTTTGGCCTGGATATTCAGTGGCTACTCCAGAAGTGCTATAAAGAGTGTCCCAAAAGCAAAGTCAGTAGTTGATGAGGTCCTAGATTTAACATAGTCTTATAAACATCTTCAAAGCATAGGATGACCAAAATCTGCATGTACTGTACATTTCTGGGCCATCAGGTGAGTGTTTAGGGCAAATGCCAGCCAGACAGTCACTGTATTTCGTTGCCTTGCTGTATTTCCCTGTACTTGTTGTCTGTCTCCACTGCTCATATAAAAGGCCAAATGTGGTTTAGTTTCGGCTATATGGCTGAGATTTTCAGTTACTGTGGTATTGTCATGGCTCGGCTGTGTGGCAGGCAGGATGAGGACCCAAATTGCAAACTCACAGACACGGGGGATAAACTCAAAATGCAGCTTTATTGCTGACAGGTGATAAACAATAACGATGATACAAAAGCAATGCAAAACTACACTAAACTGGGAAAAGCTAAAGTAATATATACCGGAAGACACGGGGAGAACCACACACGGTATGAGGGAGAACGCGACGCCGAACAGAGGGGGACTCAGACAGAAATACACAGAGGGTAAACGAGGAAAGTGGGCACACACGGGGAACACAGGTGATACTGATAATCATAACGAGACAGGGCGGGGTGAACTGAACATGACATGTACAGGCACAGAGGTTCAGACAGGAGGAGAGAGAGCACGGGGAAAACAGACATAACGGGCTGGGGAAACATGGAATAAAACATAAGGAGAGACGAGGGCTCACAGATACACAGAGGGGCACACAGGGGGTAAAAGCCATGAAGGGAAAACACTTAGGGAACAACACAACAGGGCAACTCAGAAAACATGGCCTAAATAAGGAACGAAATACAAAAATACAAGGAACTAAGAATACTGGGCCCACATGGCCCAGGACCATGACAGGTATTCATTCTGGCCTTTCTTTAAATCACTTTAATCCCATGACAATAACAAACAAAAGCAGCAGGCAGTCACTTTTGACAACTACTTGACACGTTACTGGATGAAACATCTATCATCACATCTAAACACCCTCAAATCTATGAACAAAATGACTTGTTGTTCACCAAAGGACGGCAGTTAGTTGAAACCAGATTATTAAGTGTCTAGAGAGAGAGAGAGAGAGAGAGAGAGAGAGACATGTGATCCAAATGTTGTCAGAAGTAAGTTCCTCGTAAGAAACCTGCCTGGATGACCACTTAGTCGCCACTATTTAAAATAAGTCTTAAAAATGCAAAATCTTAGTCAAAAGTGCAAAAGGCCAAACAGTGTTGTGGTTTCAGTTATGGTGGTATTCATCATGGCTTTTTATTAAGTCTGTTTAATCCCATAATTATCATAAACGCAGCTGAAAAAACATCACAAGCACATCATGTTACAAAAGAATTAACCAATGATGTCCCCACCCCAAAAGAAAGAAAACACAGCATCACCTATTACTGACTCATAATTATATGATAAACTTAAGGATGTGCGCGACTACTCGACCAGACCTTACTATACCTTAACTGGCTCCTGTCGAGGCTGTATTTCAGCCAGGTGTGTCCGACTGCGAGGAGGCCCAGGGTAGACCCAGGGCACGGTGGAGAGATTACATCTACCAACTGACCTGGGAACGCCTTGGTGTTTCTCTTTCAGATGGAGAGGGGTGTGATTTTTGTCAGTTTGAAGGATAACGTGCAATTTTCATAATGCACAATGTGAGGAGCTGAATAGTTAAGCGGCATGATTCTTATAGAAGAATATGACTAATGGTTTCGAATGCCTTTGTTCAGAGAGTCATTGACATTAAACGGTTGTCAAATTTAACTTGAAATCTGAGTTAGTTTTAGACTAGTGGGTTCATCTCATTTTTTTCCCCTTGTATAGTTGACTAATAAATTAGATCCCTAGATCAATACTTCCACCAGAGTACCATGGATGAAATACGACTTAATATTACAACCAGTATGGTCAACAGTGCAGTCAAGACTCCAAAACATTATATGTATGCATCTACGTGGCACCAAGTGCTCTCTTTCTATCTTCTTCTATCTTCTGTACTCATTAAAAATCTTTGCCTTTTCCAGAGGTGATAACTGGCACATGGCCAATAGTTTTGCCACTGAGACACTTGAGCTCTGACACACAAGTCATATGTGTGGCTGTGGCCAAGTGTTACCGATAGCGTGTCACTGATAACATGTCACTGCAATGATCTGGCCTACATTGAAGCGGGGGCTCAAAGCCACAAGGGTGACTCAAGTCACATGTGGACAAACACACGGCTGTGTTTCTAGGAATCCGTGAATGCATATAGTATGTTCACAATGACAACACAATACAGAGTGATCTATAGGCCAGCTGCCACCGTACTACATGGTGATGGTATTTTGTGGTATACCAAATTTTTAACAAAAAAACATCATCTACTTGGACTAGAGTTGTGTCACAATAATGCAGTTGGTTATTGTGACATTTTCTAGGGCTGACAATTCTAATTGCATTAATAGTGCTTCACTGACAGTGTTGCTTCACTGCACCATTAATTAATGAGTTTATTCAGATTTTTGTGATCATTCAAACCACTGCAGCTCCCCATGCTCATTTAAAGCCAATGGGAATTTTGGCCTAAATAACCATCAAGTTATAAAATTGTTAGTTCCCGACAAAATGTTATTTCTTTGTGACAGAAAACACAGCCTTTAGTAAACTGCAGTTCATGGCAATTATACTGGTGACATAGCAAAAAAATGCAGAAAGACAAAAAAGAAATTCATTTTTCTTTTCACTTGCAATGCATTATTGATATTTATCAATTTAAAGTTAGAATTTTTTTATAGTTTGACCCAGTGAACCAACCTCACTGTATGTGTTCAATCTCATTACATCCATATTCAAGCTGGATTAATTCGCAAAAAAAAGAAAAAGAAAAAGAAAAAGGAACACTTCGTTCTGCTGCTACTTCATATGAAAAGCACTGAGCTGGTGGAAAGAGTGGTGTAAACAACATGCGGGTGACTTCCAGACATGTGAGTGGAGATGAAATGTCAGACCTTTTCAGAAAGGTGATGGTGTTGTCATGATGGCGTATGAAAGTGGAGGACAAGCCTGTTGTAGAAAGGAAACACTTGCCTTTTAACATGTTAATATTGTGAAGTGCTTCATGCCAACTAAATCCATGATCTTTTTTATGGTGCATAAAGGGAAACACGGAGTGAATGCAAACTAATTCCACATCTAAATATGGCTTTTGTTGGTCTTTAAAGGTGATGTGACTCTGAAAGCACTCGTATGTTGTTTCAACACTCCTTGGCAATCAACTCATCCTAATGCCATTTCTCTTCTTAGGGTGTCAAATGTTGTCATTCTGTCTGATACTGTGGCATTGCATAGATATGCAAAGTAAAGGGGTTTATTTTAACCCAAACCACAATCTTTTCTGCTGGTTACTCTCAACTCTGGAAATTATGTCACCACCTCTCCTCTACCAGCCTCCGTTTGAGGCCTTCATACATCTGCAAATGGGGCTGTTACATGTGAAAGGCCAGTGCAACTGCAGCCAAAGCATCTGAGCACTGACGCTAAAGGACACCTTGTGAGTAATGGGGAGACGTAGGAGGCATCTGAAAAAGCTCCACTATACAGCACGTCGGGATGAAAACGTGTTGGCCTCTTTACATCATTAACCTTCGTGTTGGAAAATGACACTTTACCAGTTTGTTTAAAAGTAACTCCAAGGGGTCGTTTACAAGCGGCCATATGCAAGAAATTGGCAGCGAGCCCATCTCACCAACCGCTTTGAGCTACCAACAGTATCTCATGGCATGGGAGTGAGAACAGGCTGCCTCTGTTGCCTCTGTCTGCGAAGTGCTTGATTTATATTGGCAGTTTTGTCTGTCTCCAGTCATTATTAACAGAAGTCTCAATTTTATAAAATGTGGTCACATTCGATGCCTCTTGTGGTTTTTAAACAAGGCTTGCTAACATGAGCTAAATTATACCCAACCTCACATGGACTACAGAAAATACTTTTTGATCAAAGCTGCATGAAAACAACTGTTGTCAACAACTGTTGACAATCCCATTCATCTTTACTGCCTGGGTCACACAGCTGTAATGTTTGCAAAGTTTGAGCTAAAAGAGACCAAAACATCTGGGATATTCTCACTGTGCCTCACCTTAGGAACGTTAACATGTGACATTATAGAGCTTATTAGCACATTTATAACAGCCTTGCAAATTGGATTATTGGAAAATAATTCACTGAATCTTGGATATTTGATTTGCAGTCTGTGAATACAGTTGTTTGTTTCTGCTTCTCTGAGATTATGATGATTGATTTGTGCTTTGGTGCATTGCTTTAGTGAAATAAAGGGAGAGGAAGGAAGGCAAAGCCAGGCAGAGACAGTGTTTATTTATTGTGGGTTTTTTTGAAGTCATTGGTAAGTCAAGGGTAAGCCAAAGCAGAGTTTCACAAATGAGCACAGACATGTAATGTAGAGGGACAAAATTTCACATTGAAGTTACGAGAGGTGCTGAGAAGGCCAAGGATTTGAGACTTAAATAAAAGCTGCCCAACGCCAGGATTCATATGAGAGAAACACAAAGGATTAGGAAGAAGAACATCTGGAGGTGTTGCAGAAAAATAACATATAGATGGTGCACAACTTGACGGGGAGCGAGGGTGGAAAGTAGGCCAAATGGAAGTAATTCAATGGAGGCGTGGAGCAGTGGAGCGGGGACGTAGGAGAAAGAGGGGGAGGGTGCTGGGAGTGGTGGAGGTATTCTCCTGAGACTGTAATGTTGGAAACCTCTGATGCTCAGCTGGGGGTACAAGCAGGTGGGTGGGAATGCTCGTTTGGAGACGCAGTGTGGGTGGTTATGGGGGAGGGGGAGTCAGGGATTCGCAGAGGGAGACGGGAGGCGGACATGACCTTTGGTATCAAGGAGTGATACTGGGGTCACTGCAGCAGTGGGGAGTGGATGTGAGCTGTGTGCCCTCTCACCACCCCTCCTAAGGCTGTGATGGATGCCGAGGTGCTCGCCTTCATCTCCTTAAATACAATTCTGACATTTGTTTCCACACTTGAGAAAGAGGTGATGAACCATTGTTACAAGCCTTCTAGAAGGCACGTGAAATCTCATCATTTCCTGATATAGAAGATGAGCACTTATCTATTTATATATACACTCGTAGGGATGTAAAGAACATCAGTAAAGCGGGGGTTGGGTTCATGTTTTCTTCCTTTCTTTAATGCCACGATACTGCATATACTGAATGTTTTCAGCAGAAAAAACCCTTACACTAATTACCAGTGACAATCAAACAAATGGTCTCAAGTGTCATCACCACCAAGATGACACGCACACAGAAAATATGTTCCCTGACTGCATGTCTGCTATGACATCATGATGCCACAGATGACTCAGATGCAGTGAGAAATATGTTTGTTTATCGTGCGCAGACAATTATCAATTCATCAGCGTCAGAGGCATTCTGTGGCATTAGTCACTGCATATGGTCCCACACCTAGTTATGATATGATACGGGAAGACTTAATAGGCCAAATGTGTGTCATCATCAGTGAGATGAGACAGTGTGCCAAGGTGTTTCCGATGAATTCTCACTTCTGATGAAGAACATGCAGTTTACTTTGGCGCTGAGCCATAAAAGAAAATTAATCTGGGAAATGAAAACGCATGAAGGAAAAAAAGATGGGAGGCATTTTAAAACAAAGAAAAAGAAGGAAAAGGTCAAGGAGCTCACATCTTCTGTTGTTGCTAAGCACCTCATCGTGCGGCAAAGCTCTTGTGCCGCTAGTAATGTGTCACAACGAGGACTGATGGAGAACGCCCGACTTCTTCACCTTGGGGCACGACCTTTCTGACAGCGCCATGTGTAAACGCAGCACCAGGGTTGATGCTCAGAGTGATGGGTCAGTGCAGCACTACATAAAGGAACTGCCACCTGTATTTGGATGAATAACAAAAGCTTCTGACCTTGTCACATTTACACTGTTGGCTTCGTTACACTTACTGAATAAATAGACACACACAAAGAAACTGACATGTGAAAAAAATATATTTTGGAGGCTCTGCTAGGCAGCTGGCTATTTTAAGTCTACAGTTAAACCTGAAAACTATGAACCAGTAAGTTGATACATAAAACTAAATAAATACACAATAAATAAAAACAAAAGGTGGGATAAAATATAAAAGTTACAAATGCCTAAATATCATTACAAGTCCTGCCTCTGCTCCTCATCAAAGCCAACAAAGTCTAAAGCAGCCGGTGAGAAAAAGTAACTATATGTATCTGTGGCTGCAAAACGAACCTGTTCCAGAGGCAAATCCCCAAAACAGCAGCACAAATTCCAAATTCCAATGTGCCGACTAAAATTTGGGTATATTAAAAAAAAGTTCCGCTTGTTATTTGATATCATTTTTAGTATACGATGCAGACAGAGTTCTAAAATGTTACTGTTTTCTTGTTTTTATGACAGGTGGTCTGATAAATTTCACTATAACTAAATAATTTAGTGCTTAGCAGCTACTTAAAACTAAACTCAAAAAAAGAATTAAATGGAAGATAAAACAAAAAATAAACGAAGGCAATAAATTTGGTCCCAAAAAGGAAAACTACCATGAATGTTTCCAACAAACCGTCTGCTAGGGTTTGATATAACTAATGGCTCAACACCCTGGCGCCGTGTAGGGCACGTAGACAGGTCAGCTATTTCCACCAATCATAACACACTGACTGAGTGACCCCTCGCTATTATTTTTGTTTGTTTGTTTTTGGCAGGTTTTTACTGCACAACAAAAGAGACATATGAGTGAGGCAAAACACAAAAGGTGATGCTTTTCATCCAGGATAGCATAAATTATTAAACAATTCAGCCCAAGACGGCGCTCTCTCTGTAAGAAAATGGTTGAAAAAACAGCAGTGAAGAATATGTTGAGATCAGCAGTGTTATTACTGACAGGGCTGCAGCCTCTCCTCTGACACACACTTAAAAAATTGAAGGAAACTTTTTAGAGTTGACATCAAAAAGGTGATCAAACCACCTGTTCAAACAGCTTAAACATGAAGAAAATCGACATGGCCAAAGTGCAACATCATAACAACGAAAGCTGTCTTTAACTTGCAATCCAGGTGTCTTTGAATTTGTTGCTTTGAAGACCAGAAAAAAGGTCTGTGAAAACTCGCAGCCTGTTGCTGCCTTCAAAGTGACTTTGGTGCATCAAGATGGAGATAAAATGCCAACAACATTGAATGTGACTGTTATCAGTTTGCAACTGAATGGAGTTAAGTTCGCAATTACAAGCCAACTATTTGTGATAATATGGATATTAACTGTGATAAACTGGCAAGATGGCAAACCTGTTGCTAGCTACATCTGTTCATCAGCAAGATTAGAAACAGAAAGACCTCCACAAATAGTGACATAGTTGCTGCAGAATGATAATTTACCTGCCAAAAACAAGTTTCAGTTGCTATTTCAGAGAGACATATTGCAGATTAGTTGCCGTAACTGGCACAGACTGACTCAGATTGACTGCATTTGCCTGAAATAGCCTGAATTTATAAATTAGCTGGTAATTATTAGCAAACTTTTACCATTTTTATCTTTATCTGAGAGTGATTGTAGAGTCTGAGTAAAGACAGGTCGCTTCCCACCAGGAAACCTGTGCAATCCCCTGTGCTAGTTTTAATTTAGTGTGTCTGAGCCATCAGATTGCTGTAATTTGCTGTAATGCTAAAGGGCTCACGAATTACTGTAGTGCATTTACTTTAAAACTTTATTATTAAAATAAAATTTAATTCTACCAATAAATCAAATTTGCTATTTATTATAAAGGCACAGTAAAAATACACAAGGAACTACCTGAGGTGGTCACTGAAGCAAAATGTGATGGCCCCCCTCCTTAATGCTTGCTGAATACTATCATATGTTCTTTTGGTTTAGTGGGAGTTCTGGCTTGCTTATGGCTCCACTGAGGGACAAAGGCTGACCTCTTCAATGTCCCACCAAATATTCTTCATCATTTTAGACATTCTGACTCCAGGGACCGGGAAAAGCAGAGGTGTAAAAAAAAAAAAACCAATTCCTCATAGATGTGCCACATCTGGTTCTGCCATCAGCCTATTCCAGTAAAAGCTGAAACACGTTTATTTATAAATGATTTTAATCAGTTATTTCAGTGCAGCGTTGCATTTTTGGGTGGGATACACATTCGAGCGCTTCCTGGTTTGTGCGTGTGAGGAATTTTGGGCACCCTTCCAAAGAGGTCTTAGACAGCACTAAAGGTTAAAAAACCAGCAGCCAAATCACATGAATTTAAAATATGAGAATGGTAATGTATATCCTCTCCAAGTGATTTTGATAATTTATCAAACAGAAGGTGGAATTATACGAAGTTTTTGCCATCCACAGTCAGACTATAAGTAAACCAATCGGTATTCCTTTGAATGGAGTCATTCTTCAAAGTTCTAAACTGAGTCATGAAAAATAAAACCCTGAACAACAAAGACTAAAGGGAGCAATTCACACAAACCCTGCTTAGCTGCGTCACTAGAGGTCAAAAGCTCCATTGTATGGGGATAACAATAAAGTTGCACATTTTATAAAAAGGTACATCACTGACTTATGGGAGGCTATTATTAGCTTGTTAGCCAACCTTCCTTAGCAGCTTGTGCATGCCGACTGATTAACAACTTATTTTGCTGCGAAAGCTGCCCTGTCCTGACAAGTGCAACAAAACAGGAGAGTGAGGAAGCTGTGCATCAAGCGCAGCCTCCACATACCCACACAGTTTTCACACTTCTTGTATACATGGTATACGTGTTATGCTGTTGTGTTTCTTTTCCTGCTTGTTTCTTGGAGTTCTGGCGTAAAATAACTTTAAGCTACCTGAGGGCTAAATGCATTAAAAGGCTCTAAAACTTTAAAGCCAAAATGTTGGTTGGTTAGACTTGGGATTTTTGCATAGCCACCTTCCCAGAAACTGAAAACAAGTTGAGCCAGCAGCAGAGTGCTACTAGTGTTTAACAGTAATGATTATGTCATAAGTTCAAATATTTACATAGGCTCTCTGGGTGTTTCAGGGTGTGGGCATCACTAACCACAAATTGATATTTACAAGAACATGGACCAAATACTTTCTGGTTTCCATGGGCTTTCTATTTTTAGGATTAAGATGAAGCTTACAAGGTCTTCAGCTGTCGACATGTGCGGTCATATCTATTCCAAGCAATATGCTGAAGTCATAATGTGCAATATTTGAAATGACCTCACATCTTGACTTTTGTACACGCCTGTTAGGCCATTATCATGAATTCATTCACTGAGGTTTGCTGCTGCAACATAGGGTGTGAGTGAAATCTCTCTGAAATTTACTGAAAAAAATGTTACAACACAGCTTTTGGTAGCTAAAAGAAACCACCAATGAATATTTATAAATCCGGTCTTTTTGATGATGGACTAATCCCAGCTAGTTCTAAACATAAGGTCGTGCAGGATAGCTCAAACTCTACCTCGCTTTGGCTGTTATTAATCTTTTTTACGTTTGTCACTTTTTAAAATCTTCACTTGGCTGCTTTTTCAAATCATTTAAATTTTTAAGAAAGACCCTTGTTGCTCACATCTTAAAGTCTATGAGTGTTACCAAGACCAAAAATGGGGATCTTAACTCGGAGAGGAGAGGTGGGCAGTCACTCTTCCATCTGCCCATGTCTGAGTCATATTCAGACTGATGTAACAGGCTCATCTGTGCAATGTCGTATGTATGCCGTGCTATAATCTAACACAAATGTTTATGTGCCGCACTACGAACCTTGTGATTCTTTTACATATACTCTACTATTGTTTAAAACTTGGAAGGCTTGGTCAGCCCTTTTCAGAGCTATTTTATTTTTTTGTGTGCCAGAACAAGGAGAAGGTGCATCTGTGCTTGGGCTCAATGAAACCATGTTCTCCTTTTAATTGAAAAATTTAAAAAAAGCATCTTGCATGCATGTCCTATTATGTTTTTTCTGAGTGGATATTCAGCTTTGTCCCTTCGTAGACTAAACCAGTGCTCTTATTTACAAGGCTATGCTTAGTCTTCCCCCATCTCCTCCATCCGTCTTCTGTCAAAGACTTATTCCTTCCATTTGTCCGTGAATTTTGCACTAAATGGGGAAAAAGGTATTTCAATTTGCAGCTTTGTTTACATCAATATCAAGTGAACATGAATGAACTGGATCAAGTAAATATATGTGACCTGGAGACATTTACTTGAGGCTATAGATGTCTGAGATTTTTAAGGTTTTCAGGGGCATGTATTACAGCAGCCCTTCAGTTTGACCAGAACGCATGAGTCCGCTTTTGTGATTACATATCTATATCCTGCCGTACCCTACTTTCTTGGACCACTTTTGGTATGTACTAACCATTGCATACCAGGAAGACCCCACAAAACCAGTTACACTTTACCAGTTGCTCACATACTCATCCTCTCTATTTTTCCTACTTCTGACTTCAAGAAGTGACTGCTCACTTGTTGCTTAATATATTACTGTAAAATAGTCAGATGTCTATTCATATTAATGTACAGAATTCACCCGCTTGCTGCTACTACTGCACATTCACCCAATGTATATACTGTCCATCCATCCATCCATCCATCCATCCATCCATTCGCTTCCGCTTATCCTTTTCAGGGTCGCGGGGGGCGCTGGAGCCTATCCCAGCTGTCATAGGGCGAGAGGCAGGGTACACCCTGGACAGGTCGCCAGTCTGTCGCAGGGCCAACACACAAGGACAGACAACCATTCACACTCACATTCACTCGCACATTCACACCTAGTGGCAATTTGTATTATCCAATTAACCTATCCCCACAAGCTGCATGTCTTTGGATGGTGGGAGGAAGCCGGAGTACCCGGAGAGAACCCACACAAACTCAGGGAGAACATGCAAACTCCACACAGAAAGACCCCGGCCCCAAGTGTGATAGGAGAAGGATCGTTGAGTGCGAGAGGAACTGACCTGAAAAATAGGATCATGGCCAAGCTTGAAACCTGGATCCCCCGTAGCCGGTTACCAAGATTACGTGAAGTACCCTCAGAAGGTCTGCTAGATGATGTTAATGCAGCACTACGGGCAATACCTACAACCACGATTACCGACACTAACAAGCTGATCTACAATACGGCAGCAGTGATCAGTGAGATGCTTGGCTACAAGTTGAACAGCCACAAGGGGCAGTACCCTCCATGGAGAAGGAGGCTAGAGGGCAAGATCAAAGTAGCACGGAGAGAGGTTAGCCAACTAACGGAGTTGCAGAAAGGTGTGACGAATAAGGTGCCTAAGAAATACAGCAAGCTGTCCATACCTGAGGCCTTGGAAACTGCCAAGCAAAGACTCACAGCCTTGGCCAGCCGCTTGAGGAGGTACACCAGAGAGATAGAAGGCAGGAGAATAAACCAGCTGTTCTCCACAGAACCAGCAAAGGTGTACTCTCAGTGGCAAGGGAACAATAAGAGAACAGCACCACCAAGGCTGGAGACGGAGCAATACTGGAAGAGCATATGGGAGAAGGATGCAACCCATAACGGCAATGCTCAGTGGCTAGAGGATCTGAGGGCAGACCACAGCGACCTCCCTGAACAGGGTCCAGTAACCATCACAGTGGCAGATATCCAAGAAAGGGTCTCCAGTATGAAGAGTTGGACAGCACCAGGGCCCGACATGGTTCACGCCTACTGGCTGAAGAAGCTAACTGCACTCCACGAGCGTCTGGCAGCACAAATGAACCAGCTGCTAGTTAACGAGATACACCCGGAATGGCTAACTGAAGGCCGGACGGTCCTGATCCCCAAGGACCCCAAGAAGGGACCGGTCCCCTCCAACTACCGACCAATAACCTGCCTCAGTACTACATGGAAGCTCCTGTCAGGCATCATATCGGCTAAGATGAACAGGCACATGGGTCAATACATGAGCGGGACACAGAAAGGAATTGGCAAGAATACCAGAGGCGCAAAACACCAGCTACTGGTAGACAGAACAATCAGCCGAGACTGCAAGACCAGACTGACCAACCTGTGCACTGCCTGGATTGATTACAAGAAGGCCTATGACTCAATGCCCCACAGCTGGATACTGGAATGCCTAGAATTGTACAAGATCAATGGGACCCTAAGAGCCTTCATCAGGAACTCAATGGGGATGTGGCGTACAACACTAGAGGCCAACTCCAAGCCCATAGCACAAGTCACCATCAAGTGCGGGATCTACCAAGGAGATGCTCTGTCCCCACTGCTGTTCTGCATAGGCCTGAACCCCCTCAGTGAGATCATTAACAAGACTGGCTACGGATACCGACTACGGAACGGAGCAGTTGTCAGCCACCTCCTGTACATGGATGACATCAAGCTGTATGCCAAGAGTGAACGAGACATCGATTCACTGATCCACACTACCAGGCTATACAGCAATGACATTGGAATGTCGTTCGGACTGGAGAAGTGTAGTCGGATGGTAACAAAGAGAGGGAAGGTAGTCAGAACTGAGGGGATTGAACTACCAGAAGGCAACATTGCAGACATAGAGGACAGTTACAAGTACTTGGGGATCCCGCAGGCGAATGGGAACCATGAAGAGGCCGCTAGAAAAGCTGCAACCACCAAGTACCTGCAGAGGGTCAGGCAAGTCCTGAGGAGTCAGCTGAATGGTAAGAACAAGATCCGGGCCATCAACACGTACGCCCTGCCCGTGATCAGGTACCCTGCTGGGGTAATAGGCTGGCCAAAGGAGGAGATAGAAGCCACTGACATAAAGACAAGAAAGCTCCTTACCATGCATGGAGGGTTTCACCCCAAGTCCAGCACCCTGAGGCTGTACGCTAAGCGGAAGGAAGGGGGCCGGGGACTGGTGAGTGTCAGCACCACAGTCCAGGATGAGACAACGAACATCCAAGAATACATTGGGAAGATGGCCCCAACTGACCGAGTGCTCAGTGAATACCTCAGGCAGCAGAAACCCAAGAAAGAGGAGGGAGACGAGGAACCAGCATGGAAGGACAGGCCCCTGCACGGTATGTACCACCGGCAGATAGAGGAGGTGGCTGATATCCAGAAATCCTACCAGTGGCTGGACAAAGCTGGACTGAAAGACAGCACAGAGGCACTAATCATGGCAGCACAAGAACAAGCTCTGAGCACAAGATCCATAGAGGCTGGGGTCTATCACACCAGGCAAGACCCCAGGTGCAGGCTGTGTAAAGATGCCCCAGAGACAATCCAGCACATAACAGCAGGGTGCAAGATGCTAGCAGGCAAGGCATACATGGAACGCCATAACCAAGTGGCCGGCATAGTGTACAGGAACATCTGTGCCGAGTATAACCTGGAAGTCCCGAGGTCAAAATGGGAGATGCCCCCAAGGGTGGTGGAGAATGACCGAGCTAAGATCCTGTGGGACTTCCAGATACAGACGGACAAAATGGTGGTGGCTAACCAACCGGACATAGTGGTGGTAGACAAACAGAAGAAGACGGCCGTAGTGATCGATGTAGCGGTTCCGAATGACAGCAATATCAGGAAGAAGGAACACGAGAAGCTGGAGAAATACCAAGGGCTCAGAGAAGAGCTCGAGAGGATGTGGAGGGTGAAGGTAACGGTCGTCCCCGTGGTAATCGGAGCACTAGGTGCAGTGACTCCCAAGCTAGGCGAGTGGCTCCAGCAGATCCCGGGAACAACATCGGAGATCTCTGTCCAGAAGAGCGCAGTCCTGGGAACAGCTAAGATACTGCGCAGGACCCTCAAGCTCCCAGGCCTCTGGTAGAGGACCCGAGCTTGAAGGATAAACCGCCCGCAGGGGCGTGCTGGGTGTTTTTTTATATATATATATATATATATATATATACACACTGTGTATATATATATATATATATATATATATATATATATATATATATATATATATATATACACATACACACTGTGTATATATATATATATATATATATATATATATATACACATACACACTGTGTATATATATATATATATATATATATATATATATATATATATACACATACACACTGTATATATATATATATATATATATATATATATATATATATATATATACACACACATACACACTGTGTATACATATATATATATATATATATATATATATATATATATAACAAAGGTCACCGTCAGTAACACACTACAACGGCAGGGAATCAAATCCCGCAGTGCCAGACGTGTTCCGCTGCTGAAGCCAGTGCATGTCCAGGCCCGTCTGAAGTTTGCCAGAGAGCACATGGATGATACAGCAGAGGATTGGGAGAATGTCATGTGGTCAGATGAAACCAAAGTAGAACTTTTTGGTATAAACTCAACTCGTCGTGTTTGGAGGAAGAAGAATACTGAGTTGCATCCCAAGAACACCATACCTACTGTGAAGCATGGGGGTGGAAACATCATGCTATGGGGCTGTTTTTCTGCCAAGGGGACAGGACGACTGATCCGTGTTAAGGACAGAATGAATGGGGCCATGTATCGTGAGATTTTGAGCCAAAACCTCCTTCCATCAGTGAGAACTTTGAAGATGAAACGAGGCTGGGTCTTCCAACATGACAATGATCCAAAACACACTGCCCGGGCAACAAAGGAGTGGCTCCGTAAGAAGCATTTGAAAGTCCTGGAGTGGCCTAGCCAGTCTCCAGACCTCAACCCCATAGAAAATCTGTGGCGGGAGTTGAAAGTCCGTGTTGCTCGGCGACAGCCCCACAACATCACTGCTCTCGAGAAGATCTGCATGGAGGAATGGGCCAAAATACCAGCTACTGTGTGTGCAAACCTGGTAAAGACCTATAGTAAACGTTTGACCTCTGTTATTGCCAACAAAGGTTATATATATATATATATATATATATATATATATATATCAATCACACTATATATATATATCTATCACACATATATATACATATATATATATATATATATATATATATATATATAGGTCTAAGCAAGTATATTGCACATTTCATTCATAGCACTGGTCATATGAGGACAAATTAATGACACCAGAAAAATAATCATAATATTCATTACCTCTGTCTTCGTAGAATAAAGAATGATATCTTTACCTGACAGTTTTTGGGGATGTGGTCGCAAATAATCAACTAAAAAAAACTATCAATTTATCTTTTAAATTTCTATGACATTATGCGTAACAGCCAAAGAATTACCGCTGAAAAGGAACGATTTTAGAAGCTCCAACGTTCAACTCTAGGCATTTCTTCGGCAACTTTAAAGGTCACACATCTTTCTTCTATATCACACATTTACAGCTATGATTTGCTTCTTTTCAGGATGCAGTACAACTGCATCTCTGCAAGTATCAAATCCCATAACAGGTGCTTTTTCAGTGATGCATCAGACATCACTCACATGTACCCATGATTAAAACCATTATTTTTATCTGTGGAAGCTAGGTCTGAACATCGTTTGCTTACACGCTAGTATGCAGGTGTCCTTTGATTTCTGTACTTTGGCCACAGTATGTCTGTGCTATACTTTCTTCGTGGCAGCCTAAAACACGAGTTAGATGAAAGCATGTTATTAAGAAGAGCAGCTTCATCCAGACTCCCTTTAAACTTTCGCATCGTGTGACATTTTCTGGA
Organism: Mchenga conophoros; assembly: GCF_057382185.1. Classification (NCBI taxonomy): domain Eukaryota; kingdom Metazoa; phylum Chordata; class Actinopteri; order Cichliformes; family Cichlidae; genus Mchenga; species Mchenga conophoros. The sequence continues at coordinate 17,071,754 of NC_140544.1, read as the reverse complement.
GTGCCAGATGTTAAAGCACCTGGCAGTAATAACAGCAGGGTTCTCAGAGGTTTGGAACATGAGAAATCACAGACCAAACAATGTCTTTCAATCAGTTACAGATTGTAATAAACAAACAAACTTTCTGAGTTTCTGATCAAGGGTGGTATAAAAAATAAATTAAAAAATACCAATAAATCTTTTCAAAAATGTTCCCATCTTTAATGTGACTCATAGCCTGCACAATTCAATTTTAAAAAGAAATCTGTTGGGGAAATGCATTTTTTTTTAAAAGTAAAATAAGCTGGATTGCATAAGTGTACACAGTATGAAACTAATGCTTTGTTAAAGCACCTTATGATTTAATCACAACATGGGTAGGAGAGCATCATTATGGAGCAACTTTACTTTTGCCCACTCTTCCTTGCAAAAGAAATCCAAATCTGTCAGACTTCGACTGCATCTCTTGTGTTCAACCCTCTTTAAGTCAATTATTTCCCAATGGAATTTTTTATTCTTTTGGACTGGTCATAATGCCCTGCACCTTACTAAAGCCAAAGTTAAAGCTGAACTAAAGGAACCCCAAAGCATAATACTTCCACCACCATGCCTCATTATGGTTTTAGGGTTTTTGGGTGATGCAGTGTTGTTTTTGAGCCCAAAATGTGCCAAAACCTTTGTCTAATCAGGCCATAACACATTTTCTCACACCCACATACTTTTGAATAGACTCGATGTACTCTTTTACAAATTATAGCTGAGATTGGAAGGTTTTTCATTTTTAAAAAAGGTTTCCATCTTGCAATTATACCCATAGTCTAGACAAATGGAGAATATGGGAGTCACAACATGTAGTACACAACGAGTAGCTGCCAGAAATTCCTGCAGGTTCTCCAGTGTTGCTATAGGTCTCTTGGCAGCTGTCCGGACCAGTTCCCGTCTAGTCTTTTTGTCAATTTGGGGGTGGGGGTTTTCACCATGTTACATGATATCTTGAATGCTGTGGAATTTTTTTTTTTTTTAAAAACACCTTTCTCCTGACTGATACCTTTTAACAATGAGAGTCTTTTGATGCTTTGTAAGCGCTCTGCAAACAATAGCTTTTGCTGTAACAGGCAACTGAGTAAACGTCAGGAAAATCCTACTTGGATAGCTGAACTTTAATTGATGGTGTGTGTGTATACCCAAGAAGAATGCTGTGATTAAATTTAAAAGGTGCTTGATAAAGTATTAGTTTAAGGGTGTGCACACTTATGCAACCAGCTTATTGTATGCTTTTTATATTTTTTCCACAGATTTGTTTATTTTTCAATTGAATTGTGCAGGTTATAGGTGAGATTAAAGCTGGGAGTAGCATTCAAATGATTTATTGTGATCTCATTGCTTAACATCACAAAAACCTGCATTTTAACAGGGGTGTGTACACCTTTTATAGCCAACGATCATCTGAAATCACTGCTCAGTTGAGTCCATTTACCAAACTTACTCGAAAAATGAAAATGCACTCTCACATTCATGCCACTTTAACTTACAAATGACACTATAAACAAAAGATAAAAGTAGTGATCATGATAGCATCTTGATCAGCTCGAGGTACTTCTCGAACCTTTTCTGAATGTCCTTCTTAGACTTTCTAGCAAGAAATAAAAGTATACTGCATGAGTGACTTGAAATTATGACTTCTTCTAATTCAAACACTCACATTGCAACTTTCATAATTCTGACATCAGGGGCATACACATCCTAAGGTCCCCATGCAACAAACAAGCTACGATTTAATTTCTTCACTACAATCAATTCCATATATATTTGTTATTTTGTAGGAGATATTCTGGCTAGACTTCTATTTATGTAGAAACAACATCTATCCAGCTAAGGCTCATGTGGTTCAGTATTGACCAGGTTGCTGACTTTACTCAACATGTCTGCTAGTTAGCTCAATCCATAGACTATATGACATACCAAGTAATTACTCCTAAGTAACAGAGTAAGAAAATACCACAATCACTCATCAAAACTGAAGCACATTTCTTGGTAGGTCTGTACTACACAGCAAACCAGAATATTGGAAAATTGGACAAAAATGTTCCAAAGCACCAACAGCATAGAGAGAGAGAGGGAGAGCGCTCAAGTTAAGTGTCAGTGAATGGACACTGCAGAGTGGAGGTGAAGCCTAGCAGACAGCTAGCAGCTACAGCTCGCCATGTTGGGACATCTGTCAATCAAAGCGGCCATGCCCCCCACTTCAACGTCCAGATGGATGAGTTAGAGTTGCTATTAAGAGAGAAACTATGCACAAAGCCCCAAATTGACTTTTTCTCTTTGTGGCCGGATATAAACATGTTTATTTCTGGTAGAATTTTAGGCATTTTCAAAATGGGAGTCTACAGATCTTGTCTTTTAGTTGTATTTCTGGTGTTCAAATATGCTTCCTAACATTTAAATACAAAAAGCAATAACAGTATTGCCCCTAAATGATATCCCACTGGTGCCAGTTTAAAAGTACTTTGATAAACCTTGCAGGTTGCTTCATAATCATTTTTCCTTTAGTTCAAAGATATTTGTTATTAAACCTGCAATTTTCTATTCATTAGTTTCCACCAAGGCAAGCAGCCCACTAGACCAAAAGATTTAATAATATGCAGCTCTATTCATGTTGTTCCAGCATGACATCACTACATAGGAGTGGGAAGGTATGGAAAGCTAAATGTATTTAAATACAAAAGTAAAAGCCTGTAACTGTTTAGCTACATAATAATGGAAACTAATGTTTTTGTCAACAGGTTACATATTTTTATGAATATACATATGACAGCCAACATTACCAATTATGTGCATCTTTTTATTAGTGTCAGGGAGGCCACGGTCTGCTGATGTAACACTTACACTCAAAAATAATCCACCACCTACCAGCCCACTGTAACCTCCTCTTTTGCAACGGCATCCAGCTTCTTGCAACAGTGGAGTTTCAGTTTGCTGTGTCAGCACAGTCAGGAGAGCAGTGTGCATTTCCTGGCTTAACTTTGGACTCAGACCCATCAAGGAGCAGGTTTTACCCTCACTTGCTATTATTTCGTAATATAAACTGTCACTGCTCTTTTTTTCCCCATTAGATGTATATTTCCGCTAGGTTGTTTCAAATCAGTTATAAGATGAATATTAACTAATACACAGAGAATAAAAAAAAATCTGTATCTAAACACTTTTTGCACTTCTATTTTACACCTTTTATGCCTGACATTTAAATTCATCTTGGAGCGCATACCAAGCTATAATACATCCTGTCGTTTAAAAGCCACATAATTGTTCATCTGCATGGAAGCATTGGCTGGCCTTTTCAGATTTCAGTCGTACACTACATTAGTGAAGCCCAAACTGGCAATTACTTGACAATGTCTTTTGGGCAACTTGCTTTCCCAGTAAATGCCATGTCTCAGTGCTATACGAATACGCCATCACTCAGCAACAGCGCTTTCAAAAAACATGCTGAAAATAGAATGAATGCATCTGGATATGCTTTGGTTTACCCTCATTTTACTCAAGGCACAGCTGAAAAGTGGCTATGTAATTCCAGCACTGGAAGTGATAAATGTGCACTGAAAAAAAATCATTAATGAATAAATACACATAGCCTGCTTAGGACAAAGATGATGACAGCACAGATAGCAAACTGTCTCTGGAAAAAGGCATCTTGGCTTCAAGCCTCACCACAAGCAATTACAAGTAAGAGGAGTCCAAACCCGATTTAAATCTTCTTGAATGATACAAGTATTCATGTAGCTATTAAAAAAAGTTTGGTGTTTTTTTTTTTTTGCACATGTGTGTGCAACATTTATTCTTTAAGCATTCCAAACAAAAATAATAATTTAATATTATTATATCCATCTTCCATCTATTTCATATTATATCTATTTCAGGACAAATTATTTTCTTTGCCCCACTGGGTTATCACTGTAATGAGCACCCAAGGATACAGGTTCAGCAGGAAAGCACTACTTTTTTGTACCACTGGCAGAGGTTGAACAAAAAAAGAGATGAGACTGAAGAGGCAGAGTTGAGACACAAGAGCAGCACTCTCTGAACATTATGGGAGTAACCTGCAATTATTTTATAGCTCTTAAGATTCCTGAGCTCTTAGTCAGTGTTTACTGTGCAAGGGCACGGCAAGGCCACAAATTACAACCACTTGCTGAGACTGGGCAGACAAACAGGTAATGGAGGGGAAGGCGACCATTAGGTAATATTTTGATGTTACTGTTTTTGCCTTTTGTCATGTGATGACAAGAAATGGTGTCACTGCAGTTTTTTTAAGCTGGATAATGGAGAAAAAAAGAAAGAAATCTATTCAATGATTAAATGAAAACAACTATTCTGGCCTGATGTGAAACTGTGGTAAAAACCACACAGCAGCAGATAAAGGAGATAGAGAGCAAGAGGTAGTGATTTCCGCGCTCAGGTCATGACACAGCAGATGAAACAGTGGCCAGGTGCAGTAAGTACGCTGGTCGTAACTTAATGAATAATATGAATTGTTATCCAATATACCACACATAAACAGTAAAGTTTACTAGTTGTCTAGTCTTCCTCCAAATACAAACAACCTTTAGAATAAAGTCAAGGAAAAAAGTATGAATTTATGTAATTATTATATTATTACCACTTATGAACATACAAAAAGGCCAAAAGTTGGCTTTTCATGAGTTAGATTAGAGTGAGCTTAATTGAATATAATATTCACTGCCAGGAGTGCATACTAAGGATAAAGCTGTATTATCTATTTTTTAACTATATAATTAGAGCTGTGGGTTAAAAAGTGCAAATATAAGACATCTACAGGCAGATTATGCGCATAAGTCTGTATATACTATAGCTAAGTCTTCAACAGAAATCTCTGTATTTTCCCAGTATTTTTGTCTGTTCGATTTTTAAAAAAAATGCTTTGGTAAATTTAAAAAAAGGTAATTATTACAACCTCTTTGATTTCGCTTGCGGTGAGGCCAAAACATCAGCAAAAAGCGTGTAAGGCAGTTTATAACCATATTCTTTCAGCTGCAACCCCAGTGGTGTTGCACGTGTGAGAGTAAGCAACGAGTAAGGCAGGCTGACCCACAAGGTCAAGGCTTAGAAGAATATCTATAATAAGGCTTAACAAACATAAAATTGCTTGAAGCTAACAGGAATAAAGATTCTCCTAAGAATCTGTGTTTCCTCATGATGCTTATCAGGGAAAGAAAGACTTTGCTCTTTCTTACTATCAACACACAAAGATTCAAGGGATCTTTTAGAAATGTTAAAGCCTTTTTTTTCCCAGAAAACTGATATGTCATATTTGATATATGTTGATATCTTCAACGTAACTTGCCTAGAGAAGTTAGGTATGCAGTATAAGTTACAGTGGCAATTTATCCCATTAAGAAGAGAATCACGGTCATCACACTGAAAAGGTTTAGAGCTGACATTACACTGATAAGCCCCTAACCCTGCTTTACATTACTCAGAGCTAAAACTTGTTTTCCTATGATGAAAGAATAATTTTAAATACAAACTTTATAAGAAAATATCCAAATGTAGACAGAGATAAGCTGTTCACTATACTCAACAACTATGTCATCAACAAGTGGCATTATACTGACCCAGAAAACAGTTTCTGAAATTAAAATGTTTTGTATTCTTTGTTCCCCTGATACAAGTGTTACCATATTCTGGTATTTTTAGCCGGCCAGCACCACACACACCTCAGCCGGATAAAATAACAGGTGCTTTGTTCACATGTTCACAAGTGCACATGTTTCTGAAAGTGTTGTGTGCATGGGTGTACGCAAGTTGTTTTCCAGGTTTCTGCAAAGAATTGTGAAAGACTCATCATGTGACGCACCGGACCATCTTCAGCCACGACTTCTCCAAAAGCTCAACTGCCGCGCGTAGGGGGACGTGACCCGAACACAAAACCGCAACAACAAAAACCTCATGAGGGGTTGGGAAAGGAGTGGCAATTATGTGGCAACTGGGGAGGTAAGGTAACCGCTGCAGCCGCTGCAGGCTGATCTCCATTTTGTCCACCAGGAGAGGAAAAAAAAAGTGAGAAACTGGACAAAAACAAAAACCAATCATGAATGGCGTTCTGGCATCCTCAAAAGGTGCTCCATCGCCAGTGGTGTTTCAGCAGTGTAGGCGGTCACAGTAAGGGGCTTTGTGTCAGTCTCCAGCTCTGTTAATCTGGACTTTCTGAGGAAGTGATGTGGGGGTAAACTGGTTTATTTTTTGTTCCTTTCTCCCCCCTCTGTAATAGTAGTGCAGGAAAAATGCAAAGTTTTTTCTTTTTTTGAGCTTCCCACAATTTACTTCTAGAACTTACAGAATCATACATTTAGTTATGGCACCTTTACATTCATGTAAAAATCTGACTGGAAAGCATGTTCAGTTTAAATCCTCAACTGTCCTTTGATGTCTATCTGGGAAGACAACATGTCAGAGATCAGGGGAATTGCCCATCACGGAGAGGAGATGACCTTTGACTGACAGCTGTGACACCTAAAATAATACATAATGGAAAACAACGTGAATATGGTCAAAGAAAAGAAGAATTTTGAACAAATGTATTTTTTTATACTTCTTTTTACAAAGACACTGCTCTAAATGACTTCACTCTGTATCTCATTCTCTGCTGGCCTTCTCTGTTCTGTGTGTTCTCTGATTTAGAGTACACCCTTAGCATCAGCACTCCTTATAATTTTACATGCAGGTCTTTCCTGAAAAAGAAATCCTGATCAGTGATGCAACCTGTTTAAACCAGGTGGGGAGAGAGTAGCAGGAAAAGGAGCATAAGGAGAAAGAGATGAAGGATGAGGAGGAGAATAGGAAGAGTAGGAAGGAGGAGAAAAAGAAAGAAAAGAAGAAAGAAAGTCCAGTAAAAAGATAAATAAGGATAACTTTGAACTGTGAAAAAGGAAAGCTGCTTTAGTTGAAATAGGGAGATGGAAGAGAAAAGAAAAGGTCCCTTTTAATGACTTGAAAAAACAATGCTGTGTGCTAACAATACCTGCACATGCACACACTGAGAGGGAGAGAATTGCTTTTATTTCTTCTCCACATGACTGATAGTGCTGCACATTTTCAACACCGTAAAATAAAACGATCAATTTCAATGCACAAATTCAAGTTCAACCAGTGTGTTTGTGAATCTTGCAGGTAAAAATAAAAATGTTTTTCAATTTGATTTCCATTCATAATTGGCTTTCTGTAAACCGAATAAAAATTAAATGACAAACATCAATCAACGCTATTATTCAGCTCTGCCGATAAATGCTCTGATAATGGCTCCATTGTATGATGTAAATGAGTTCATTTCCTGGAAATGACTGACTGCTATTAACATTCTTGATCTATTTTAAAACCTCACTTTGTCAATAAAGAAATACAGAGAGGACAAGACGAGTGGGTTGGTAAAAATCAATTGTTTTGAATAAATAACACCCACTTAATCAGCCCCATGAATTAATCAAAGGCTGACCTCGTGCTTTCAGTAATGCTTCCGGTTTGATCCCTTCACAACCCATTTAATGCCACAGCAGAAGGAAAACTCTTCAGCATGCTATAAGCTATAGGTCATACAGATATTGTTCTGCTTTTGGTTGTGGAGTCAAAACCCAAATTATGCAGAAAAAAAAGAGGCAACAGCTTTGAGTGGGGGTTAATGATTCAAATGACATTTAACTAGCACTGCTCTATACCTTAGAGCGTTTCAGCAATGTAAATAACAAGGGCATTAAAAAAAAAGCTATATTTAATATTTAAAAGAAACACTACAGTGTCTCCAGGGTATCTGTTCAGCTCAGATATATTTCAAAATAAAATAACTAAAGTCACAAGACAACTGCAAGACAACTTTCATCACATATAACCTTGGATTGTGCTGAAAGGAAACTCCTGCATCCCTCCGTACCAGATTTTCCTTAATGAAACAAAGTAGCTGATCATGCCCAAGTTGGCTGCTGGGAAAAATTTGGATGCATAAACGTCGAACACTAGCATATATTTAATTTAAGGGTGTTCATGGCAGAATTTGCCACGGCAATTAATCCGATCTTAATTTCAATCTGTTTATGGGTGTCAACAATTGGGAAAACAAGATAATCCGGTTTAAAAACAATGAATTATTTGCAACAATTTTTACTACAAATCCCTCACTTGTCTTGCATTATAATTGAAGCGTAGCCCCATTTAAACTGCATCTGAAATTTTAGCTCAAAGTCACTCAATGTTTAGCTCAACAGAAGGAGATTTTATCTACAGGGGAGTACACACTAAAAAGTGTAAAGTGCTTGGAAAGAAAGCGACTGGACTTCTTTAAGTTTCTATGTGGACGAATCATTAACAGTGTCCTGCAGCTGTCTCTGTCTCCATTAGCTGAGGGTCTCTTAAATGATCCACTATGGGGTTGTTGGTTGGTGGCTTTGGCTCTCTGATGCTACTCCTTTGGCTCCCCGGAGGCAAGCAGGGGCCGGAGATAGTCCCTGGTAAGATGGGTTTAATGATCAGTAACCTCATCTAGTCTGTGCTCAACTCCCAAAGAGATGACCCTGTGCCCCTCCACATGCTTTTATTCAATTTACTGTTTTTATGTTAGGAAAGAGAGAGCGAGAAAAAGGATGTAAACACACAAAACTGTAGACAATTTGATTGAGAAAAATATGATATTTAGGAGCCATTCTGCAGCATTGGTAACATTCCTCAATAATCAAATATTATTTAAATGTCACTTTTCTAACAATCTTTCCGTCCTTTTTTAGTTTGCCCTCATTAGCATGACTTGTGTCGTGTTCCCCTGTGTCTCCTTCTTTCTGCTAGTTGGATCTTGCATTAGCGTGTTTGCCTAATGCCTTTTCCTCATCTAAAGTGTGCACCTTTCTTGAATGCAGACTTGTATTTTTGGATTTTCTTTTCTCTTTCGCAAAGAGTCCTTTACACAACAGACACATTGTCACATGCTTGCCCCTCACTCCGCTTTGAACCCAAGCAATAGCCTCAATCTGTCCTCGGCTCCGTCGGCATACTCTCACCCTCCTGCTGCCGAGGTGAAAGTTAGCACCATTGTTAGACAGCCCTCGGGAGCACATTTTAGGAGGACCATTAAACGTGAGTTATAGTCTGCGTTGAATCCATTTAGGTAGTGTTTGACATCGTTGTTTGCTGTTATACTGCACGTCTGCACTGCGCCATCACGAGTCAGACTGAGCTGATCATGCGGGTCTTGGAGCAGATAAATAGTGAACAACGATCACTTTTTCTGAAACACAGGAAAGAGAAGCCTGAGACCGGCTATAAAAAAGACATGAAAATGTCTACAATGCAAGAACACTTGGATTAGCACTGAAAGCAAGCTTTGCTTTTCTTTCATGGAGGCATTATCCTTGTGCAGATCAACATTAGCGGTACATTAGTTTGTGTTTGCACTGCACAGACCTGTCACAGGAGTTGCAGCATGCATTTAGTTACTATCAGGTTTTACATTTCTCAAATATTCTGAATCGCAAAATATATATATAAACATTTCTTTTAACAGATTAGACTTGACCTATTTGATCTATACATTTGATCTTTTCCATGCTTTATTGTAAATACAATATGTCCAAAAGTTGATTCTGTTCATCTGGACGTAGCGTTTTGTGGGAGAAACGTTTCATCACTCATCCAAGTGACTGTTTCAGTCTCAGCTGACTGCAGGTTTCCCCAATCTTATAAACAGTACATTTGAATAATAACTGAAACCAGCCCACTGAGGAACAAAGGGCTGGGAGGTCAGGTCCTTAATCTTAATTATGCAAATTCTCATGACCATTGATCAACAACCACTGACCAAAACCCACTGATCAAAGACCACTGATCAATGGCCATGAGTAACATTCACAGAGAGTTGGGGAATGGCTGCAATCACAGCATTGTAAGATGGCGAAAGATGTACCCTTAGGCCCCCTCCCAGATTCAGAGATGGTCTTTCCCTTTTCACGTAAATGGCCTCCTTGACTCCGCGCTCAAACCAGCATTCCTCCCTGTCCAGGATGTGCACATCCTCATCCTTGAAAGAGTGTCCACTGGCCTGTAGGTGTAAATAGACTGCAGAGTCCTGACCTGACCAGGTAGCTCTTCTGTGTTGTGCCATCCACTTCGCCAGAGGTTGTTTGGTTTCCCCGATGTATAAATCCTGGCAGTCCTCCTGGCACTTAACAGCGTCCACTATGTTACTCTGTTTGTGTCGGGGGACCCGATCCTTGGGGTGGACCAATTTTTGGCGCAGCGTGTTTTGGGGTTTAAAAGCCACAGAGACCCGGTGTTTAGAAAAAATGCGTCTCACTGCTCCGATACTCCTGACACATATGGGATCACTACAGGTTTTCGCTTGGGCAGCGGTTGTCCTTCTCTCCTGGGTCGGCTGGAGCACCTGGATGAGTAACGAAACGTTTCTCCCACAAAACGCTACGTCCAGATGAACAGAATCAACTTTTGGAGATTTACTTTCCTGGATGATTGAGAATGCATGAAGACGTATATACAATATGGTTTTATGAGATTTGCATTCTGTTTTTATTCACATGTTATGCAGCATCCCAACTTTTTTGGACTACACCGTGTACAAAATTCTCTGCTGCTTATGCCTGGTGAGGAGTAAATAATGGCAGAGTCCACAAACCAGAGAGAGTAGTTTCCACTCTCATTTAGCAATACTGTGGATTTTGGTCAGTAGGCGGTAAACGTGTGAAACCTTAACTGCACTGACTACAGAGATATTTAATCAGTCTTATGAATTGGCTTCTGATTAAACTTCACACAGTGCAGCTCTCTGGCAGTTTGATTGTTTCCCGTTTCATGCTGAGAAAAAGTTCATTACTTCACCTTTGTCACAGCATCAAATGTTAATTTTATATAATATCAATATTTACATTTTTTTGTATTGTGAAAAATAAAAACAGATTTTGTCTGCTTGTGAAAATAACGACATATTTGAATGATTTGATTCTATGTGGGTTATTAAAATGTGATGTCAGATCAATTTTGACAGTGCCACCCACCAAGCCAATTCCCCTCTGTGATTTTTTTTTTACTTGCTTTGCTTTTTAAATGCTGACTAATTACAATCAAGATGTAGCTGCAAACCATGACTTAAGTTTGTATTCTTTCACAAATCCTGCCTTTGTTGAGCTGATCTTTAAAAAAAAAAAAACATGTTGGGAAATGAAAAGGAATTACAAAAATAATCAAGTCAATGATGCTGGAACAACAAATTAGAAGACAGAACGAGGGCCCACGGCTCTGCTTCACCCTGACCCTCCCCTGTCAGTTGCTGCCTGTGGAGCTTCGAAGGTTAAAGTGTGTGTGTGTGTGTGTGTGTGTGTGTGAGAGAGAGAGAGCAGGAGTGTGAGGATGTAGGACCAAAAATAATTAGAGTACAAATAATTAGATGCAAGCGCTCTTGTTGAAGAGTGCACAGCTTGCACAGACAAAAACGAGGATAGAGGGATGCTCGAGGCTCAATACAACCCACCCTCTGGTCATTTTGGCTAGAAGCAAAGTGGTGGTGGTGGTGGGGGCCTACGGTTTACATTGGGGAGGCTGGGAATGGAGGGGGAAAAAAAATTAAGTCGTATAAATAAAAATCTGATAAATCTGGCCTTAAATAAGGAAGGTAACATTCTGCAAAACATACATTATTGATTAATTTCTAATTACTAATTAGCATGTTTTGGAAAACAATGCAGAGATTTACACATTGCTGTAAAACCACAGAGAATTTTGCAATAATAGAAATCTTTTGTACATTTTACTGCAAAATATTGTTTTTGGGTTTTTTCTCTTTCCCCAAACACTGAAAAGTCTTATTTTAGAATTGTTATAACAATTATTTTCATTTTGCTGGGTTTAGACTGGTTGTTGCGGATGTTTATACAGGCAGTATAAGTAAGATGGATGCAGCTGCTTGCTCTTAAAAGTGAAGCTAACGGGAAAGCGCTTTAAAATCTGCCATTTTTTTAAAGGCCAGCAGGGGGAGACTCCTCTGGTTGCAGAAAGAGTTCTTTTTAAATAAAAGTCTAGGAAAAAATGTATTATTACATGAGAAAGAATAGAGCTGATAGAGCAACTAGGGAAGTAAGTAATTTGAGACAGAGTGAAATTCCATAGCAAATAGTCTAACCAGGGGTCACCTTTAGAGTGCTTGTTAAAACGCTACAAGCAGAATGCCTGTAACTATAAAATAACTATAAAATGCAGGAAATGCAGGGCAACTGCAACAATGCTGAAATCTTGCTCATTACAGTTCAAGATATACAAGAAACTGAATTCGGGGTACATGCAGGACGACACACAGACCCAGATTTTACAGTAACAAACTGTCTATGGCGATAACAGCGGAAACTATTACATTTTACATAGCACTGAGCACTTATATATTTAAAACAGGTAGAGTTTAAACTAATGTGAAAAACAAACAAACTGGTAAATCTAGCTGGTGTTACTTTGTTTTATCCAACAGGAACATTTCATACATAAAACTGTCTAAAATAATTTATATTTGGGAATTTAGTTATTTTTTTAATACAGGGTGTGTCTTTAGTTTTTTTGTGTGTTAATTTTAACACAATCCTGGTTTAAAAAATACTTAAAATATTTGATAAGTGTGCATTAAAGGTTTTAGTAACAGTAAATCCGTTCATAATTAGGGCAAACAATTCTAGGAAACTGTCTAATTTAGTTTTTTCTGACAACTACATCAGTTTAAAAAATTAAAATGTTAACCCAAGCAAATGAAACACTGACTAAATAAATAAAGCTATTACTGAATATAATATAACTAAAGTAAACTAGACGTACCAAAACTTGAGTAAGTCATCTGTCCTTGACACTGATTGAAATGGCAGAGATTGTGGCTGAGGAGGAGAAATTGCTCAGTGAAGCGTTCATTTTTCAATGCACACAAAGCTACACAACAGAGCAGATACCAGTTAGCTCACTAGGCTTGGGTAACCTGAGACAACCTATTAGATCAATGCTAACCACACATCCAACACGCAGACCACAGTCAGTTTGGAGCTGGTGAGACGGGTCAGTGCTTGTGCGGGAAACAAAACTCAAGTGAAGCGATAATGGCAGGTTCAGTCACGAATGGGGCTCACTCCACACTGATCAGCGTGGATATTTAGAAGCAAGCTACCCCTGCATATAAACAGTGTGGACAGAGGACGGTCGGGAGCAAAAGGTAGCTCATTTAAAGAAAAACTCAAAGCCTTTAAAGGAAAATATTCATGGTTGAAAAATAAACGTTGACACCACCCATGTTGTGAAACCTAACCAACATGCATAAACGTGCTGTGCAGTTCGAGGTCAGAGGCTAGCACTAAATGAGAGGGGATGAGTAAAAGCAGCTTCAAATGGGTGACAAGCAAGAGGTCAAGGTACGATCAAAGGATGAGACACTAAAACGGTGCCCAAGAGGACTCCGTGGCCTTTAAAGGGGGAGAAAACTGCCAACATCCATCTGTGTGCATTTCACTCCCCTTCATCTCAGCGCTCAGCGTCCTTCCCACTCCTTTCGTTTTGACTATGACGGGCTGCCCCCTTTAAAAGAATGAAATAAATAAAGTAGCATTCCTCCCCCCTCCCTGAGGGTGGGCAGCCCATGCAGGAAGGTAAACATGTCCACTGTGGTGAGCTCAGACCACGCGGATGCATTGCTGCAGGTAACAGTCGTCCTCCACAGCTCTGTGCCCACCAGCAACATCTCAGCATCCACTAGTAGTGCACACTAGCCTATGTCTGAACAGATTTCCACTTCACTGCCAAACCGTCTCTCCTCAAGCAAGGACATCCACGGATTTGACGGGGAGGTTGATTCAAATCAGGGTCAACAGTCTTACCTCTACCTACAGCACCTGGCTGATGGCGTGTATTCTGTCTGGAAAGCGTCACCTTTTTGACTTCTGAAGTGCCGACTTTTTTTTGTAAAGGCTTTCTATTAGACAGGTTGGAATTCATCTTGAAGGCTTAGTGGGTGTTCAGATGAAAACGGCCCCGCGATAAAATAATGCAAGGGGCAGAGCTGATGAGAAAAGGTTGCTTCAGGTAACGGTGAGACACTGGAGTACAATATCTAGTGAGAAACTGCAGATTCAAAAGGATCCAGACTAGATTTATCAACTGGTCACCAAAATTACTTGCAATCTCCCTATGGATATTATAAAACCAAAATGCAATCACCAAGCAACCAAATTTTTCCTAGTTATTTTTACATTAGGGTGAATGAACCATTAGCAAATAAGCTAATGTTAGTTAGTACTAGCAATAAGAAAGCCTGCTTTACCTAAAGAAGCCATCTTTCCCAGCAGGTAGAAAATACGGTCTTTGATACATGGAAGTATTGAGTGTCTAAGCTCAGCTAATTCACCCCAACTCCAAGAACTGATATGGTGACCTAGGCATTTTTGAATCAGCTAACGAGATACATACAGTGTAGATAAGTTACAGCTAGCAGACTAACAGCTGAAAAACATATACAGAAGTACAACGTATCAAATTATTACAGAAGTCAGTGAAATCCGTAACACTAAATTATATCTTGGTTCAAACATTACTGATTTTAACCATCAGTGAATCATGTAATGGCACAAAGCAATAAGTGTAAAATATTAGTAACAGCTAACTTAGGGGAGGTCAGCCAGTTCACTGTAATGAAACATGTATCAAGTACTGGTAGCTTTGCCATGTCCAAGTCTGCTTTGGTGCCACGATAACGACACTCAGACACACAATATACCCTAGACTCTCAGATGCTGTAGACGAGCTGGAAGTCTGGAAGCTTCACACAAACATGAAAGAAACGCTGACTTCCGCAGAGTTAACTATCACGTTTTTTTCTCGTGAAGTTATTCAGAGCATCTGCACATGTAAACAAATGAATCCATTAAATCACACACAATATAAACCGTTTACTCCAAAATATTCAATCATGAAAAAAAATGCATGCATGCAATCACAGTCAGCGACCCACAAGCCGAGGATAGCTGGAAACGTTGTGTTAGTGTACTATATTTACACACAGAATGATGTAAACAAAGAGTTATCCAGTGGAAAAAAAGAGCATGGGTGAAGTTCAGTTTAACTAATTTGTGATTCCAATGCTTCTTCTTGTGAGGAATACATAGGCCATGTCTGTCTCCTCTGTAAAAGCACAGAATCACATCAAATGCATGAACGTGCATTGCACAAAAAGCAATCAACTTGAACTAATCGCACAACAACTGCCAAACTGAAAATTCAGGTCATCTATTTGGCGTACAGTACACTGATGTTCTTAGAGTCCAGCCTATACGCTGCATAATCCCGTTCCTCTTTTTTAATGCGTAGGTGGACAAGGTGTGGGCTGATGTTCATTACTTTCCTCTCTGCGAGTCGATACTCTTCCTTAGTCTTCAAGTGCTCCCTCGGTGATGCTATGTATACCCTAGCTGCCAAATACAGCATTATACAGAGTGTGTGTGTCTGTCTGTGTGTGTGTGTGCTCTCACATGTAGAGAAGAGAAAATGATAAGATGAGGGTGACAGGAATACTCATCTACATCCAAGATTTGGTCTATAATAATATATGTAAATATGAAAGAGAGTTCTTTGACAATATTGTTTCTCTGCTACAGAGCTACCACCACCCACTGGTGAAAGGTGTCAGTGTGTGCCCAGCTTCTGTAAATGACAGGAAGCATGTTGCTAAAAAAATGTCACCAACAGTGCTCTCTCAAGAGCTGAACCTAGAAGCTTTCCTGCCTCAAGACGTCTGGGACCAAAAAAAAAAAAATCCACCATCACTGGTAATGTGAAATATGACTTTGGATGAGACCAGTCTCAGGGCTTCAGGTCTGACAGACATGGGGGGGATGACAAAGGATGATGATGGTTGTTGTTTCCCTTATGTTTCCAATCACACAAACAGAGGCCGGGCTGAAAAAGGCCAGAGAGCCTCAGCCTCCTCAGCCGGCAGGCGGTTCAAAATCAGGGGACAGAGTGAAAAGAGAACTAAGATGAGGGAGAGTGAGAGAGGGGTAAAGGCAATAAGAGAGAGAGCGAGAGAGAGCGAGAGAGAGCTAAGCTGCCTGCAGACACCACGCGGCTCAGAGCAGATCGACAGTGACGGCTGGCTGATTAGTCAACTCGCAGCCCCCAAGACTGAAGTCTCCGTGCACGCACACACATGCAGAGCTGCACTGGAGTTCATTTAAATAAATCCAGCTTTTATCAGTACTCAAAACACATGCGCACACACCTAAACAAATGGATACTCATGACACCTGAAGGAGGCTCATGCAGTAACCTTGAGTCTGTGTATGCAGGGCTTGAATTTCAGTGCAAGATTGTGGGTATTTCATATTTTACGACTGATTCCTGCACACATAAAATTCTCTAGCCTAACATATAAACATAATTATGATGACTGCCCAGAAGTGCTGCAGAGGTAGACCGATATCCGTCCTGGACAACACCTTGTGCACTGCCTACAAAGCCTGTAAGGTCCATCTGCTGTTTCTAGGCATCTTGTTACCATCCGCAAAAATCTCAAATTTAAGAAGCTGAGACATACTCTGGATGCCATCAACTTTGAGCTGTAGAGTAATTTCTGACACAAATATGTTGTTTAATTCACCTGCTAAACAATTCTTAAGACCACCTTCTTTAATCTGTGTGTTATCATCAAAATTAAAAATGACAATCCTTATGAAATTGATGTTATTAACCTTCACTCTCAGCGTTATCAGATAAAAGGTGAGGCAACAGTCTAAAAACACATTTCAGTCACTCACAGCAATAAAAGGAGCTCAATTGTAAAATATAAGGTGCATGCATAGCAAGACCATGAAAAGAACAGAGGAGACAATGGAGACAAGAGTGAAGAAAGCCATTAAACAATATCCTTCAGAATTAATTACCTTAAGGAGATAGATGGGGATGTTGCTGAAGTCCACGGGGAGTTTAAGAAGGAAACGAGCAGAAAACTCTCCTGTCTGGGGGGTGAAAAAAAAGGTCAATTGTATTTCATGGAGTAGATATTTTATAATGCTCGCCTTTTTATATCAGTACTGAATGGACTAATACTGACTTTTAGTACTCTTGCTATGGTTTAACAGATGTGACATGTGACTTAAATACAAGAAAAAATAAAGTTTTCAGATGAATACAGTCCTGAAAAACTAAGTACACACTTACTGCTTCTATAGGAATTAGAGGGTAAGAAGCAGCCAGGTACTGATATGAACTAGATGAACTGATTAAATGAAAGTAAGCATCTGTACAAAAGCAGAGGTTTTATGAGCTTGCTGGTCTTCAGCATTCAGATGTGTGTTAAAGAAATCCCACAGTTTTCCTAAGAGTGGAAAATTGCAAAAGATCCAAGAACTCCAACTCTCCAACTCTAGAGACCTCAGTCAGTGAGTTAAATGCTAAAAACAAAAAACAATGAACAAGAATGGCCATACGCCACATTTGGTGAAAATCTGACACAGCATGTCAGCAAAAACATCTCATATCAACTCTCAAGCACAGTGCAGAGAGGTGAGAGAGCAGAGGTGTTGATTTGGGATTATTTTGCAGCCCCTGCACCTGTCAATGAATCGACCACATACTCCTTTGTATACTTAAGCATTCTAGAGACAAATGTAAGCTGCCCTTAGCCATTTTCTGAAAGCTAAAGCTTTTAAAGCAACCCAGTCAAAGACGAGACCGCAACTTGACTAAAGGGCTGTGATGGGAAAATTTCTCTGTAACAATGCGAAAGACTAGACAAGTCATACAGAAAAAAATCACTTCAGGATATTGCTGCCAATAGTAGTTCAACAAGTTGCTAAATTATGGGGGCTATGTAGTTTTTCCTGGGACTGTAGACCTCTAAGTTGGGAGGTTTTTTTTCTTCCTCATTTGCTCTAATTTGTACATTTTTCCCCCATTACACGGCCTCACAGATGATAAAATTCAGTCCACATTTTCTCTTTTTCCATTTCTTGGAATAAGACATGTTCCCCACACAAAATTAAACTAATGATGTTTGCATCTGTAACCATGTTTTAAAAAATAAACTTTTTAAAACACGGGACACTGACACACTCTTGTTCTTTAAAGTTCCAAACTAATTAAAATATCTTACCTGAATTATCTGATGTGTCGCTGTGACATAGTGACTGCAACAATACAACACTTGTTTGGCTTAATTCTTTCAATGGCTTCATCAAACTACATTTTATTTAAAATAATACCAACACTGTATTCGAAGTGTTATATGTTATATGCAAATTTATGCAGTATGATGTTCCAAGGCCAAACACTGAATCTAAATGTACAACCTGTGGTGTAAGCAGAGAACTGGTTTGGTTATTTCCACTGTACTTTCAGATAATGTCTTCACACAAGAAAACAGAAAAATAAGAATTACCTGAAAATCTGTAATAGCACAAAAAGCACACAGTTCTGACTTTTAAACACTGGAGCAGAGTCTTATTACCTGATGTTTTCCCTGAGGCTATATGTAGTTAGAGATCCAGACACATGAAAAAGTATGAAATTGCGGAAAGTACAAGTGTCTACGTGCTTTCAGGTTGTGTTTGCCTGTAATTGTGACCAAGATGATGGTAACAAAAATTGCAAACATTTCTGTCTTCCTGTCTTGTGTTTACTCATTGACCAACATATTTTAGTTATTTTTTCCACACGTGTTGCCTACAGTCTGAGGCACACGTGAGAATATGATCTTTAATTTCTCGTAATATCCTCATTTGTATTTGCTGTTTGCTGAAGGGCCATCAGTTCCACTAATGGCGTGTGCACTTAAGCGGCTTTTGATTATTCAGTATTGTTAAATAAAATCTTGTGTAAGTGTACCGCTGGGAGCGGTCTGTTGGCTGCTGAGGTCATGTGACGTCAAATGAACAAAAGATAGGCCCTGGAATGCAGAACTCTTAAATACAGGAAATGTCGAAATATCTTGTTTGTTTCACTTGACATTTGCATTAGCTATTTGGTTATTTCGTGTTTGATTGTGCAAGTTAAAACAACTATTAAACTAACTATAATTTGTTAGCATTTGCTTCCCTTGTGTGTCAAAGTCCGTCTAGTCAGGCACTGTAAAAGTTCCCCTCTGTTTCTTGTCTGTTGGGTCTGTTTTGATCAGCCTGGTCTGAGTTTATTTTGCTAGAGTGTTATGTTACGCTGGCATTTTAACTTGAGTGTAGTTCTGTTTATTTGACCTTCTTCAGATCCCAGAGCAATTATCTGACTTTTTCTACATTTCTTTATAAAGAGCTTTTGAGTTAAATAAAACATATTTGCTTTAAGACCTAATTGTACTTGTCGTGCCTAGCCAGCTCAGTCCCTCAGAGTGACGGGCAGAATAACGACTACCCTCTCCACTTGCACTCCAAGGTGGAGTCTGAGCCTGTCCACCTAACAAGAGATTTGCTGGACAGGCAGCTTCATATATTGTTTACTTATTTACTTGCAATTAAAATACTTGCTGAGGAGTGCCTAAAAAAAGGTATAATTTTATAATCCTTTTAAGCATGGGTGTTCCTGCTTTCACACGCACTAACATGTGTACACAAATGCGCACTGCCAAAAATATAGTTTAATTCTGTGGGAGGAATGAGTTCACAGAGATATAAGAAAAGAGGTTAGAATATTGCACCATTTAAGATTCACAACGGTTTCGTTTCTCAGTGCAAGAGTATAATGGCCAAGATGGGCAGCAGTTTAATCAAATACACAAAATTTTGTGCATAAGACACAAAATAAGTTTAAATCAATACACAAGATCAAAACATCCAGATTTTAAACTTCAAAATTAAGAATGTGCTAATAAAGTCAGAAAGGGTTAACTGTCACAGCTCTCTTAGGCCAAACAGAGAAAATAATACAGACCAACAACTGTGTTGTAAATAAGAATATACCAGTGGAAACCTTTCCGCTGTGTTTCTTTTTAACTGCTACCACGCAACTCTTGTTTTCTTAAGATGCAAAAACTTCACAATCACAAAATCCATAAACAGGAGCTTACCCAGCTGTTCTTGCATCCAGCATAAATCTCCATGTTGCGGCCGTAGTTGGGGTCTTCCAGCAGGCTGTCATACTCAAAGAGCAGTCTGGAGCTCTCACGCAGACGCAGGCACTGGTAGTGATGGTACTGCTGGATGAGCTCCTTCACCAGCTGGAGCAGACATTCAGGATTCCCAGCATCCCAGTGGACCAAGTGCTGAAGCAGACACCAGAGATGGTATGTCAGTAAAGATAATAGACAGCCCATCCATCAACAAGTCCATGTTAACATGTGAAGTCTGTACTCTAAGTACAGTGTACCCTCGCTATAACGCGGTTCACCTTTCGCGGCCTCACAGTTTCGCTGATTTTTTTTTGTGTGCAATTTTCCATGTTTTTTTTGTTTGTTTGTTTGTTTGTTTTTTTAAACAGCGCATTGTGTTCTGCATCCTGATTGGCTTTAGACCACTGTCAATCAATCTCGTGCCGTGTCTGCTGTACAGTACAGAATGCGTTGTCAGATTTATCTTTGATCGCAAGCAGTGTGACTCTGAAGTGCTGCACTGCATGTTTGGAAGTTTTCCCCCTAACAAACACAACACTGTCGACGAAACGTCAACACCTGCAGGTGCCTTTGGTTTCATTCTAAGATACTGGACTTATTTTTCCACGAAGGTTTGAACTTTGAAAGTGTTTAACCAAGAGAGAAAAGTGAGAAAACGTTCATGCCTGTCTGAGAACAGAGTATAAAAGTGTGTAGTGAGGGTGTTTTACAGCCTTGAAACATCTATAATAATTATAAAAAATAAAGCTGGCTACTTCGCGGCTTTCACCTATCGCGGGTTATTTTTGGAACGTAACTCCCGCGATAAACGAGGGACCACTGTATATGCTATTTTGATTGAAAATGATTGTTAAAGACATTCATATTTTAGAAAATCTTTCGTAGATAAAGGAATCAGTACAAGCATCATGATCACAAATAGGACCATTTAAAAAACAATTCCTGAATAAAATATACAGTGGGGCAAAAAAGTATTTAGTCAGCCACCGATTGTGCAAGTTCCCCCACCTAAAATGATGACAGAGGTCAGTAATTTGCACCAGAGGTACACTTCAACTGTGAGAGACAGAATGTGAAAAAAAATCCATGAATCCACATGGTAGGATTTGTAAAGAATTTATTCGTAAATCAGGGTGGAAAATAAGTATTTGGTCAATAACAAAAATACAACTCAATACTTTGCAACATAACCTTTGTTGGCAATAACAGAGGTCAAACGTTTACTATAGGTCTTTACCAGGTTTGCACACACAGTAGCTGGTATTTTGGCCCATTCCTCCATGCAGATCTTCTCGAGAGCAGTGATGTTGTGGGGCTGTCGCCGAGCAACACGGACTTTCAACTCCCGCCACAGATTTTCTATGGGGTTGAGGTCTGGAGACTGGCTAGGCCACTCCAGGACTTTCAAATGCTTCTTACGGAGCCACTCCTTTGTTGCCCGGGCGCTGTGTTTTGGATCATTGTCATGTTGGAAGACCCAGCCTCGTTTCATCTTCAAAGTTCTCACTGATGGAAGGAGGTTTTGGCTCAAAATCTCACGATACATGGCCCCATTCATTCTGTCCTTAACACAGATCAGTCGTCCTGTCCCCTTGGCAGAAAAACAGCCCCATAGCATGATGTTTCCACCCCCATGCTTCACAGTAGGTATGGTGTTCTTGGGATGCAACTCAGTATTCTTCTTCCTCCAAACACGACGAGTTGAGTTTATACCAAAAAGTTCTACTTTGGTTTCATCTGACCACATGACATTCTCCCAATCCTCTGCTGTATCATCCATGTGCTCTCTGGCAAACTTCAGACGGGCCTGGACATGCACTGGCTTCAGCAGCGGAACACGTCTGGCACTGCGGGATTTGATTCCCTGCCGTTGTAGTGTGTTACTGATGGTGACCTTTGTTACTTTGGTCCCAGCTCTCTGCAGGTCATTCACCAGGTCCCCCCGTGTGGTTCTGGGATCTTTGCTCACCGTTCTCATGATCATTTTGACCCCACGGGATGAGATCTTGCGTGGAGCCCCAGATTGAGGGAGATTATCAGTGGTCTTGTATGTCTTCCATTTTCTGATGATTGCTCCCACAGTTGATTTTTTCACACCAAGCTGCTTGCCTATTGTAGATTCACTCTTCCCAGTCTGGTGCAGGTCTACAATACTTTTCCTGGTGTCCTTCGAAAGCTCTTTGGTCTTGGCCATGGCGGAGTTTGGAGTCTGACTGTTTGAGGCTGTGGACAGGTGTCTTTTATACAGATGATGAGTTCAAACAGGTGCCATTCATACAGGTAACGAGTGGGGGACAGAAAAGCTTCTTACAGAAGACGTTACAGGTCTGTGGGAGCCAGAGATTTTCCTTGTTTGAGGTGACCAAATACTTATTTTCCACCCTAATTTACGAATAAATTCTTTACAAATCCTACCATGTGAATTCATGGATTTTTTTTCACATTCTGTCTCTCACAGTTGAAGTGTACCTCTGGTGCAAATTACTGACCTCTGTCATCATTTTAAGTGGGGGAACTTGCACAATCGGTGGCTGACTAAATACTTTTTTGCCCCACTGTAATGGGGTGATAAATGACCCAATTCATCCATTTTAGTTGCTAAAACACCTTGGTTGCTTGAGACCGTCAAAGCAAGTGACCAAATAGCCATGCCTCATCATGTGATGGTGTACTAAGTCCAAATAAAATAATAATAATTATAACTTAGATTTGTATAGCGCCTTTCAAGAAACCCAAATAAAAGTGCGAGTGTAGAGGATGAAAGGATCAAACAAGGGACTTTCATCCATGTTCAACGTGAAACCAAAAGTAAATGTGGAGTTATTATTTTTAGACAAAAGCATCTTTCATTTTCAGTTACTTAAAGAAAATATCTGTTGTCAAAGACAGTTTGGTTAAGGTGTTTTTGTGCTGCAAAACTCTCGGATCACAAAAACTTTGAAACTGTAGAATGTGGTCTTTTCATTTGAAAAACTAACTATTTCCCATTACCTTGGGATAACACATAAGAAAACACATAAACTTCTTAGGTAACACAGATGTTTTGCCTCTATACTATGTATACTAAGTAATGCTGTAAGTAATGGCAATTTTGAGTCAGCAAAAACTCTGACAAGGCATAATAATGTCTTTATCCCCATATCCATCATATTTCATCTGCACACTCCTCAAATATATCAGCACAACCTGTTGGAAAATTATAGACTACAGTATAGGTTATTTTGCAAGGAGCAATCATGGAGCGCATCAGGTAGTGCACTATATCTTCTCTCTCTGAAGGCTAACAGGAAGTATTTTGGAGCTCATGGTATTACAAGCATATATAGAAGTGGACATCTAGTTTAATCCCTATTTGGGGTGAAGCATTGCTGTCAGCTAATCTCCAATTTTAGCAACATATTCCAAACTGGTTACAACAGCGTAAAATGTTGTTACCCAACTGAAAATAGTTGCATAGAGAAAGAAAATAATACTATTTGTATCAGTAAAGATAGACCTTAAGAACATGGTAGTGGGGAAAAAACTGGTTCATCTTGGAAAAAGGTTAGTTGCCTAATTCTGAAGAGCCTACTTCCCATTACAGATTGAGGAGGAAAGGGTTGTGCTAAAGGATGTCCTGTGGCCACATTTAAACTGATATGGAAAAGTACTGAGTCTGAACTGATGTACGTGTCACATTTCTGACCTCTGTTGCCACAATGATTGAAGATTTTGGATAACAAGGCAGTTTGTATTGTCAGGATGCATACAAGAGCCCAACCGCTTAATTTACTTATCTGATTTTACTACAGCGATTAAATATCTGATGTTTGAATAGATTAGATTTAGTACATGTCTAAATGCTCTGTTGTGAACCTCTCTTTCACCAAACTCAGTTTTAATCATCACAAGCAGAACTTGACCCTTTGGGACCAATATGCAAATTTACAGGATGGAGCTACAACCATCTGCCACATGTGAGTGAGCAGAACCAACCAAACATGACCAACTGGTCTAATTCTACCAAATAAAATAAAACAAATTGCCCTTTCCCCCCCTCACTCTGAAAAAGAACCCAATCACTGATGCGCAAGGAATAAAACAATTAGAATTAATGTGAACAACACCGTGCAAAAAATAAACAGCAGAAAACATGTCAGGTCTAATCAAGACAAATGGATGGCTGCGCTCTTGACAATGAATGTTGTGAGAGCTTTATAACAGAGATGCAAATCAAGACCAAAGCAAAGAAAAATAAATTACTGATTTAATGAGTCTACCTCATTGTCTGGACTGGAAAAGGCTGTGCGTGTTTAAAGAGATTCAAACGATAATTTAAAATTGCTCTTTGACGAGTGGCCATTTGCCACTTCTAGTTTTTACACAACTGCTGCCTTGTTCACAATCATCCAAGGTGATTAGATACAAGTCATTTTGGAAAAGGTAAGATTAAATCTGCCAGCGGGGAAACTTTTTCTCCCCAAAATATTTAACATGCAGACAATGAGGAGGGGAAGGAAAGGGGTCAAATGAACGTTTTGGTTTAAGGATGATGGCCGTCTCGTGCAGCCCCCTGGTCCTGAAAAGTGAAAGTGAGTCTCCATTCTGAAACTCATTCTAATTCTGAAAGTGAAATAGTGCTGGCAGATTCAAATTGTGGATAAGTCAGAACCAAGTAATGCAACTTGATGACATAACCACACTGGCCCAAGTAAACATGAAACTTCCCCAACCTAAATGATGAGCAAGCTGGAAAAGGATGCCTTTTCAGTAAGCACTGAGTAGGTGGAAGGATTAATAGGTGCTGGGAATGCCGTAACCGTTAACATGCATTATATTAAGGTATCAAAATCAGGATCTATTTGACTTGCATTAGCTTGTCTCCTCAACTGTCTGTCTCCCTCCTGGCAGTCCGGTGGAGAAGGCTTTCATTGTTTCACAGCAAACCACAGCCTCTTTTTGTCAAGGGAGGAGGAATGGCAAGGGCAGGCTAAACAGAGACGGTGACCTCATCGTCCTGACCCACCAGTGGTTACCAGCAATGCCGGGATTCCCGAAATAAGGGGGAGATGAAAACAAGGATGGGCATTGTCCAAAAGAGGCAGTCAGTGCCTAGGGGTAGGAGGGAGCTGAAACCGAGGAGAGACTGAAGAAGTGCTGTGTCAGGATTGTGACACAGAATATCAGCGAAGCTCCACTGAGGAGGGCGAGAGGGAGGGAGGAGGGATAGGAGGTGAGTGGGTGGGTAGGGAGAGAGGGGAAAAAAGAAGGCTAAAGAGCTCAAGCAAGCAGTCCAAGGCCAAAGAAACTGGACTGAGCCTAGGAATTTATACTCCCTGTGATAGGTAATAATAAACATGTGAAGTAAACTCAGTGAGAGAAAAATATTTTTTAATCAGTCTTAAGATTAGACAGCTGTGATAAACATACCACAGAACTGCTGTTGAGAAAAAGCAAAGCAATAAGACAGGCTATTTCACAGAAACACTCCCTCAGTAATTACAGTTAAGGTGCCCTCAAGCTTAGTACTTAACCTCTCCTTCAGTGGAGCTATTCATTGGCCAATGACACAAGGGCTGAGCTTCTGTTGGGTGGCTCCCAGGTAAAAGAGACTGCTGCTGAAAAGGTTGACTTTGCCCTGCATAAAACTGCTCTGTGCTCAGGCATTCATTTAGCTGGTTTTGTAAGGAACACTCCAAAGTGAAAATGATCATGGATACTACAAAGCTGCTACAGTTATGTTATGAATATATGTCACAGTTTCTACCTGCCTCACCCCAAACGGTCACGGCACATTGCTGTGCCTCCCTGAACCCAGTTCTGCTGGAGGTTTCTTCTTCTTAAAAGGGAGTTTTTCTTTCCCACTGTTGCCAAAGTGCTTGCTCATAATATGATCATATGATTGTTGGGTTTTTCTGTTTTCTTTGTATTATTGTAGGGTCTTTACCTTACAATATAGAGAGCCTGTTGTTGTAATTTCTGTGCAAAATTTGTTGCCCATAAAGCCTAAAAGTGTTTCAACACACGCACTTTCAACATTCTGAGCGAATCACTTTGGGTTTTTGTTTATAGTTGCCCTTTTGCACAAAATCATTTAATGCCCAGTCAGACTGGCTCAGATGTTTGTGTTCACACCAGCAGGTCCGCCTGGTATGCATGTTTGAAAATCATAGAAGTATATAAAAGATAAAAATAGCAACCTGGAGGTCACACAATGGTTTGTAAAGTCCCAGTACGAAGCCCCAGATTGAGCATTATTGTAGTCGGCATCTCTGTTTTTTGAGCCCAGGTATCACAAGCGAGGCATCGATGTGACTGAGAAACTGAGGGACTCTGCATTCTCAATTCTAAAGTATACACTGCTCCTTTTTTGACTCCAGTGGGGACCATAATTTGCAAAATGAGCACTTGAAACTGGTGATTGAAGCCAATAACCTCATCAGAAAAGTGTCTACCAAAGTCACAAATCAAGGTAGCAGAGGACTGTTTTCCCATAGATTTCTAAACAACCAGATTTAGTTTTTCCCGTCCAGAGGATTCATCCTCTGAAGGCCATTGGAAATGACCTTTTCAATGACATCTTCTAACCTTAGAAAACACATTGAAAGATGCTAAGATATTTCACTGGTGACCACGCTGCTTTGTTATACATTTCATTGAAGTCGAATGTCAAAAGATCACCAATTTCAGTGGCAAACCTTTCAGTTGATGCTTCATAAAAGCTTTAAGCTGCTGGTGGTGCAAATGAATACTCAGGGAATCTAAACATTATATTCTTATGTTCTGGGGAAAAGCTGTAGCATATTTTAATGCACTCAGTCCACTTTAATCAAAATTGTTTTACATTCATGGCATTCAAAATCTCACCAAAATATTACTCATGCAATGAGCAGAAATATATTTAACCGAGGTACTATAGTTGAGATAATTTAGACTGAATCAAAGTGTTAAACTAACTTATGGTCTGACCAACAAAGCATCCAGCACTGCTTCTGAACCCAGCTGTTAGGGCGGCTAAAAAATGTATAGTTAAAAACAGTGAGTGCACTTGTCTTTGTCTCATATTGTTCGAATGTTCTGACTTTGAGTTAACAAGGTAGAGCTTGAATGCTGCAGAAAAACATTGGTCAAACATAGACGCAAGCAGAATGAAAAGCACTGAGCCAAAAAGCAATGTTCATGTGTTGCAATGTGTGTGTCTGTGTGTGTAGACATGAGAGTCTGTACAGACTCTTCACTGAATTGATTTTACACGCTCTGCTGAAGGCTGTGTGTGCCAAAAGAAATCTATGTGTATTTTTTTTTCATGAATAGGATAAGCCCTGCGGAAAATGTACAGATTTGATACATGGGGAAAAAAAACAGCAAAAAACAAAAGATGCAATAGTCACAATCTAGGCTATTTGAAAGCTAAGATTGAACATCTGATGAGATGAAGTGGGGGGAAATATCCATCTATATGCCCTCTAGATCAGTCTGTATGGAAGTCACACATCTTTCTTAGGGCTTTAACCACAGGGGGTAGCTATCATGGTCTCAACAATAGTCCCCAGTTCAATCTGGACCTTATAATCCAATTATTTTGTCACAACACAGTGGCTAAACCTGTGTCAAAAGATTAAGCCTAACCTTGGCTGATGATAAAACCAGTCACCTTTAATAAATAAAAATTGATACCTTCCATTTTTGAAAAGAGCTCATATCTGTAAAGGAAGCAATTTATAATCGTATTACCTTAAGATATTAGGACTTGATTCAATATCAATGTTAAAAACTGCAGATTAAAAATATATTGGATTAGCATTAGGATTTAGCATTTTGGAGGTATTCATGTGTCAGCGTGTCCAAGTCAATGCTGAAAATACAGTCAAAATAGCTTAGACATAAATATTATAGAACACTATGCCTTTTATAAGAAAATGCTACTTCTTTCTGCCTATTGATTAATTTACTCAAATTACAGCTTGTTAAATTAAACGGGCAGTGTGTGGGTTTACGCATGAAAAAAAATGAAAAGAACAGCTTGTCCTTAAATTAAATCAAAGAGTCCATAAAGAGAACTTGCAATCCACGGGGCCTACTTTTAAAATAGTTGCTCTGCAAACGGAGCTTCTGTTCTCTGATATCTAACGTCTCAGCAGGAGGACCAGTAACTTTGATCTCTCTGGCAAAGAATGGTAATTTGAGAACGTTTCAAATATAGTATCAAATACATTTATCAGACTTCCAGAGTTAACAAGCGGCACTTACACAAAAAATAAGATAAAAGTTGACCAAAGTCCTTTCCTGGAATGTCAACAAGTACTCTAATGTTTCGGTATTGTGGCCTTCATCAGAGGAAGGTTGTAACATCAGCGTGGTTGGACAGTCGTGGCTATGAAAAATTCTCACTATAAATCTATTTGTCAGCTTTTTGACAGGCTGCCTTGTGAGCTGTGGAACTTGATGATTTGATTTAGTATCTAAGGAACTGAGGGCTCAGTGAATCATCTTTTACTTCCAATTCTATCCACAACATTATGGAAACCAACAGGTTTTAAGAGCTGAACAATGGCCGGGGACCAGGATTGCATGATTTCCGGTTTTGGCCATTCAGTCTCATGTATATCCAATTATTAGCCAGTCTTCTCATGGATCTGCAACATGCGCAGAGCAGCACAGGAAATAGTCACATGCAGACAGTGCTTGCTAAATGTTTGTAACAACGAACATAATTATACACTTAAGACACCTTCACCTTGCTGAACATGGATATTTTAGGTAAAGGGGGTTGTACTGTAGGGATGGGAATTAATACGAATTTAGTGATTCCATTATCAATATCACTTATCCATTCTCTTTGGCTCATTATCACCATCATCTCTAAGCAGCACATCAAAGACATTACATTTCATGCAAATAATTACAAGCTGTGTGGTCACATGTTTGTGAATGAGGTATTTCCTGTCTTTGTAGTGGTCAGTGTTGAGGTCATTACTCAAACAAAGTAAAGTAAAAAAGGTATTACACATTTTACACAAAACACTTTTCTTAAAAGTAACAAAGTACGTTTCTTAATTACACCCAGAAGAAAGACATTCGTTATACTACTCTGTTACGTTCCCCCAAAAGGGTCTAGGCATGCGAGTGAGGGGACCAGTAACAAATGAGTCCAGAACAGAATGAAAGGAAAACAGACCAGTGTTTTTAATAAATAAAATAGTCTTTATTATAGATCATCTTAACATAAAGAGCCGGCAACGCCGTTTTACCAATAACACTTGGAAAAAGAGAAAAAAGGTTGCAACAACAAAGAACACAACAACCAAACAAAAACTCCACACCACGAGGAGGCACTTCCAGGGGCCCACAAGCTCACCCTGTCACTAACAGCAGCTGGCTTACTGCTGCCAAGGCCCACAAGCCCACACTACTCACGTAAAGCAGCTATGCTGTTTCCACAACTCCACACTTCAGGCAGGCTAACTACACACAAAACAGAGACACCAGAGAACACCCCACACCCTGCTCACAGCTCATCCCCAGCTTATATGACCTCCGAGAGGTGATTGCTGACTGGGCCCAGGTGGTAAATGAGGAGAGAGAAGAGCAAGAGAGAGACAGAGGGGTGGAGCAAAAGAGGAGGAGGCGGAGAAAAACACCACACCCACACAAGGGCAGTATCAGGAGGCCCAGCTAGGGCCGTAACATACTCGTTATGTTACTTTCATGTTACTCTCT
Organism: Mchenga conophoros; assembly: GCF_057382185.1. Taxonomy (NCBI): domain Eukaryota; kingdom Metazoa; phylum Chordata; class Actinopteri; order Cichliformes; family Cichlidae; genus Mchenga; species Mchenga conophoros. Next base: position 17,041,957 of record NC_140544.1, on the reverse strand, counting down.
GAAATGATCTGAAACACACTCAGATGAAAACCAGCACATACTCAGCATTTACTCAGCTTTAACATCATTCTGGGTTCTAGGCTAGCTTAGGGTTTGCATGTTGTCTATGCAGGTGCTTGCAAAGAACTGAAGGTGTGTTAGCATTATAATGCAGTTGTTTTCATCCTGCAGCAGTCTCCACGTTACTATCACACTCTCGTGTTTTTGTGCAATAAAAACAAAAGTAATGTTCATATCCAACCTGTAGTCTGCACCACTATTTTCATCCTCTGACACACGAACTGAAATTAGCTGATCATAGCAAGAGTGCAAGAACCGATAAGCGGGATCGACAGGCAGGCAGACTAACGATTCCAAGGAACTGTTCTCCTGGGAACATTCTCAGTTCCCATCCCTAGTGTATTGTAAGTCATTTTCAGTTAATTACCTTTTTCTTATACCTCCCTCAGCAGGAGAGCTTTTTTGTAAGAACATTTTGTAACTTAAAGCAGTTTGGGGGAAACTGAAGTTCACTAATTTCTTTTATTATAAAAATAAAATGAATAAAAAGTTGACTTTTGTTTATGTAGCGCAAACAAGAAATCTGGAATGTGGAATAATCAGTTTAAGCCGGTCAAATTTAGAAAAGAATAAAAAATAAATAATCTGAATTGGCTAATAAAATTATAACTGGAGCTGCTGACGCTAACATCAATTTTCTGCTTTCTGTACAGCCCATAAACTATACTTTAAAACTTACAAGCTTACAAAAAAAGAGCGTTTTATCATGTTTTCCTGCTTCTATTGACTGTAGACAGATGACTCTACGATTACAAAACAGTAAATCAAATGCTTCCCATTCGATCAAGATTAATTTAAGCACACTTTTACTTTAAAGCTCTCATGTTTACTGCTAATTTCCAAATTTTAAAACAAAAACAATAATCTGATAAAATCCTGATCCACACACAGTGCCTGAACTAAAATGAATTCTTTCAGAAATGGGGGCAAAGGAAGCACTGTAGGAATATACAATATTAAAAACTAGTGTGTCTTTTAATATTTAAAGCATGTCAATTTGTTCTGATAGCCCCCCCAGTAATCTGACCCTTTAAAGGGACAGCTCACCAAATGTTAAAAAGTTCTCCCTGGTGAGAAAAATGGAAATAATTTGGCTGACAAGAAGGAATCTAAAACTATAACTCACATGTAATATTTAGAATCACTATTTTTTTGTAAATGAAGTGGCCCGATTAAATTCAGCGTAGGAAGGCCCATTCTGAGCTAGGAAACCCAGTGTTTTCATTTTAATTTATCCAGAAATTTAAATAAAACTGCTTTATAAAAACTCTATAGTGTCAGGCTCCATCTTATGCAGCACCTTGAAAGCTGGGTTGTAACATATTACTCAAGAGAAACAACATAGTTCATATAATAACAGCAATCGGAGTATATTTGCCTGTGTAGCACAGTACATATGTTGAGCATAAGGAAAGAACTCAACAAAAAATAAGTGTTTTCCTTAAGAACAAAATGTGCACCTAAATTGGGCATCTTCACACTGAATAGACCCAAGTTGACAGAATTATGTCTTCCTGTGCCATCCGTCTGTACCATCTTCGATCCAATATTTATCTTAGGCCAATAAGAGAGGGACTGGCATCTGAAAATGCAAGATAATTATATAGGCCAAGAGAAGATATTTGTTTTTACGTCTTAAATGTGATTTTTATAGATGCTGGCAACCTGATCCAATAAATCGCTGTAGACTTGAAAGTGTGAGGCATTAAAAAACTCCCAAGTATTAAATTAATCTCTGTTAGTCGCTAATTCAAGTGTGGGCTCACACCCTGTTTCGCCCCCGGAGAGTGCCAAGTGTAAGATCATGCTAAATTGCTCTTGTCATGTGTTGAAGACACTTGGCATTCTCAGCCCAGTGTATTTTCCTTCACTGTGATCTGTGCGGTTTGTGTCCAACACAGAGCAACTTGTTGACAGAAATAGCACTTTTCTGACTACTTTTAATGTGGTTCACCAATCCACCGTGAGGGCTGAGACCGCTGTCCCATCTAAGTCTTGGCATTTGTTTCATACATCAGCTAGTGTTTAGGAACAGCCAGCACCCCTTTCCTTCATCAGTCTCTGGTTGCAAACAATACCCTGCACATTAAAAGCATTCCCAGACCTGTCAGTGAGCGCTGCCGATAATAAACTCCAATAAAAGCTGGAACCCATTATTCCCAACAGCAGGAAGGAAGCGGGAACAACAGTTGGTACACTATGCACAAGTTGACATAATGTAGCTTTATGGGCCATCTGAGTTTCTTTGTTAAAACAGTAACAGGGGACGAGTTGGAGCAGCAGATAGGAAGCGCTCATCAATGCTTGGCATGCAGTATTACCAGAGGGTAACGTGATGCTGGGAATGTTTCCTTTTCCTAGATGGGAGAAGTCGAACACTTAGATTGGCTTCACACTCCATTTTTTATGGGAGTTGTCCTGATACAATGCCTCATTGTGTAAGTCCTCATCTTCTCTCAGGAGTCTTAATTTTTTGGGAAGGTGGCCGGGGGGGCACACACACGTTTACACGTTCGTGTACATGTTTCTTATTGCTACTAAATAAAGTAAAAAGATTAAAACCAAGGCTAATCTATTCTGCACTTTTCCCTGAGCACAAAAATACGATGTAATCATAAAATGTCCTATTTTTAGGGATGCAATTTTCTGATACAGAGTACTGACCCGATCCCAGCTGGAAAAACACTGGTTACTTTATTTAAAATAAACAAATAATGCATCCATTCGAGCCTTTTGAAGAGTTTTGGTGATATTAACTATAAAATAGAAAGGTATGCAATACAGACTGTCTAAAAAAAAAGAAAAAAGAGTTTACGCTCTAGTTATGGTGACTGAAATTTGAGCATTTGATTAGTCCTGTTAATTAGCAATAATTATCTGGTATCTATAAGTGTAGCACACTAGCCAGGTTTGCAAGCTTTAATTGAAAAATATAAAGGTGACACTACACCCTATAATCCAAATACGGTCCCTTTAGCCTTTAGAAATCAACATGACAGTGACCAAAATGCTAACAATGAGGCTTCAAAACAAAAATCAATGTGTAATGTGGCTACATCCATTTTTATTTAGGTCTTTGGGTGAGTCACTTGTCCACTTTGGTGTTTTCACGATATTTATTGACAAATCAAAAAATATAGAATATTTTAAACACTTGTGCCTTCAGCCTTTCAAGTCCACAACCCCAGATTCTACTCAGGCATCTCTCTTGAATCTGTACAATGCCCGCAGCGTAAACAGTTAAACGCTTGCTCCAAATTAAAAGGGTGGAAAACAACAGTAATACACTGGTGAGTTACCTGTTTTACCAAAAGAGACCAACAGAAATTAGTTTAAGTATGGGTTTGTCAGACAATACGTCTGTCTTTCTTGCCCTGCATGAATACAAGATGAGGTTTATCAAAAATTAAATATCTTACTCAACTGGGGTAATTGAGAGGCAGCTAGACTTCCACCAGCACTATCATTAGCTGAACTATCATTACAACTGGAGCAAAGGGGACAGATGAATACACTAAATAGCTATATTTATTTCCTGACCAGAATAGCCTATTTAGTTTTTTTTTTTTAAATATTTTCTCAGTTACAGGTGACACAGTCCAGTCCAATTAGAGGGAACAGAGCCAAACGAGATATCCTTACACTTCAACAGTTCCAAAATATGTGGGATTTCCAGAGAAACAAGAAAGAGCCAACCTTTGAACCGCACAGCAGAGTACTGCAAAAAGGTTAAGTGGAAACATGTTGAAGCCGTGTGCAGAGAGGCTATCACGGCTAACCCATGCTCTCAGGCATATGTAGAATGGGAAAGATTCAGAATGCAGGGGAACTCCCAAAAGTTTCGTACCTGCACGCATCACTGGACAAGTCTAGACCAGAGAAATTATTACACACAAAGAAAGGGGGAAACAGGGGCCAACAAATGGTAGCATTAGTTGAGTAAAAAAGAGAGGAACCATTAGAGATGACTGTTCTTACATGGTGCAAGCTCACTCCCCGTATCACAATAGGTTAAAGAAGATAAAGAGTTTTGTTATTTCATTGGCCAATGACACCTTCAGATTTGCTTTTGCTGTCGTAAATGGACAGAGTAGGGAAGCCGATTACTCGTGTAGCTGAATGGGTTAACAGATGCAGAGTCTAACAATACTGTCTGCAGCCATCAGTGGTGAAACACACCAAAACATTTTTGCCCCACAGTGGGTTGTCTTGCTCCATCTGATGTCAGTATGAGTGAACGGGAACATTTTGTGCTGTTTATTCAAATCACTGTCAGTGATCTGAGAAGACCATGATTTATATTTTCTGGGGCCAAAACACAGAGAACCTTTTAAGGCTTCTCATGTTGCAATATTATTATTATAATACCTATAACTCACTCTAGATGTGGGTGTGCATGCTGACTATGTACAACAAATTATGTGAAGGGAATGGGTGGTAAAGAATTCAAGATTACAGAACAGCGCACCACAATCACAGATCAGCCACAAGCAAAATGCAGCATCACGACAATCATACCCAGACATGCTACAGCATGCGCACTGAATACACAACTTCAAACTCTTACCCAATCAGCTTCAATGCTTTTAAAGTTTTTTTCCTTATCTTTTGTTTTTTTCAGAAAAGGGAGGTGGGGGGGGGGGGGGGGGGGGGGCATTCCATACAAACATTTGTACAAACACTGAAGTCCAGTGTGTTGCCATCACTTGGTGAATTAGGGAAGAAAAAATGTATGATGCAACATAAACTACGTAAGGAATTAAAATGGTATTGCTCTCCACCTTCCCTCCCTTCCGCTCTCTGTCTTTGTCATTTCCTCCTTTCTGGTCATTTTTCCCAGCAACCCGTGGGCAGACCTATTCCGCTGTATTCCTGTCACCATGTTAGGTTAACACGTCTTTCCAAACTCCACTTCTCTGAGCTCTCCACCCCTGCTCTAAACACGATCCGCTATCACAGATAAGCCAGAAACTGATCTTCTCTTGAAATCTTGATAAGAAATTTATTTTAAGTGCTTTTATGTTTAATCTTAAGGTGGACATGACCATAACAGCAGCGTTTAGATCTTTTTTTACTGGTGTGGGTTTTTTTTAGAACTAGTCTTCGTTCTGATCTCGCCAGTCTTAGAGAACTGATTATTAGGCACCATTGCTAAGAAGATGAGGTCATTTCAGTCAGAAGAAAATCAGACAAAATCTTTGGGCTGCTTCTGACAATCATTGGTGAACTTTCCATTGTTGTCACTTGTAAAGTTGCTGATGTTAACGGTTCCAACTCTAGGCCAGTAAATTAGAGCCGCAAAATTGAGAATGGGCATCTCAAGACAAAGACTAGGAACTATTCAAGTATTCTCTGAAGATTGCCCCCAGGACTAACCCATTCTCAAATGACTGCACTTACTTATGGCACACTTATGAATTGCTGGCTTTTCTACGAGAATTTAGTCTTTGAAGGAATTGTAGTTATCTTTGGTTTTGCAAGTTTATTTTCTTTATTCAATAGCATGTTCTTTCATGATAATTCGTAGTAATGACATGTTGATTTTAATGGAACTTTCTGTTAAGAAAAATTAATTTAAAATACTTGGGGCACTTGCACTGCATTTGTGGAAAGGCAGTAAATGTGCTTCTAAATATAAATAACAGAGCATTCCTTTCCTGTTTTGGTGCAATCTCTTACAAGCATCAAGCAGTTAAGTTTGTCCATCTTTGGTCAGTAAAGGGACTCAATTATTGTGACTGTAGATGGACTTTTGCGCTAAGTAAACTGAATCAGGATACACAATGCCAAATTGGTCTCACAACGTTGAGATTGCTTAGAGCAATCTCAATCATCTGAGGTCCTTAGGAACAACAACAACAATAATAATAGTAATAATAATTATTATTGGGAGAGGGCAGATTATTGGCCAGTCATCTTAAAACATCACAAACGATTACAGGTTAATGCAATGAATCTAATATCTAATATCCAATGAAAAGCCAGAAACCAACAGGGCATTATTTTGTCAGACCATATGTCAAAATGAACATACAAAGTACAAAATATGCAAATCTAGTAACAAATACACATAATTCCAATAAAAAAAAACCTTCACCTCTTGATGGAGGTCAGACAAAGCTTCAGTCCAGATTGCTGGCTGCATTAAATGTTAGTTGTATTCAAGTGTATTACTTTTGTTTATATCTATATTGCAGTGTATTGAGGCCACCCAAATAAGCCAATTCAGTTAAGGATATTTTAGGGTGTTTTAGTCATCTCCATAGTAAAGTCAAAGTGGCGTGTTATACAGTCTCGACATGCTCGCCATAGTATCAGTAATCTCCGATAAGCCTCCTTCCCAATTAAATCTTTAGGTTAAACAGTCATGAATGTGTCAGTGTGGTTAAGTGTTGCGGTGGCAATCATAGGCCGACTTAAGATTTATCTCCATGTTGAAAGGAACAATGGCTCCCTCTGAGCCCAAAATAAACCCATTAGACTGGCAGATGACTTTCCATTGCTTTGACATACAGTAATTAGAGTCATGAAACTAGTATGAGGGCTAACATGACTGACCAGTTAAAAAACAACCCACTAAGAGTTTCAAAGCACGCTGAGGCAGGGAGCAGCCCTGGTGGCCAATTAGCAATGGTCTGGATGCTATTTAGCCTACATCTGTAGTTTCCAGTCAACCCTTGCACCCTAACAACAATATAACAGCGAACCTCAATAAATTTGTGACAGACTTTTCTCATATTCTCATGGAACTGTTCGGCTATAAATGGCTTATTTGTGGGACATGTGGCCTCTCATCATCCAGCAGGGATATTTAAAGTCTCTTTCATTCATCATCCATTGTGGTTAAAACTCTTGGAAGGGCCTTTCTTAACAATTGCAGAGGTTTGAGGATTACTTTGTTATTGCTGCCTTTGTAGTCCATGTTTGACTTGCTATACCTTCTAAAGGTGGCAAGGCTCCTAGAGTTTCCTCAAGTAAGTACAACAGTCACTAACCTCTGCCAGAGGTCTCTTTCTGTTAAAACGGAACTCAAAGTGCTGCTTGCAATGGATTGCTCGGCCACTGGGGATCTGAGTCTAACATTTAAAAGTTTTAGGTTACCTTAAAGCTATAGATATCAGATCAGCTTCCAAATTGACAAGGTTAATAATTTGAGACTCCTCTTTGAATGTTGAGATGAAAACTAAAACAAAAGTTAATGATAACGTGCTGTCCATAGCAATAAGTCAGCATTGCTATGTGGATAAAACTGACACGTTTTGGCTAGAAAATAATTTGAGACGTTTTGCCATCAGTTTTTGTGAGTACTTCATGTGACTTTTTGCTGTTTTTAACAGAGTGAAAAGTTAATCCACCCATCTAATTTTGAATGCATGAGGGATCATAAGCACTGGTGAAAACAGCACAAATTAAAAAGCCCCAAACCTCATGCTTCAAGGGTCTGTAGCTTAAGAAGATAAATGTATATTGGTCCAATAGATATGTTATTGTACAAAAAAAAGCATTTCTAAGGAGGTCAGTTGGAAACTTCTCTCAGACTTGACCCTCAGTCGTAAGAGAAGTACAATCTGTCAAGAAAAATGATTGCAAAATTATGTTTTTGGATAAAGTCACCAAACTTTTCGAATGTTTTTACGAGATTTCACTGGTGATTCTATGTACATGCAGCTTTTGAAATGGTTCATTCATTTCATCTATTTAGATACAACTTTACTCCTTAGGTTTTTAGATGAACGGTTAAAATTGAGACCATTATAAAATGTTCGACGAAATGGGACAAGCCTTTAATAAGAGTTGAATTTCTTTTCCATAAAAACATCTTTGGGTGAGTGGACATTTTGAGACTTGCTAGCACTTCACAGTAACGAGAGAGCAGGCAACGATTTAAGCATGTATTATCGTCACCTCCAAAAGGAAGTTTTAATACATGAAGTTGTGGTGATAGGTTATCTTAGGCATGCTTTCACAATGATGTGATCAGGCTAAAACCGCAGTTAAGTAGGAGCCTAATTGTCTAAAAGGAAACATTTTCACTCAAGACTTTAGAATATGTTATGCAGTTTCTAACGTGCATATAATATTACCAAACCTTACTGATCATCTACTGTGTAGCACATGCATCATGTTTTAGTCCTCCCTTTTCTTTTGCAACAACAATACATTTCTCTGTCTAAACAGAAACATGGATAATAAACCTACTCAAGGCCTGGTGACAGCAGGGAAAAACACAAGCCTAAACAGAGAAGCTAATGATACCCTTGACTGGCTGTAAACAAGAGCAATGTGTTGCTGAGACATCAGGAATTCAACCAGCCACTGACAGAGGACCTAAAATTAGCCTAATGTTTACCCCCTGGATAACAATGGCTAGAAACATAGTCCACTTGAAGTAGAACTCACAAGCACCAAGAGATATTAAGAGACAGTGTCACACAAAAATGTTTTGCTCCTTATTATAAGTGCAAAGTTATTTATTTTCATAAAAATATGTTACTCTAATGATAAGTCACAGTTTTATATATCAAAATAATATTTTTCAGATAACAATCAGTTTTAACAATCTAAATTCCCACGGCCAGACGGTAAGAGATATGAGGGGGAAATTAATGAACTCCACAGAATCGAGTTTTTTAACACTGAGAGGGGGATGTACTTACTGAAAATATAGAGGAAAAAGGAGGGAGTGGGAATCTCAGGCAGAGAAACAGACGAAGGAGGATTATGAAAGCATGAAGTGCAAAACGCAGCAAGACTATAAGTGAGAAAATAAACAAGCAGTGGGCTGCCAAGCACTGGCTCTGCGGAGGTACTTCCCCTTATGTGCACAGCTGGATTTATGAGACAGTGAGCAATACTCCCCTCACTTCTCCCAGACTCTGACACAAGCAGGGGAATTTAGCAGCTCCATGCTAGTCTGCTTCAAAAATAGCAATGGATAACTACCCAGTAGTAGCTACAGAAAAGTTTGCACATTTCCAGCTAGCCCTATTGGCATGTCTGTGTTGTGTTTACCATCATCTAATAACCCAACGCAAACATGCCAATAGAAATTACTTTTAAAGGAATCATTGTACAAGGTCAATGGTTTGATTAGTAGCAATTACCAAAGGCTGTGGAGATGACAGAATTATAGTCATATTCATTTATTTCAGAACACATTAAAAAAAAAAAAAAAAAGAAAAGAAAAAAAAAAAACGGATGCTGCACAGTAGCTGAGCATGGGCCTTATGTAGGTACTGGATCCCTGTTTGGCTTCTTCCTTTTAGGTCAGGGGTGGGCAACTCCAGGCCTTGAGGGCCGGTGTCCCTGCAGGTTTTAGATGTGTCCTTGAACCAACACAGCTGATTTAAATGGCTAAATTAGCTCCTCAACATGTCCTGAAGTTCTCCAGAGGCCTGGTAACGAACTAATCATGTGATTCAGGTGTGATGACCCAAGGTGAGATCTGAAACCTGCAGGACACCGGTCCTCGAGGCCTGGAATTGCCCACCCCAGTTTTAGGTCCTTCTCCTTGGCCTCCTCCATTACCTTTTTTTAATGTATTAGGTGTGATTGCGTTGATTGCATCCTATGTTTGGATCAAACAAAATTAATTCATCCGGTGTGTTTTGGCAAATTATTGCTGGGTTCTGTAATCATTTTTAAATTAAAAACAATAAAGCAGCACAAAAGCCAAATGGGTGCCTTGAAATTGAGAGATGATTACTCAGTTGGTTAAATATTTTTAAACAGAAAATATATTTTTGAATGTCACATACATAAACTGGGACAGTGATATCTGCTGTTACGTACAAATTAGATCTTGAATTGTTGAATGCCCCAGAAAGAACAACGCTACACTACAGTGAAAAGTTTAATGATAAAGTTTTTCTAGTGTATTGTACCCTGCTTTAGCCAGGCAAAAACATGATGACATGCACTATACAATGTGATTTACTGTGCACGAGAGACCCTAGGGTCAGAATGATATAAATTTAATCATCAGAGAGTGTATCTGTAGCTGTGTAGATGTAACCGCGCTGCCAAATTTGCTGTGGCCGTTCAGGCACGTTGTCACAATGAGGCACCCTTTTGCCATCTTGCCACAGTGCGAGTCGTTTGGCCTAATATTTTCCTTTAGTTGCCTCAGGAAGTAACAGTAAAACTAGGCTCCAATAGTTTGACCCTGGGGGATGAAATGCACAACCCTGTAAACAAGGAGCATGCCCCCGACTGCGCTCCTGATCCAACAAACCCTCTTCATCTCAGAGCCATGGGCTCTGATAACAGTGGCACAGTGGAAAATTAGTACACTGACCATAATACTTCACGGCATGCCCTGGCACCTGTGAAGCTCAGCCCACATATCAAGGCATTTGCTTGTCTCAAACTGCTCTGTAGCTATAACAGCTGTTTGGTAGTAGACATTCCATGCTCTACCTGGCTAGGTAATAATAATATTACTAATAATAATAAACTTTATTTGTACAGAACTTTATATATATATATATATATATATATATATATATTAGATAGAAAATAACATAAAAAGACAAAATATTAGACTATCCAAACACAGGAAATTAGATTGGTGTAATTATTCCACAATGTAATTTAGGAATGACATGCTAAACCAGTGACCAATCGAGCTGAGATAGAACTCCTAACTGTTTAATCAGCTTAACAATGTAAATATGAAAATTTCTACTTTTGCCATGTTTAACATACATTTTCATTTGTTTACAACTAAGTTGGCTGTTATAAGTTTATGTCAGAAAAGAAAAAACCTACAGAAAAAAATACTACAGACATTCACTCAAAAGTATGCTAATTATACAGAGTAGACTGTACAGTATGCTCTATGGGAAATTAGCTGCAACACTTCTGTTTGGAAGGAACAGCCAATGAGAAGAAAGCTGGTTTTAAGTGACAATGCCATTAAAAAAGCAAGGAAATGGGTTTCAGACAGAGCACAAATTGAGAAACTGCACCAAGGGCAGTATAGTATGATGAAATATTATTTTGAACTGTAACTCAAGCTCCTCAAGTAGGGTCCAGTATTAAAAAGCTAAAGTTAAAAAAGTTTAAACTTTAAACACTACCCATACTTTTATTCTGTTCATCTGCACACAGCGATTTAAGTGGGAGAAACATTTTATCACTCATCCCAGTGACCTAAGAAGTGATGAAACTTTTCTCCCACTGAAAATGCTACCATGCTGACAGAATCAACGTTTTGGGATTTCCTTACTTGGCTGATTGAGCACAGATCAAGACAACTTTAAACACTGCAGCTGCCATTGCCATAACTGAGGAAATAGAGCCTTTATAAACATTATCAGGATTTTTGCAGATTAGTGCAGTACAGTGATTCTTTACCATCATTACCCATTCTTTGCTCCAAGCCAGCGATCTTTGGGAAGACATAAGCAGCTTTTGTCGCTTGTATTTTAGTTTCTGAGAAATCTTTTAATGTTTGGGCGACAGAAATTTTAAACTTTCTGGTTTAATTGTGAAACCTTTAAGAATACATGTGCTGTAAAGCGCTCTTTCTGTAAAGTTACCCCATGACAGTAAGTCTGACCAAGTATTCATTTGTATCTTTCAAAATCCTTTGGGATTTACTGGAACTTACAGTGATGATGCAATTTTGTGGTGCTTTTATTAATATGCAAAACAAACAACCACACCTCATCTGAAACTACACAATGCTGATGCAATCTGTCCTTGAAAACCAGTTCTCCTGCTAGGCTCAAAACCGTTTGCAGCTGTCCACATACTTCTGTGTTGACATTGTATGGTTAAAAAAGAAAAAATGACTTCTTGGAACCATTTTCAAAGAGGAAAATTAATGACAATTAAACAAAACATGACTGAACAAATACCAAGAATGTCCAGGTAAATTTCCAGGAAGAAGAGCATTCACATGAATCTAATAAAACTTTAAATTACATTTTGTCCATCTAAAAAGAAGTACTCTCTTTATGAAAAAGGGCACATTATAAACATGGACAGTACATTTTCATTTGTTCAGACTAGCTGTCCAGTGAATCACAGATTCACAGAGATGATCAGATGTACAGATAAACAGCAAGTCAAAACAATTATAAGAAGTGTAATCACTACAACAGCTAAGGCTCAAGATCCACAGAAAATGCATAGTGTTTGTTTGCTTTTCTAAAATTTAGATGTACTATGAACTAAACCTCTCCTGGCCACTTCAGTCAATAAGGTTGTGACCATCCACCATTTGAAGAAAATGGGTCCTATATTTGACATGCAGAATTAATAAAAATGAATCAGAGGTGGATTTAGCAAATGCATGTTGTGGTGTGGAGCAGATGTGGTGATAAAGACTGTACTCACTGGAAAATTATATATATAAAAAAACCCTTTCCCTCTATTAAACATTTCACATTCTTCCATTCTACTCACTGGTAGTTCAGAGGGTTCAGGGAGAAACTCAGCATCTTCTCCAAAAATAAAATCTGGAGGCAATTCTGGATAGCGTGCATTGAAAATGATATCCCCTGCAAGAAAAGAGAAGAACGCGTTATTACTCGCTTTATTACAACAAATCTGAAATGTTTGCTTGTATTGCAGTAAGTGTTGTAAACAGCCACAATTTACCAAGGAAGTGAGTGAGCTTTGATCACATATAAGATCATTTCCATTCAGTTTTAATCAAAGTTGACTTGCTCTAAACAAATAATTAAAAAAGAAAAAAAAATGCATCAATCTTCTATATTCTGTCTGGTATTAAGAAATGAAAGTATTTTTGAAGCATTACTGAAACCAGGAAATTGTGGTGGTTGTGTGGTTTTACTAGTTGCACTAAGCACACAAAGTGCATTTAAGCTCTAGCGTCTTGTAGTTTAAGTGCCTTAAATAAGAACATTTCACATGCACCCTTGCAACCATTAAAAACCTTGGCACACCAGCACATTAGCAAAAGTTTTAAGATTATGCATTTTAATTGCATATTTAATTTAAATCCCATATCATGTACCCCATATGGTAAACCACACACTAAAAAAAACTTCAGGCAATACATCATCTTAAGTTGTTTTTTTTTTTTCTTTTGGTAAATGACAACCGGCTGAATGACAGTGCAAGCTGAATGACACATCCCATATTAAAAATAGCAATTACTTGTAATAATAACTCTATATTAAACATGTTTTGGTGCGTGATTAGCAACCTGCAACCCTGAGGCTAAAATATACAGTTCCCTTAATTCCTATGGGGACTGACTTTAAAAATGAGCCAATCCCTAGAAACTCTCATGTTAAAATGTTCAATTTTACAGGACAAATAAGAATAAACATCTTCACAGCCTGCTGCAAAACACTATTTTGAACTTTATGGTTAGTTTACCCATTTATATGGGATTTTCCTTAAACTTAAAATTGGGGCATAGCAGCTTTGATTGACAGGTGTGTTGGTATGGCCAGCTGTAGTGGATAGCTTTTGTGTTTGAGCCTTCAAATAATTTTAATGCAACTATCTGAAAGCAGTTTACTCTTCTGGCACGTGTAGTAACACATCATTAATGTAGTTGGTATTTCAGTTTTGGTGAGTGGCATTCTTCTTCTATACATGTTCTTTGGTGATTACCACTCTTAATGAGCAAAGGCAAGGCAACTTTCAAATGTACAGTAAGAAGAGAATCACTCTGCACACTCCTGTCCTATTACAATGATTACCTCAGATACCCACTGCACTCATTGTGTCACAGCTTTGCTATTCTACCGTGAAGCTACAGAAAACACCTACAAGTATACAATTAACCTTTAGACACATGAACTTAAAAAAAAACAAACTTTAAATATTACTCATATAACCAGTAGAATAAATGTAGGTGCACACAACAGCAATAAATTCTAGATTTAAAAAAAGATTATTTTTGCTTAAAGTAAAAAGGGAGAAAAACAAAATATTTCAGTAAAAAACATTATGTTTCATTTTTCTGAACTTATAGCGTTATATTCATCTTCTTTTGCCTGCTCCATTTCTAACTTTGCATGCAAACTTGCTCCACCCGAGCTGACGTCCATCTGACATACAAATCTTGCTGTTTCTCCTGGTAACTCCAAATGAAACTCTAAGCATCTTCATCTCTTCCAGCTTCCTGTCTTTTTGGCTACGTTCACACTGCAGGTCTTAATGCCCAATTCCGATTTTTTGATCAAATCCGATTTTTTTGTCTGCTTGTTCACACTACAAATAAAATGTGACAGCAAACGCGCTCTAGTGTGAACCCTCAAAGCGGCCCGCATGCGCAAAAGAAGACGTCACACACAACGTGCTCCGTTTAGACCCAGACCAAACAGTATTGTTTGACTGATGGCCCTTAATATACAGACTTTGGATTTTACGTTTCCCAATTTTTGCTTTAAGTTATTTTGTTATTTACATAATAATGTAAATAACCTAATAATTATCCTTATTGCTGTTTTAGAGAGGAGCGGTGCTTCAAAGGATAGTTGCAGATTTCTGTCAGAATCTGCAGATTATACAGTACAAATAAAATGTTCACGTTGTCTTCTCAACAGTTTCCCTAACATCTACACTGGATGGCCAGGAAGCATTCGCGATGTCTTCTCGGGCGCTTCTCCGGCACTGATAATTGGCGTCTGTCTTGTGTCACTGACGTAAAAGACGGATTTAATGCGACATGACCGTTCAAGCAGCAGTCGCTTTCTAAAACATCAGATATGTATCGGATTCAGGACCACATACGAAAGTGACCCAGATCGGATTTGAAAATATCGGATTTGTGCCGTTCACACTGACATACCATGATCGCATATGGGTCGCATAGGGTCAAAAAAAATTGGATTTGATGCGCTTTCGCCTGCAGTGTTCTGCCACGAACTCCAAACCATACATCACTGCAAGTTTTGCTTCTGTCTTGTAAAGCTTCCCTTTCAGTCTTGCAGCAATCCTTCTGTCACTCTGTCCACACCACCCTGCCTGTACTCTTCTTCACCTCTCATGGCCTGACCACTGCTTTGGATGGTTGACCCCACATATTTACTGTAAACTACATTACCATATTCAAACTCTTTGGGTTCATTATGTCTTATACATGTACTCGCCCATTTTCTGTTTAATAACTTTATTTAAAATTATTACTAACATATTGAGATAAAATTATAAAAGTATAAGCGCACACTGGAAATGGCCCTCACTGAGGGCTCACATAACAAAGCTTGGTTCACAATGTTCTTAAATTACGTTACACAACTCTATTTCTGTGCTGCAAGACGTCCTGTTCTGCTTTTTTTTTTTTTTTGTTCCACGCAGCAACAGCAAGAAGAGGCAAACACACACATGTGGAAGTATTTTTCCAGTGGAGAAGAGTCAAACGAGGAAACGAGAGGTTGTGTCGTAAACCAGCTCCAAACCACTGGAAGCTTGACAGAAAAACTGCTGGCGTGGTTCCAGAGGGAAATGGAGGTCTTGGAAGAGCAGACTTCACAGGTTATAGAGGCTTTTGTATGATGTTTTCTTCATACATCCTTAGACAGCAAGAAGAAGCTTCACTCAAACGTGACTGCATAATGCACCTTCTCTCCAAATCTTATTCAGACAGACGTTTTATTGAAGTCAGAAGGGTACAATGTGTACAACTACAAAGCAGTACCAGCCATGTCGGTCACGTGGAAGAGGCTGGGTTTATATTGATAGTGATTAGCTGTGTACAGAGTGTGCCATGCCAAGCAGATCCATAGACCAATCTGCAGCTCTGCATCTTTGATTAGACAAACCTCTTTCCTGAGGCCAAAGCACAGGAAAGTATAACAGCTGCGTGCCACGCCAGAATACCCGTGCCAGTTTTCTTGTTCTTTGTTCAGATTGCTGCTTTCTGTCTCCATTAATTTCTGTTTAACTTTAAATACAATTCAAACAAAAATGAAATATAAATGAACAAAGTGGTGAAGGTGTTAGGGGACACGGGGTCATCCATGAGAGAATAAG
The DNA here is from genome assembly GCF_057382185.1 of Mchenga conophoros. Taxonomy (NCBI): domain Eukaryota; kingdom Metazoa; phylum Chordata; class Actinopteri; order Cichliformes; family Cichlidae; genus Mchenga; species Mchenga conophoros. The sequence continues at coordinate 17,025,934 of NC_140544.1, read as the reverse complement.
GTCGAGTTGGACTATGGCAAATACTGGTCACTCTACATTCCTGTCATCACCTATGGCCGCCAACTGTGGCTAGTGAAAAAAAGAACATGATGACTGAAGATATAATCAAAGGAAAAAGGAGCTTCCTATTGACGAGCTCAGTCATGTAGGAAGACCTCAAAACAGAGGAGCTGCTGCTCCTCCATACTGAAAGAAGTCAACTGGTGGTTCTGATATCTGAGTAGGATGCCCTCTGGATGCCTCCTTAGTGACATGCATCAGGCATGTGCATTTCATGGGAGACTGAGCCAGACCAGAGACACAGTGGTGACATAACGTCTCTCAGCTGATTTGTGAATGCTTTGCTGTCCGCTCAAAAAATATGTATTTTTTTCACAACATAGTCATTTTTTCCTTCATTTTCATACTATAAGTTTCATTTTTACACACATTTTTCAAGAAGGTTCAAGAAGGAGTTTGGGTTTAAATAAAACCTTTCATACATTTCAAGTCATGCACATAATCACCAGAGGGTTACTTCATCAATCAATCAGTGATTACTCTGTTATGGCGAATTGGGTCCATGGCACAGCATTTTGGGGGAATTCTGGTGAAAAAATGTTTTGTGGACTAACGAAGCTGACATTAAATAACCTGGGAAGGAAGCCAACAACATGTATGATCTAAACATATCACTACATACCGCTATGAAAACATCATTATGACAGCAAAGTATGGTTCCAGGCTGCTTAGCTGGCTCTGGATATCGTTAACTCCCCACCATCAGCTAGAAAACTAATCCCCAGATATCTGACATTTATGCCAGAAATCATCATAGAAAGGGGACCTCTTCTGCTTATTTCTAGCCCCACAGTTTTATTCCTTACTCCACTAGAGTAGCTTTGCATGAGTCCTAGTTCAAAATAATCATTATTTCATACTGGGCATTCGCACGGCCACTTAGTTTGTCTGAAAGGAATAACCCCATCTTTATGACATCATACAGAACCGAGTGCGGAGAAAACAGTCTAAACAGTCTGTCTAGAACAGTTTAAACACAGTGTTTAATGCACAGGTTACTTGTATATACTCTGACCTGATTATCTTTAACTTTGGACATGTTTAATTTGAGCAACCAACACTGGAACCGAATAAATATCAGAGAAAATAAGGAAAAGAAAGGGCTCATTTAGTTTTTTTTCCACCTGCACTGGGACTGTTTAAACTTTCAAGCAACAGAGTAGGGTTATTTAAGAGCTGAGCTGTATATATGTGCCTTTCTGATAATTGCAAAAAATGTTTTCTACAAGGAACTTGTCAATCTGCTGCTCCTACAGCTTTTAACTTTTTTTTTTACCTCTGAAATATATGTATGTTTTTAACTTGTGATTCTCGTTACAACATGTTTTGCAGTGAACCACATCTAACAGAGCTAGAATAGCAAGATATATAGCTGCACAAGCCTCGGGGCTAACCCTGACTTTTCTGAATAAAAATGATTAAAAATCATAATTAATGACATTTCAGCATTTCAGAATATTAGACTATACAAACAAAACAGTCTAGGTATAACAAACATAGGCATTAAAATAAAGCATACCTGTATAATATATAAATGACCTCCAGTTATTTCAGTTAATAAAGTAGTGTAATCCATCCATCTGAGGGTTAAAGGGTGTGTTCAATAAAAACACAAATGCATAATTATGGGTGTGTTTGTGTATACTTGGGGCTTAAATGAAGATGACATTTTAAATCACATTTTAAAAACTGAATAATGCAGAAAACCTTGTCATGCCAAAGGATTCATGTTCAAGGTTCCTCCTATGACTTTATTTAACTTTGAAGAAGTCTATATCTTGTACCACTATGTGCCTTTATTGCTGGCTTGTTGGGGTTGCGGATATGTCATGTTTTTTTTTTTAACTTCTGTTTCTCGAGAGACAATCCTTTAACGTCACTAAAATATAAGTTAAAGCAAAACAATCCATGAGTCTAGCCGCAACATCTTTATATAGCTCATAACCATTTCTGCCAGAACAGTTCTTTTTTTGCAGATTATGCAAAATAAGAAAAACCTACTTCCTCTGTCTGGAGAAAATGTGGCCTTGCCAGGAGAACAAAATAGTAACTATGATCAAACTTAAGATGCGCACTGCGGAACTTTTTGTACATGAAATCTTGACAAATTGATAAATACAATATCAGTCTTTCCACAAATGTGGACCCCTTTTATTTATTACTAGGAGTTGCACAATAAGGGGACTCCTAATAATGCTTTGAAAACAACTCTAAAATGTGTAGGCATCTGTTCATAAGTTGATAAGTCGTCAGCCACAGCTTCACCAATCAAGCTGACATATCTGGCTTGTGTTATGTCTGTATCTTTGAAGTGGGTGAGAATATCAGCTGTAAAACCTGTTGAGAGATTTGGATCAATGTGAATGCAAAAAATATTCAAGTTATCCTGATAACTATGTTTTTTTACAAGATCTGTTACTTCAACGCATTTAATTTGTTAGGCTCCCGTAAAACTTTGGAGGCTCCAGTCACAGTCAATGCAAGCAAGCACCAATAAGTTTTGAATTTACCATCACTATCACACTGACTGATTTTCTCCCTCGGGCTCTGGGGAGAAAGCTTGTGATGTGGCGATTTGATTGAGAAGTGAGCGGCTCTTCCAGTAAACGCTCAGTGGCACAAATAGCAGCATGTTTTATTGGTGTTATTTCATTACCATCATGAGAAAAATTGCCATCTTGTTTTTGTAGTTAAGAAATTCCTGTGGTTGCCTTTGGTCTTAGTGCCTGCTCAGTAGCCGCAATTATAAAACCCACCTATGGCACTGTGTATTAAAGTGACACACAATGTTTACGAGGCAATTTTACTTGCAAGCCCAACCAAACTGACTAAAAGTCTTCCACATCATTTTAATTTCAATTAGATTTTTGGTTTTATATAATGTCAGTTCACAACAGGGGCTAAATATCACTAAAAGAGAGAACCCCAGTGACTTGATAGTGAGGAGGACAAACTCCCTTCTAACAGTTAGAGACCTCTGGCAGAACCGGACTCAGGGAGAAGCAGCCATCAGACTCCTTTTCCTCTCATCAGAGGAATGGGAGGGAAAAGAAGGGAAAATTAAGGAGCATAAAGAGAAAAACAGCAAACTTTGAGAGAGAAGAGAAACTAATGAGTAGGATTTGGAATCTCCCAATGTAACTTCAGGTAACTCTGGGTTTACTGGATTATGAAGGGGGTTCACTTCCTATTGGGCCAGGATAACTTAGGTACAGACCAGTTCTCTTCTGGAGCAGCTTATACTCAAGATAAGAGACCAAGATGTACAAAATCACTACATCAAAATACGCACTTAGCTTTCATGTTGCATCTGTTCAACTGCTCGCCAACTTAAATGTCTAATGAGCCAATCAAGGCAACAACTTGCAGGCATAGTTGAGATTGCATTCTGAATTGCAAATAAGCATCAGAATGGCAACGAAAAACCATTTAGGTGACTTTAAATGCGAAAGAGGCTCGTCTGAATATTTCACAAAATGTTACTGAGCTTTTTCCACACAACCATCACTAGGATTTATATTGGATGGTTCAGAAAAGAGAAAAAATATCCAGTGAGCAGAAATATTCTGTGCAAAAATACCTTCTTGATGACACAGTTCAAAGAAGAATGGGAAGACTGCTTTGAGGTGACAGTAAGTAACTCAAATAACCACTCATTACAACCAAGGTATGCAGAAGAGCACCTCTCAATGCATCGAACCTTGAATCAGATGGTCTACAACAGCAGACGACCACACTCCTGTCAGCTAAAAACAGGAAACTGAGGCAACAATTCATATTGGCTCAACAAAATTGGACAGTAGAAGAAACTCTTGCCTGGTCTAATGAATCTTTATTTCTGCTGCAACATTGGAACAGCAGGGTCCAAATAATTTGTGTAAACATTACAGTATGGCTCCATCCTGCCTTAAATCAACAGTTCAGGATGGTGCTGGTTGTGTAATGGTGTGAGGGATAGATTTTGGCACACGTTTGGGCCTCTTAGTACCAGGTGAACGCTACTTAAATATCACAATCTGAGTATTATTGTTCATCTCCTTGTGGCCATAGTGTACCCATCTTTCTGATGGCTCCTTGCCATTACTGTACTTAAACGGCCTCCACAGTCACCAGAACTTAATCCTATTTTTGGAATGTGGTGGCACAGGAGATTCACACCATGCATTTGCAGCCATTGTCACTGTCAAAGAATGTGTCCAGCTCCTTATTGAATCTGTCCCACTACAAGCGAGGTGTACCTAAAGTAATCAGTAAGTGAATAAAGCTTTTACTGGTAAAAGCTTTATTCATATGGAAGCAATTCACCACAACAGTCAATTAAATGGGGCTTTACTGTACAGGCAAATTTGCTGTGCCAGAGTTGCAGCTGAACCCATCTTGCACGCCATTAGAATATATAAGCAACACATTAATTTAATGTAATTACACATTACATTAATTAGTATTCAATTTTCAATGCAAAAAAATGCAATTATAGTCAGATCTTCCAGTGTTTAGTACTTTGGCACTTAAACTGCACACACATTCCTACAGGATGTTTTATATTAGAATATAGCTTACAAACTGTGCAGCCTTTCCTAACACACAGTCTCACACTGCTGCTTTGAATAGCTGGTGTTATGTGTTTAACCTCTCCAGATTTTTCTAAAATTTTTTTCCTTTTGTAAAATTCACTGCTTCTCTCTTTCTTTGTAAAACTTGCTGCTCTGCTGCCAAGAGACTTCTCCATGTTTTTGATTGGTCATACGCTGCCAATTCTGTCTTTTTCATGCAAACACTGCTCATAACTCGCAGTTACACTGGGAAACCCTGGGCTGACTTGTCGAAGTGATAACCACCCTTGTGTGACTGCTTGCCCTGATTGCTGATCTTCCAACAAGTGAATCCAGATAAGGAAGAGATGTCCTGGGTTTTTTGACCTTGCTTTGTACTTACAGTCTAAATTTGAAAAAAATGCTGAGTGAATCATGGGAAGTCTCCCTGCAGTCTAAGCATATAGCAGTTTTACAGTACCTTTATTTAGCTTATGTGCATAGATATGGTTACTTTGAAAATGATATTGATATGATATCACATATTCACTGTTATGGCCTTAAATGATGTTTCACTGCCTGTTAGACAAAAGTGCAGCTTTCAACTCTAATAACGGTTGAATTACATCTTTTTCTTTTAAATAAAACTGTTCCAGTGAAGATGTTCTCTTTCCAAAGTGCAGGCCAATTGCTCTAGACACTGAATATATTAACCTGCGCACAGATGGTGGCCTGCAAATTGAAATTATGCCAGTGGTTTAGAGTATAAAGAACACTTAAATGTTTTAAGAAATGAAGTAAAAATGGGCTAAATCATGCAATCAACAAGATTAGACTTTAATCTGCTGAATTTAAGACATTATGAATGCAACTTTCAACCCATTTCACATCCAGTTTATTAATTCTAACTCCATTTTGTACACAAAACAACTCTCACTTTTTATTTAATTTTTTTTCCTTTTGTTTTTAACGTTGATTGCAAGGAACAGACCTGATAATTATAATTATTCCACAAATGACACCCTCTTGCAACCACTCGACTGATGAAATGTTTTTTTTCGAGTAGTAATTATACAGTCAGTATTGTGCTAAAAGTCTAAATGACTGGTGTATGTAAGATTCAGTGACTGGATTAGTTTTGTAAGGGCCAAAATAGCTCAACAGAAATGCAGGAAAATCAACTTTGTTAATTTGTTTTTGTGCTGGGTTCATTGCTGTAATGGTTTTGAGTGTCACTGTTAAAGTACAGGTCTAGTATTGTCTCATTGTAACTGTCATAATGACCGATAGATGTCTTCTTTAGGGATCACATATTATAGCTTGTTCAGGGCCAATACCCACAATAAAAAATGAAATAGAAATAAAATTTGCTGTCATTCCTATCCTGCTTCATTCCTATTGATTTCTATATCTTAGTGGTAAATAATCTGGATCATTGATCACGTTATTATTGCATTTGTCCTGGAATGTGTGCTTTTGCACACTGCATTTTTATGTGTTCACAAACCGCACTGTTCTTATTCAATTATTTTTCAATGTTATAAGCTTTCATGTGACTTTTTAAGCCATTATCTACAGATGCTGAATCTGTCACTTTCACATGACAGATCACTATGCATAATAAATAAGGAGCCCTGGCCCTTAATTAAAATCAACAAATAGCAGCAATTAAAGTGACAGCATCAGAGCATCTCATGACCCTCCTACGTTTAATGAGAGGCAGAACTGCTAGTTTACACCTGCTAATTTTCTTTGTTTCTTGCCCTGCTACCATTAGCTTGGTCTATTTTCCATATTTGTGCTGATAGTTTGTATTTCTTCTTCTTACTTTATGGAGGACAGCAGCATCTGTTACAGAGCCTCTGTAAAGCAGACTGCTAGTTTTTCCTGTTAGCTTAGACATTACTACTACTCCAGATAGCTTGACTGCAAGGCACCGAGGTGTAGCCTTAGCTTAGCTTTAACTTTACGTTACAGCAACAAAGTGACAAATTATTAATTAACAGTTAAGTGTAATGGGGAAACTTTGCATGCTAGTCACTGATGAAATAGAGCACTATTACGGTGCTGTAACTTAGCAGAAGCAGATGATTGTGAGGATTATTGGAACTTTAACTGTGAATCACAACCTATACTTTTACATTTTTATATTTTTTCAATTTGTGTTTTGTCTTTTTTTAAAATCACTGTACAAACATCCATTTGTGAAGGCAACTGACTCATAGTTCCCGGTCTCAAACATCTGCACTAATGCCTCCTCAGGCTGGTTGTGTTGACAAATCTAATCATTATGATCAAAGACTAAAATAAAAAGTAAACACACCAGCCACTTCATTAGGTACACCTGTTTGTTAGCATAAATATCGGCAGCTCAATGCATTTAAGCATGCAGAAATGGTGTAGAAGACCTGGTAAAGTTACAAACATAGAATGAGTTTGAAGATGGCATGGTTCCTGCTCAAATAACCAGTTCTTCCAACCAAAATAAGTACAAGAGCACCTTGTCAACCTTCAACCAGATGGGCTACAGCAGCAGAAGACCACACCGTAGGGCTGCACGATTAATCGTTAGAAAAATCGCGATCTCGATTCATACTTATGTGCGATCTCATTTCCAAATGCCAACGATTTAAAAAAAAAAAAAAAGACAACGATTGTACTGCATTTTGATCCGGGACGTACTCTGCATGAAAACAAGCGCTCACTCTTCCTGCTCAACAAATGATAAGGGCGGAGCCTTATGGTAAATGGTAAATGGCCTGCATTTGTATAGCGCTTTTCTAGTCCATAGGACCCCAAAGCGCTTTACACTACATTCAGTCATTCACCCATTCACACACACATTCACACACTGGCGATAGCAAGCTACATTGTAGCCACAGCTGCCCTGGGGCGCACTGACAGAGGCGAGGCTGCCGGACACAGGCGCCACCGGGCCCTCTGACCACCACCAGTTATACCACGTGATACAGAAGCTGTGCCATCTGATGCTAAAATTAGCAGGGAAAAAACAACGGAGTGCACTTCAGGGATGACGAGAAAGTGACAGGAGAAAATCCGTCCCGGTCAACCACCCAAACACCAATAACGGGAACCTTATACAGCGCTTCCCTATACCCATCGAACTTCCGCAGGCACAAAAAAATTACGGAGGCTTTTACTTATCACCTGACCAAAGATATGGCTCCCATCAACACTGTGCAAAACGAGGGATTTAGGAAAATGATCAACACCCTAGACAAATGCTACACAGTGCCGTCCCGCAACTACTATTGTTGCACTACCTGCTCTATACATGCAGTGTCGAGCAACGGTGGAGACGGAATTTCAAGCAGTACAACATTTTGTAGCAACAACAAAACGTGAGACATTTGTTGTTTTATGTTTATTTATTGTTTTTATGTTCAGTTTCAACTGTTACGAAGTTGATGTGCAGTTAATAAGTGCAATAAATATTTATACTGGAAAAGAAAATCGTGAGAGAATCGTGATCTCAATTCTAAGCCAAAAAATCGTGATTCTCATTTTATGCAAAATCGTGCAGCCCTACCACACCGGGTGCCACTTTTGCTAAGAACAGCAAACTGAGGCTAGAATTCACACAGGCGCACCAAAATAGTACAACAGAAGGTTGGAAATATGTTGCCTGGTCCGATGAGTCTTATTTTCTGCTGCAACATTCAGATGGTAAAGTCAGAATTTTACATAAACACGTTTTAACGTCCATTCTGCATTCAGTTCAGGCATGTAGTGGTGATATAATGGTATAGGTGTAGTTTTTTGGCACATCTTAGAACCAATTGAGCAAGAATCCAGCTCTACGGCACACTGGAATATTGTTGATGACTATGTCAACCTTTTATGAGCACAACAATTTCAGCTATTTCAAGTTCTGTTTAATTTACTTGACCATAATAACCTTGCATGCAAACACTAAAGCGTCATTGTCAAGACAGATCTCGTTGAACTTACTCTGACCCATATTGGATGAAAGTAAATGTTTCCCCTCCAATCTTTAATTAATTTTATAACATAAAATCTAAACAAAGCAGTACTGACATAAATGCAGTTTTTTGGAATGTAATGAAACCTTCATAATCTTTACTTTTTTTTTTTTTTAAGTAAACTTTTTTTACTTTAAAAAAAAACTTTGTTTGCTATTAGTTCATCACTTTCACACAGGCCAAAAATTAAGCAAGATTTCAAGCTTCTGAAGAACCTTAGCTGACTCCAAGTTCTTTATCTCACTGCTACTGCTTTATGACTTAATATGGCAAAGCAATGTTTGCTTTCCTAAAATGAATTTATCAAAACCCAACAATAAGAACAACCTATCAGCTTACTGTCAGAAGCAGAGACTGAACTCTTGTGACTAATCTGAAAATGCCAAATATGACTGTGAATCATTTACTTACATTTAAGGGTTTCTCCAGCATAGGGAATATGGAGTTTAAAGCGATCACAACAGGGACCAGGCGTCAGAGATGTACATCTGAACATGAGGGAAGATGAAAACACAGACATTCAAATCAAGTAATCAGTTAACATCAGGGATTTTTTTAGGATCAGTATAGAGATAAAACAAATATATTGCTGTTTAGGAAGAGTTTGATTATTTTTTTGACACTTTATCTTTATAGAAACAACACATACATTATTCACATTTTTACACAGTCTTGATCAAAAGTTTAAGACCACTTGAAAAATGGCAAAAATCATATTTTGCATGGTTGGATCTTAACAAAGTTCCAAGTAGAGCTTCAATATGCAACAAGAAGAAAAGGAAGGAAGACAAAACATTTTTTTGAGCATGCAATTTATTGAAAACAACACTTAAAATGAAACAGGCCGTTTTACAGGCAATCAAAAGTTTAGGACCACATGCCTTAAAAGCAAAAATCTCTCATTTCTTCTTGTTGCGTGTTGAAACTCTACTTGGGACCTTGTTAAGATCCAACCATGCGAGTTTGTTGGGGAAGAACTTGATCAACCTGCCAGTCCTGACCAAAACCTGATAGAACACCTTTGGCATCAATTAGAGCAGAGACTGTGAGCCAGGTGATCTCATTCAACATCAGTGTCTGACCTCACAAATATACTTCTGGAAGAATGGTCAAAAACTCCCATAAACACACTCCTAAACCATGTGGAAAGCCTTCCCAGAAGAGTTGAAGCTCTAAAGGGTGGGTCGAAATCATATTAAAAACTATGGATTAGGAAAGGGATGCCACACAAGTTCATATGCGTATGAAGGCAGACAAGCAATATACTTTTGCCAATATAGTGCATATGTGCACATGCAGATCTCAAATTAAAATGAATACAGAACAATTCTGAAATTACATATTATCTTAAGTCTAGTATTAAAAACTCATTAGTATAAGTTAAGCAGACAATTATTCTGCAGTGAAAACTCCACAAAACAGTATTTAATACTTTTCTTTTAGTAAAGCAAATCTCTTTGGATTTGGGGCTGTTTGTGACACAAAACAAAGAATCTTAGGCACTCTTTTTGGCTCACCGGGCCTAAAATGGACCCTGTGCATTCCCATGAAATAATCAATGTTCACTTAGTTCTCCAAGCTTTCTGAAGATCTTCCAAAGTTGAACAGTATCTGGTCTCAGTGGAAGGGTGGTTGTAAAGAATAAGTTCAAAAGCAAGGCAAACAGTGAGAAAATGCTGAGGTATGCCAAATTACACAAAAGCTGAACTGAATATTACTGACAACAGGTCCTATGGTGTAATGTATCCAAATTTGATCCTGGCAATGATATTTAACACACTGCCAAGGCAGGATAAGCACACCTGGAAAATGGAAAGCTCAGTCATGGATTGGCAACCCAAGAGCTCAGACCTCAACATTGTTGAAGCAGTGCTGGATCATCTTGACAGAAAACAAAAGGTAGCCAACATCCAGAGAAGAGCCTTGAATGTCTTTTAAGAAGCCCAGATAACTATTCTTGGGAACTGCTTACAGAAATTACGAGAAAGCTTGCCCAAGAGATTTCAGAATAGAGCTGGTCATACCAAATATTGACTTTCAAACTCATTAGAACATCACAGACAGTTTCCCCCCTTATAGACTGTATTTCCATGTATGCTTGCAGATGCTTTAATAGATCACTGCAACCATTTCCCATTTTATGAGCAACATATTAAAAAAAGTATAGTGGCGAAAAAATCTTTGCAAAAACCTTGTGGGTTGGTCCAAAACCTTTGTACAGTACTGTAACAATATTTGTCATTTAGCTCCTTTTTTCTTACAGAGATCATTTGTGTAACATGTGATTAGTCCTCACCCAGTTTTGAGATCTGTGACACGGAGGCAGTTTGTGGAATCAAGCCCCACACGGCCATTCCTCACCACACTGCACAGCAGGGGACGCAGCTCAGGTGAGATCCGGTGCAGTGCGACTTCAGGGGACATATTGTTCATTTTACCCACTGTGAGCAGTCTGTAGAGACACGATAACAGTATAGAAATGCTTTGAATTATTTTATTAAAAAGCTAATTAACACAGTAGAAAGATTAAATATTAGTATTTGGTATCGATCTGCTGCCAGTTGTTTTACCCTGTTAGAATTCTAACAAAACATAGGTCCGAATTTGTTTTTCAACGATTAACCTTAGGTCAGCCAAACCTCATCCAGTCTCTTCAACCTGCTCCCTACTTTTCTTTAGATCCAGTGAAACACAGTGAATCTCCTTCTGATCTTCTACATCTGCGCTTTCTCCCCATAAAGCCATAGTGCTACTCACTGATTACCACCTTTCTTCTTAACCTAGGTTTAACAACACTTTCCCATAGCTTCATGGTATGAAGCTACAGAGACATTGGCTTTATGCCTCTGTAGTTGCTACAGATCTGCACAATACCCTTGTTCTGTACCAGTATACTCAGATGTCTCTCACCATCCAAGACTGTGTTCAGCCATCTGGTTAACAAGTCCACTGCCCTCACTCAGAGATATAGCCATACCTCCACAGGTATGTCATCTAGACTAGCCACTTTCAACACTTCATTCTTTTCATAGCTAACCTTACTTCCTCCTTATTATTTCTCTGCACTTCCCGATTACCAACTGTCCTTCATTTGTCAACATCTACAAAGTAAAATTGAGCCTTGTAATCAACGAAGTAGTATAAATAAAGACAATTGTTTCATTATTATCCTTTTTAAACTACAAACTTTAACTATGATTAAATATGCATTTTTTCATCATAATTTAAAAAAAAAAAACTATTTCCCCCTTTCCATATAAGTCAAAGGCAATAAATACATATATCGAAAGTTTTTTTTCACTCCCTATAGCTTTCCAAAAATGCAATATCGCTGGCTTTACTTTTCAGCTATCATTTCCTGGTATTATAGAAATGTTTTCCCCTTCCTGTTTTAAAATTGCTACCTTTCTATCCAACTTTTTCTGAAAAATACAGATTTTAAGAGAAGAATAAAGCACAGTAACACAATATCCACAAAACATTTCTTAAAAGTTTAGTGTTAATATAAAAACATTAGAAGGAAGCTGGTTTAGTTGCAACACTGGAAGCTTCCTTTCGCACTATAAGCACACATGGAAAACACATATTACATATAATGTTGTAACATTTTAACGTTCTAATTTGGTGATACATTGAATGCGTTAAGGGTAAATTAGTGTTTATGCCACAGTTTGTAATTCAGATGCTCATAGGTTTGGCATCGTTAGCCACTGTTAGCTTAGCTCATACTTATGCGTCAAATTAACACGATTTAAACGTATAGCGTCCTCAAAACCTCCCCTGCCCATTTCCGTCCATTTCAATACAGCCTGCGGCGGGTGTGTGAGTACCTGAGAGAGATAGAAGTCTTTAAATTTCAGGGTAAAGTCCAATGTTTACTTCATACTCTGATCAATTTCCCCGGTTCATATTGTTATTGGGTCCTTGTGATAGCCCCACAGTTAGGTGCCTCTCATAATGCCTGTGGGTAAATTTACTTTCATTCTCTTGCAGGAGCCGAATTTCCTCGTGATATATTACCTATGGCGCGGTTTTGTTTGGTATTTTTATATCTTAACGCTGTCAAATAAATCTAAACGTTTATTCATTAATAAAATGACAGTGGTTGATCTGGCAATAGCGATAACGCCAGGGACCTGTCACCGTGCACTTTGACCTTGGACTTTAAGTAGTGGGTATTCAGTTTTACAATCCGCAGGAGATTATTTGAATTCCAGGTAATTTAACACACTTCATTTTACTTTGGAGGTTGTCTAATTGATCCGGGTCATGATCTTTTAGTTTTTTGATCGGTTTATTCCTCAAATACTTGAGGTGTCAGAGTATTTGGCTGCATATGTAATGACATGTACTAAGAGTTTACAGTACACCAATAATACAAGATATTTGGGCTTGTACACGACATTACCATATGCTAAAATGGATAAAGAGAACAATTAACAAGTAAGTACAGTAAAGTACGTGCATTTCTAATATGTGAATAAATTACCATAAAAGAAAAGATTTTATGATACTGAGCTTTTAAAAGATTAAGGTTGACTTAATGGTTCTTTTAGTTATTTTCCTAAGCTTGAGTTATACTGGATCATTGAATTTGATACCAGTTTTAAACCATTATTCATGATATACTTGGATCAGCTACAACTATTAAAATCACCTACCTAAAAATTATCTTCCCTCTCCACCACCATTACAACTGCCATCATCACCGAGGCCTAGATATAGGATCTCTGGAGGGCTCCTACAGTTTTTGAGATTGAGACTTGCGAACAGATTGTAGGGTTTTCAGTTCTGGATCGTGGGAGCTGCAGATTTTGTCAAGCCCTTCAGAGCCTTTTGTGTTCCTCCAGCAGTTCTTGAGCAGGTTTTGCTAAACGTATAGGGATGGATTCAGCTTGTTCCAGTTTCAGTCCGATGCAGATACTTTGACTTAAGGCAGCGATACCATTGTTAAAATAAAAATGATTTCTGCTTTTTTTAATATAGCAAATTTCATTACACATAAACTCAATATATTTACCATAAAAGCTAAAAACTATGTAAGTCGACAATGTCTTGAGGGGATAAAAACAACAAAATAAAATACTAGTTAACACACATGTGCGCATATACACACACAGACACAGCTGTCAAGTGCAAACCTACAAGAATAAAAAAGTTTTAAGTATGTTTTTCAGTGTAGACACAGATATAATTGATCTCAGTTTAGCAGGAAGCTAGTTACAAAGAACAGGATTACAGTAACAATAATATTAATATTAATAATTCAGGGAACCATTAAAAGATGTCCTGAGATGTCTAACAAGGTTTTAGACACTGATCAAGTCAGAGATGTTCCACTGAGTAATCATCACTTTGACTGACGCTGGAAATTATCCTTTTTTTATATGCAAGTACACACTGATTTCCTAACTTTATAAAATAAAATGTAAGAAATGTACCAAAGATAATACATTACAGCAGGATAAAAAATAATTAAAATATTCATATCTAGTCTCCTATCAGTTCATTGTGAGAACTATTTCTTCAGACTGCTGTCATTTATATTCAATGTACTCTAGTTTATCCTTTCCTGGTCTCACAGTTTCACTGAGTCCACCTCCTTCGACTGCTCCTTACACACACATTGGGCTGACAAGAAACGTGCGATGTGAAAATATATTAATGGAGTGAAACAAAACGTCACCGGTGTTACTGTAAGTGCAGTAAAAGCTTCCAAACAACAACAGAAGATAACAACAGTGACAGCGAGTAAGCTAAGAAAATATTCTTGGAAGTTTTTAGTAATTTCTGCTCTCTTGACCACAGTTTGTGGTTAAACTAAAAGCTTTTGCAAATATCAAAATGAAAAATGTTGATGTAGGTAGAGTCCAATGCTTCCAAGCTGCTGAGGCTTTGTTGTCATCTTCCTCCATCCTATGTTAGTCTTCCCACCAGTTATCAGTGCACTGCTTCCATCAGATGGTGAATTAAACACAGAACAATATAGAACTCAATTAAGTGGATCAGTCATAGTCCATCTTATTGTCACTGATATGCAATTTAAATATTGGATCAGTGCAAAGTATAATCAAACACAGTCAATCTTTTTTAATACATTTCCAGCAGTGTATTTCACAATCCACTTACAACACCATTGTGCGTGTTCTCCGCAACAAACAAGCAGACCTACTCTGAATTACAGTTTTTAAAGAAAATGTTTGTTTTGTTGCTTATTAAACAAAGCCGACTGCAATACTTCTATATATGTAACAGGCTACCATTGGCTGATAATATTAGTCATTTGATATATTGGTTGATTATTGTCTTTGAAGTTGACCTTTATCTCGAGCTTGAACGATATGGTAAAAAATACACTACATACACCCCCACTAATATTTGGTTAAATATGCTTTAGCAAGTTGCACCTCAACCAAATGCTTTTGGTAGCCATCAACAAGCTTCTGGCATAATTTAAAGATAATCCTCAAGGCTTCATTTTTGGCTCCAAGAGACCTTTCCAACTCGTGTAAATTTACAATTCTTCTTCTTAGAGCTTCACAGACTTCTGAGATCTTCATAAAGTTACCATGATATCCATGCTCATGAACCATGAACTTTTGACCAAAACTGTATAACCTGGTGTAATTTGCTGGGGATGGATTGGAGGAATTTCTAGCCTATCACAATAGGAGCTCGCTGCTCCTGCATTTTTTTTTTGCCCTCCACTTACTGATTTTTAGCAGGGCAACTTTAAATGGTCTGTTTTGCAAACAGCACTAAAATAAAAATGGAAATTCAATGCCAGCACTCCTGCCGCAGTAGAAATGACACCACATATGGTGGGTCATCCTGGCCCCTTTCCAAATCTGCATTGATCCATGCATGACTATTAATTTACCATCAAGCTCCAACAGTGACTCCAACCAAGTTCCAACTACTGCTAGCTAAATAAAAAAAAAAAAGAAGAAAAGCATTCAGATTAGCAGGTCATTATATTATATAGAAGCCTCAACAAAAAAGATCTACAAATATTAATACTAAGGTTCAAGGTTGGCTAATAAGTACCTCTCTTCAAGGGTACAGCCCTTTATTTTAGCTTTAGTGACAAGCTGTTGTAACACTAAAAGTGCAGTAAAGGTTTTTGGTTTCTGAGAGTGTATTTAGCATGGAGTGAACATGTGAAAGACCTGAAATATGTCATTTCTTGTGCAAACAGAACAACCCTAACTTGCAAAATAAAAATGAAAGGTGATCACAAAGGCATAGAAATTATATCAGTGCACCGGGCGAGACCGTATGAGGGCAGTTTTGTCTGATTCACCACTGGGAATTTCCACCTTCCTGGGAGTGATTCACAGTCAGTCTCAAAGCATCCAGAAAAAACAGCCCCCCCCCAAGAAATATGTTGAGCCAAAGTACTCTGGTGAAATTGTTTACTAGTTCAACTCTCAGCTTGAAGTTGGTCTAACTTAAGTGGTTAGGAGGTTATGACACCGGGAATTGAAATAAAAAAAATGCAGCTAGCGTTTGTGTGTGGGTAGAGCTGGAAAAAGTGTCTATAATCTGAACGTATCTGAACATTTGTTATACAGATATAGTCATATCATTGCCATAAAAATAGTTTCCAGTTAAGCCAGACACTGGGAAGAATGCAGGCTCACAAGGGTTTTTACAGTTGATCCAAAAGTTTTTTCTTTGGGATTTTGTTTGCAGTTCAGTCTAAAACCAGAGTTAACAAAGTGCAGACTTTGTATCATTTTATGCAACCTGACACACAGTTACAAGACAAGAGTGCAATATTATACCTTTAATCATCTATAGGTTCATGTAGTGTGTTAATAATATAGCAAAACAGACAGAACTTTCAGTTTTATCTCTTATATTAGCTTGGATTTCTAAACTATTTACTAGCAAAAAAATGGAATATTACCCGCAAAACACAAAGCATCGTCCTCCATAGCTGAAAACTGAAGCCAACACAGAAACACCAAAAGCTGAAGTTTCTTCTAATGGTTACTGGAAGCTGATTTTAAAACTTAGTTAATCTCCATAGACTCACATATGCAATTTTAAAAGAGAAATAACAAATTTATAGCCTACTACAAAAAGCAGTCGTTATCTCTATAGCTAATTTCCTTCTTCATGGCAGCTGTACGTAGAGTGATTTTTTTTATAACTCAACTGCTCAGATTTTGGTAAAGCTTAAAATTGAGGGTGCTGTCACTGAGAAGTGGCTGTATCTGCTAAGGCCCCAGTCACACAGGCCTAGACCAGTCAGCAACCACCAGTTTCTAGAGAAAATGTGTATTACTCAACTGTTTGCCTAGTGGTCCCTGGAGGTTGTTGGCATATGCCAAATGACATCGGTTACAAAAGAGGAGCACTTGTTGTGATTGCTTTGGTTGTTAGCAGATTGTCTAAGTCACCCATAGTTTGCATGGTGCAGACCTTTCTGCAAATATTGCCATTTACTCTCTGAAGTGTACAAAATGTGCAGGTTTTATTTTGAAGGTGAATACTGACCATTCTGTGTTATACTTTCCACAGTTCCACTACCACTTGGCAAGTATTTTACAAGAGTTTGCAGGCATGTCGGTGTCTGTTGTGCAACCTCATAGTGACCAAAGCAATCAAAGATGTTTTTGAATCTACACTTTTTACCTCTTTCCAACCAATTTCAAACTAGTGACTACCAGCAAACTCCAGTAACTGGAACGTGCATTTTTCCCCTGTGTCCCATTTTTGCCAGATTGTTGCTGATTAGCCTCAAGACCTGTGTGACTGAGACCTAACTGTCTTCTAGGTTTTCACCTTAGCTAATTGTCACGAACAGTTAGGGATCTCTAGACCATGCTTGGGACTGCTGGTGCCTTTTTGAGTATTTTATTTATAATTATCTGAAAAATAATTACAGTAACATGATTTATTGTGTGGCTATTTTTACCAGCAGATGGTCTATTCCAGGGGTCGGCAACATGCGGCTCCGGAGCCGCATGTTGCTCTTTAGTCCTTATAGTGCGGCTCCGTGTGGTTTGGGAAAATAAATTAGAAGTATTTAGCTGAAGTGTATTTTATTTATGTTAGTTATTTTTTAACTTGTAGTTCTAAATTGGAAGATTATTGTGATATTGAAATATAAAAATAAAATTATATTCTATTATTTTTTCATCGCTCTAAATAAGCGTCACACTCGCGGAAGCCGGTGTACCCGCCGAAACGCCGTGCATATATCAAGACTTTCAGCCTCAGGTAGGCCAATTATGGACCTTCGGATCCACATTATGTCACCACCGTGAACTATGTTAAAAACAAACACCGCTCACGCCTCACAGATGACAGCGTACAGTCCTGGGTAAAGATGTAAGTGACTTCGTACAGCCCCGATTTGCAGACGCTGTGCGCAGAGGTTCAGGAGCAGAGGTCCCATTATAAAGATATCACGGTAGAACCGATGATGTTTCCATCAACATGCTTTTCAGCATCTCTTTATTGACCACTTTTCACACACGGTTGCTGCAGGCATACAGCCGGCTGTAGCTTTTCAGCTCACAGCCCGACAACACAACAGCATAGAGAGCACAGACGTTAAGGTGGCGAGGCGTGATTGCGGGTGTCGCTCAGGTGCGTCCGCCTCCCCTGCAGCGGCGCTGCAGACCACGCCCCGCTACACACATTAACCAGGTAAAATACATATTTAGGCAGAATTTTGCAAATATATATTTTTCATTTTTTTGCAGCATAGTGCTTTTTTTCCAATTATTTTTTAAAAGTCAGGTCAAGGCTCCAAAAGCCCAAAGGCGATATAAGGGTGGCGGCTCACAACAGTTTTTGTTTGCTACATGGATCATTTTAGTTCAGCTGGGTGTCTTTCCTTTTCTTATATTTCTTTAAGAGTTCAAAATGTGTTAATTACATAAATAATTTTCTCTGTAACATTTCATGGATTTCATAAGCAACACACTTTAGTTGTTCACACAAAGCATAAGGTAAAAAAACAATATATACAGTGTTATCTTCATTTTAGATGTCAAAATGTATTTGCGGCTCCCAGTGTTTTCTTTTGCGTGGAAACCGGGTCCAAATGGCTCTTTGGGTGTTAAATGTTGCTGACCCCTGGTCTATTCTCTTGTTTTGGTAAATGAAGTTCTAGGATTTTATTTGGATGTTACTTATTAGCATTTGACCATTCGACAAATTAGCATTTGTCTGCATCTGTAGATGCAGTTTGTAAACCAAGCTAGCAAGCATCAGCATATTGCTTTGTATCCCACCTTCTTGTCCACATATTGTCATTCCAAGATGCAATAAACCAACATGGTGGCTGCAAAAATGCTAACACTGCTTCCAGAAAAATAACAATCTGCATCCTTCTTTCAAACACAGTCTGCGCTTAAAACAGCATGCATCATATTATTTTTAAAAAAGTGTTTAATATGTGTGAACCTCAATCACATGCTGGCTACACGCTAAAGTATCACTCATAAAAAAAATTTAAAAACTGCAGGTCTAAAATTGTATCACATTGTGCATGCGACTTTAATTACACTGTTTGTAGTGTTTAACATGCCCTTTCCTTAATGTGCTTTTTTTTTTTTTAACACATTTTGCAACACCTTTTTATAGCAAACGCTTAATATAAATGAAGTTTCTCACATTGGTCTGCTGAGCATCATAGCTCAGCTCAAGTTTAACTAGTAAGTGAGAATTTTGAAAGGGGTTCCCTGCTAATTCAAGTGGTCAGACAATGCAGTTCTTCACTGTAGTGAAGTTCTTGATGCCTGCAGAGAGAAGACACTATTCTGCAAGATGTGGGAGAGAGAATTGAGCCATCCTACAGCCAGCGGCCAAGCTTTCCAAGTCTTCCACTGCCTAGGAAGAGATTTGAAGAGATTAACACACTAGCATTAGCTCCGATACAAGCAGAGGATTGAATTAATTAAAGACTTTGCTGTGCTGCGGTGCATTCACATGGTGTAGCATTGAAACTGTCGCCACCCCACCCCCAGTAAGACTGGAATTTGTCCAACTCAGCCAGCCATGAATGCTCTATTTTTACCTTCTTCCTTGTTTCACTCAAGCTCATGCTAATGTGAGAGATAAATAAAATCAAGTGATTTTTGTTTGGAGGCTGTTGAGAAACTAGTTTACATATTTTGCCTGAAATGCCCCCATCAAGCTGCGGCTAAAGTCCTTCTGTCTGTTTTTTGAATGTTGTGAAATTCATTGAACAGTTAATTTAAATTGAGAAAGGGCAATTGTTCCTGTTGTAATAATACAACCGTATGTGTTTGTGTGGCTTTTAATCAACAGATCATGACTGAGAAGGTCTTTGATATTGTGGTGGTTGGCTCCTGTATGACTGACTTGGTGAGGTAAGTAGATTTAGTCCATTATTTAACTTTAAATCTGGTAAATCGATGATAGCATGTGAAACAAGTTGTTCCACTGACAATGATTATAAATCATCTTAAAATTTTATGAGAAGGCTAAATCTGGGTGCAGGAAACGCCTCTGCTTCCTCAGGTGGACCCAACAGGAAACAGCACATTACCATGTTAGGAAACTAATTTCAAAAATGTTCAGCAGACTTTGTCAAATTTGTGTCAAGTCCCGATGTGGCTTTGCTTATTAGTTAGAATTGTGGTCAGAGGTTTATGTAAGTGCATCTCATGGATGAACGTCATTGTAATTTTGGTCTTTTGATGATTTCTTTGAACTTTTCCAGGGTGGAATTAATAAGGAGCATACCCTTTAATGCCTGAAAAAAAACCAAGTATAAAAATATATATACAGGCTCACATGGTTAGAATATAATTTATTTTTTGATAGCTATCAACAAGCTTCTGGTTTAATTCTGGCTGGATATCTGACCACTCTTCTTGGCAGAACTGATCATGCAAATTGGTTGGTTTCCTGGCATGGATCCAGCATTTAGGCACAGTACACAATCAATAAATATATATGGCTTTAGGAAGACCATTCCAGAAGCTTAATGTTAGCCTGCTTAATCAACTTGTTTCACTGTGGACAGTAATGCTGGTGTTTCAGCAGTTTCCAGTTCATGGCAGGCTTAAGCTGTGGTGGTTTCTGGGTTGTTCCTGAACATCCTAACCAATTTCCTCTCACCTAAATGTAACAATTTGGGTCTTGTTCTAGACTTTGGCAAAGTGGTGACACATCTGTAACTTGTACTTATGAAACTTGGTTGAACTGATGACCTTGAAATCTGCGGTTGAATAGAAACAGCTACAAGAGACATTCCCAACTTGTGTAAATCTACAACTTACTTTCTTAAATCTTCAGTTTATTGGACTTTCCCATTGTTCTGAGTCAGTCAAGTGGGTGCTGTCAACCTAATTTATATGTTCATATTAAACAAGGGCAACAGGTCAAATAATCAGGTAAACAGATGGAAAGGTAATATCATTGTGAAGAGTGAAGCACTTCAGACTTCAGAATGATATGCTAAGGTGAGTTTTGGCTTTCTTGCCCATAAGTCTGCTTTGGATGACATAAATTTCGTCATCAGATAATGAGTGTGGACTTTGGGCAGATGTCGGTGTATCAGCTTCACATTTGCCTTCTGGGCAGACTTCAAGCTGATTTCATGACAGCATAACGTAAATAACTTCTGAGGGCAACAGCCAGTATTGGTGGGTCACAGCAATGGTCTCATATAAAAAGCCAAGACAAAACAAAGACTTTGAAAACAAGACTTCCTGTTCTGCATGCAAGTCTTTTAGTGCAGTCTGATTATGATTGCAGACAAAGTCTGAAAAACTGAGTTGTATCAGATTATAGCCAAAGATTTCAAGATTGTGTTTCATCCATTGCATTCCTGTTTTCCACGGTTAATCTGCCTGCAGCCTGTTCAAACGTCAGTGCTACTCCATTAACAAATGGAAACCAAGACCCAGGTTTCCTACAGATTGTGCATATTTAAATGCATATAACTGTTTACATAAATTTGTTTTGAAGCTGTAAATCTGCCACCATTATCAGTGTAAACTGTAAAAGCTCAGGCTTAGCAACAGTAACTCAGAGGATGCACCTCAGAAAACAGTCAATTGTCTTTGCTTGTTTCCCTTTATTATTATTAACCACTGCAGCCAGCCTTTTCCTCCAGGGATTTTATTTTGACATGCACGCCTGATGGAAAATATGGCATAAGGGCTTAGGGGTGTTTTCCATCAGCCTGAAATGGTCTGCAAAGTCTTCCTACACTGGAATAGAGGAAGTGTTCTAAAGTTAGACAATGCTGCTGCATTTTCAGTATTTGTCCTAAAAGCCCCCTGAGTTACAGGAAACATCAGCAGTGTGCGTGTGTTTGGCTCAACGGCTTTCAGGCCATTAGGCAGTAATAAAGGGCAGGCTCCAGGTTCTAATCCGTCTATTAGATTGCAAAACACGTTCATATTGGACTGAAGAATGCTGCCATCAGCTTTCATGGCATTTTTAAAAACACATGATTTTTTTAAGTGAATCAAAATTAAAAAAAAAAAATAGACAGCAGAGAACTGAATTAAATGGAAATAATTTAAATTATTGAGCAAAAAGTTGTAGGCTGATGTTTTAGTTTTGTACGCCTACCCTTTCCCAGCATTTTTGTAACTACAATTTTTGAAAAGACCAGTAAAAGTAATAAATTAAAAACAAGGAAATAAACAAGATAAAAACAAATGTTCAGTAAACAATGGTTATCATACCTCATTTTGTTTAGCTCTTGATTTTTAGCTTGTCAGTTGGTACATAAAAAGCGAATCTATTAGTCTAAGATATACAAATGATTAAAGCGCACGTTTTATGTTACTGTTATTTGTAAGTAGATGTTTTTTTTTAAATCTTGGACTTTACAAGTCCAGCTTTGAATGATTCACAGTTCAAAATAATCCTTATTTATTGTATGGTGCTTCCTTAGAGAATTCAAAGGCCTTTATATTCCAAATCTAAGTCATGTACAATAACCAACAAGAGACCGGTGATGTATAAAGTCTTATGGAGGCGCTAGATTGTGTAAACGCAATATTCTTGTAGCATCTCTTGCATTTTCTTCAGCACAGAGGACGGCCTGTTTTCATGAAAAATCGGTTGGAACTTCTCTAATTTAAATGAGACAATGTGTGGCAAGAAGTGTCATTTGTGCTTTTACAATGATTCGTAATTGATGAATATCTTTCCAGCTTTATCAAAATTAAAAACTCCCTGGCACATCCAAAGAGTCTCACACGAATGCTTTGTCTCATCATTATATATTCTGATGAGTTTTAAAGTCATTCTCTTTCATTTGTGTTTGCAGTAAAAAATGCTGTAGGGGTGAAGCAATAAGATCAGCTAGAAAAGAGAGCATCTAACTGGGCCCTGTGCTGTGAAGCAGGTTCAGCATACCCAGAATATCTTTTGCTTATCTGGCTTCACTTACTCGAACCAATCAGGTTAAGCGATCATAAAAAGCTAAATTTTACCACCTCAATAAGTGAACATAGGGTCCACCTCAGGTCTGCCTCTGGTTTTACAACAGAAAGGAAACTAAAATGCTGAAAAATATGACGAGATTAAACATATTGTACTGAAAGCAACAAAGCTGCTGCAGACAAAGCAGCAGAGTGTGCCGCGTGAGAGAGTGTGAGAAAGGAGAAAAGTATGGAAATAAAAATGCTCTATGAACGTGTGAGCACTTGACGACAAAAGAAAAGTTGGAAAAAATGTCAACTGTGTAAGTTAATGCTAAAGTGAATCTATATTTCCTACTGATGCTCTTTTTGAAGGACAAAAACTTGATTTAATCTCTTAATATGCACTCACTGAAGTCCGGGTGATCTTCCAGGAGTAGTGACTCTATTTTGCAGTATTCTGAATTATTCAGTAGGCAGTGATTACATGCTTGTCAGTCTTTTACCTCGAACACAATCTGCCCTTGAGTAGGTTAGGTCTGCAGTGTAAGTTACCATGGTGATGTGAACCACCTGCATAGCAGAGAAAACTCTGGGTTAAACCCTGAAGTTCCATGGAGAGGACCAAATCCTGCTGTGTCGTATAGACCTGCAAACACAAATGACAGATTGGTTGAAATGTGTGTAGTAAATAGATTAATAATGTTTATGATGACTTAGTTTCATACAACTTGGATCATAGAGAAGCAGACAGAAATTATGGATGCATGTATTAGCCTGAATTATGCATTACAAACTTGATGGTCAACCAAATTATGAGTTTCCACAAATCAAAATCGCTATTTATCCCTTCCTCTAATTGGCATCATTTTACAAACAAATGAAGGCTTTTAAAGCATTCTGAATCCTAGGTTCACATGTACATACAGTATGCTCATGTTTATTAGGAACATTCATCACTGTAATAATACATATGTGACCAAAAATAAAGAAAATCAGAGTATGTCCACTTAATTTCTGGTCTAAAAGGTGGGACCATCTGATGGTAAATTCAAGTCAAACTGTGCAGATGATCTGGTATAATTCCTGCTTGCTAAAATGTCAGCGTTGCATCATCCTCGTACGTGGTGAAATTTGTTGAGCCAAGTAGGATCCATTCCCACAATCATTAGTCATCAACTGCAGCACAATGGGTTAGTTTGAAATAATTTGTCATCCTCTTTTACCAGAACCTTTGCAAGCAAATGACACAATCTCAAAAGGCATATAAATCAGCTGTGATGGCAAAAGTCTCAGTGGGCTCCAGCCAACTAAATGTCTTCCTCTCAGCGTGAAGAAGTGTGGAGATCGCGCAACAGTTTGTGTCATGCTGCGTCTTTTATATTTTTATGTGAAAAACATATATGACTGACAGGTGAGGGGAGCAATAACTGTCATGACTGTCACCTGCATGCCAACGACTGAAGCTCTGAATAAACAACAAACAAAATATGAGCTGCAGAAAAAGTTTCATAGCAGCTTTGCACAAAGTTGTCGCTTGACTGTCCACACTTATCAGAAACACATGCCTTCTCCTACTGCGAGTTTTTTTGGGAAAGGAAAGGCACTTTTTGGTTGCTCATTACCAATTCAAGCAGTGACTTTCTGCTTTGAAGGGCAGGAGATGTCAATTAAGGCTCTAATAAGCTAATGGGAAATGGCCTGTTTTTGGTGGCAGGGAGTGTGTGTGTGTGTGCGCGTGTGTGTGTGGTGGGGCTTTTTTGGATGGAGATCAGAATGTGGATAGGGGAATACATTTGCAGCCCTTCAAAGTGATATGCATGACTTTGAAGTTAGAAATCCAGTTGTCTTGAACAGCCAGTGTTTGGGTGGCAGTACAATTAACTGACAGACAGCAGAGGCGCACACGCACACACACGCTCCTTTTCTTTTTGCTTCTGCCATATAAACACCCAAATGTAAGGCAGATTTCTGCAGTGTTTAGTTTCAAATGCATCCATCAGGCTGTGCATGTTGTTAGGCAGTAAAAGGTTGTGTTTGATTGGCTGCAATCTGCAGCGCACAGAGAAGAGGTGCAGAGCGGTTCAGGTTTTGAACCCATTGTCAAAGCCATACAGTGCCCCCTACAGCTCACTGAGGTATTGTTATTATTTTTTATTTTAGCTTCCATTTTTAGGCTATTTAGATCAAATTGCTTTCATAAGGGTGAAGTGGCCAAGGTAGAAACCATACAAATTCAAAACATATTAGAAGCGTAACAAATATAATGTAAGATACAAGATATACAACATGATGGTCTAAAACCTGCCACAAGAGATACTCTTAAATACACAATATGCCCTCTTCAATACATTTATTATGATTCTTTTAAATTTAACAACACAAGTAACCATAATCCAAGGTTCAAATCCAAGCTTAGATTTTTATGAAAAATATTGCATGTGCAAGGTGAGTAATAAAAAAAATGCTGTTTTCCCTTATATATCATAACCTGGAATAAAAAGCATGTTAGACTGCTAACTTATCCAGCATTGCTTTATGGATAAAAATGTAACAGTGCTTTTTCCTGTGAGCAGTCACTAATGCCTAACTAAGTAAGAAACTTTGCAGTTGTAAAGGAAAAAAGAGATTCACAGTAGACTGAATCACCACTCTGTAAAAATGATATCACCAAAAACAATTATCGGCAGGAAAGGAGCTTTTTTTGAGGAGTTATTCTAAGGAGACAGAAGCCTGAGTATCCTAACATTTTCATGGATTAAATCCAAAATACACCACATGTCTCGTCCTTTCAAAACAAATTATATGGTTTCTTTATTGTTTTTACAAGGGCTCATGTAAATCATGTATTGTAAATTTTATGCTGAACTTCTTACATTTTTGCCCGGGTAAGTAGCGTCTATTTATATTATAAAAAAAAGAAAATAAAACCAAAACAGCACCAAAAACTGAATTAAAATCCAAATTCAGAATACAACTGTAATAAGTTGGGTTATCTTTTTTGTTTTTTAAATGACTCATTCAGTCAGTTAACTGCCAAATTGGTCTGACAAAAGGTTTTGGTGATCATTATCTAAGATATTCAAATTCAAATTCAAATTTTATTCGTCACGTACACAGTCATACACAGTACGATATGTAGTGAAATGCTTGGACAATGGATATGACAGGATACACTTAATCTCAAAAGTTGGAAAATCCCTGTTCTCTGCAGCCAAAACAGTAAAACAACAACAACGAAAAACCTTAATAAAAATAGGGTAGCACTATAAAATACAATATGAGCAAAAAGTAAAGCAAAAAGGGAAATACTCAAGTTAAAGCTGAAAGAACTGAATACAATAAAATAACTAAAAAACATAGAATGACTTGAAGTAAATGAATAAAAACTGTTTAATAAATGTAGTAGAAACTTAGATGTGTAATTCAATAACTCTGTTGCTTTCGTGATAGTAGGAATTTAAAGAAGATGTCCTAAAAAACTGAATATAGTACAATAACATTGCTTCATAAAATAAAACAAAAAAAAAAAAGCTGACACTCGGACTGAACGAGAACAAACACAACTACAAACCATGCAGATTGGATTTTTGGTTGTTTTATGCCTTTAGCTTTAGATATCATTTTATCATGGTGATCAATTTGGGTATTTTATATACAGTCATATGGAAATGAATGTACGGCATCTTTTATTTCAGTAGCTTATAGAATCACCTTGAACAGCAATATCTTGAAGTTATCTTTTTATGTATGACTTTACTATTGTTCTCACATCATTTTGGGGGACGTTTGGCCAACACCTCTCAATGCTACTTTAGTTAAAAAGATGCCTGGGTATTTTTCCATTCACAGCTCCTTTAGAATCCCATCACAGCACTTTGGTTGGATTGAGGTTTGCACTTTTAATTGGGCCATGGCAACAACTTGATTCTCTTTTTCAGCTGTTCTGTTATAGATTTGCTGCTGTCGATTCAATTTCTGCAAGGTACCCAGGTCCTGTGGCTGCAAAACAACACCAAATTATCACCCCACCACCACTGTGCTTGACAGATAGTATGAGGTGTTTGTGCTGATAAGCTGTGCTATTTGTTTTTGCAAATGTGCCATTGGACTTTATGGCCAAACATCTCCATTTTAGTCTCATATGTCCAAAGGACATTATTCCACAAGTCTTGTGGTTTGTTTAGATGCAACTTTCTACACTTAAGCTGCCTTGCTGTGTTCTTTTACAGAGAGGAGGTTTTCTACTGGCAACCCTTTCAAACAAGCCATAATTGTTCAGTCTTTCTATAAATGTACTGTCATAGTCTCATAAACTTTAACATATAACATGCTAACAGAGGCCTGTAAACTCTAAGATATAGCTCTTTAGATTTTTTGTTACTCTAAGCATCCACTCTGGGGAAGATCAGCAGCTGTCCTGAATGTTTTCCTCCTGTAAATAATCTTTTTCACATAGAGCGATGGATGTTACATTGTTTGGCATGGCCTTGTAACCTTTGCCTTATTTCTTGGTGGGCAGCAGCAACTGAAAATCATTGGTGATATCTTCCTCCTTGAAAACACCAGACCTGCAACACTTAATACATTTCTGTGAAAACAGTAAGAATGTACTTCATTTCTTAGCAGTCTTGGAGTTACTGAGAAATAATATATATTACATTACAGTTTTTTGTAAGTAATACTTAATGACTCCCTGAAGAAAGTCATTTGTCACACTTCTCATTGTTAACAGTTAATAAAATCACAAATCTCTACCTTAATGAAGACATGCATACAATCTTTCTTGGAGTGTTTAAGCATTAACACAAAGCTGTAACACACAGCAAAGTTGAAAGCCCAAAGACGCTTCAAATTGATCGCTCTAGCTTTTAATGGTAGAAACGGATGCTTCTTTACTACAAACCTGAGTGCTTATTGTTGCTTTTGTTACTTGCTGAAGAACAAGCTCCACTGGGCTGGAGGTCAGCAAGCACTCAGCTTTTAACATCACTCATCACTCTGTGCAAAAGGCTCGAGCCAACCTTCATGTCTTTAATTTTGCTTAAAAAATAGGAGAAATTAAAGAGCCGTACTACTTCAGCCAGCTCTGCCTGTTTCCCCTCCTTAAGGATGGGTTCTTGATAGGCATTCTCCACTGAAACCATTTCTTATGAGGCTTCAGTGCCATAGGAATCTCTCAGGTCTGTGTCAGGCCTTGAGAACATTTTTTCAATACTGTTCATCTGCTGTAGATATTTTTTAGTACTGCTACTTATTATGCCCTCCACTTCTCCACTTCCCTGAATTTTTTAAGAACACATTGCACACCAGGCAGAGGTATGCTAAATGTTCAGTTCTTAGTAGCTGTAGATACAACTAAAGGAATGGGAACAACATATATGTTTTTTGTGATATTCTGCTAGTAACAAATTGCTTAAAGACCTTCAGAAACCCTGGAGAGTTCTTGCTTTAAAATAGTGTGGCTTCTTGGAAGCCAAATATAACAAAATGATGGGTAAGGCCTACACAGGAATAAAACGATGTACATTTAATGTTTAAGCTAAGAATATGAGATGAGGAAAAACATATGTATTGCTAAACTTTAGACATTCTAGCAAATCATCATAAAGGTTAATTTTATTATTTGTATTTCCCGTGTTCTGAAATTGTTGGTTTGCCAAGCCTGATATAGACCACCACGTAAAAAATGGCATCACACATGTGACTCCAACAAATGGTGTGACCACACAAATATAAACACCCACGTATACTCACACACTGCACCTCTTGTTGGTGGAGCATTTCGCCATGTCCATGTAAGGTATGCTGTCCTCACTCAGCCTGTTCTTTGTTAAATCTGCTCACCTTGTTCTGATTTACTGGAACGTCAGCTAAAAGGACCTTTGTGGACAAGGAGAATTATATAAGATGAGCACATAATATTATCCTCTGAGCCATGCGTGAACTTGGAAAAACAACCACTTGTCTGAGTCATAATAAGAGCTGAAGGTCATTACACTTCAGTTAAAATGTTTATTATGTTTAATACAACCACCCAATATCCACTGTTCTGTAGTTTAATAAAGTTTCAATTAATAAAAATGAAAGCATGACCTCCCTCATCCTATTTTGCAAGTTCACTTTGGAAGTTGTGCTTGGAACTGGAAAGACATTTCTAACTTTCCCCAGAAAACCCCCCAGAAAAATCTAAACAAAAACATCATATCAGCTTGTTTTTGTCCATGTCTGCTTCCCCCCTGTTGCTCACCAGCAGCTGAGAAATGACTTTAATGGAGATGGAGGGAGAGGGAAATGAGGGCCAGCCTGAAAGCAAACACTTCACGTCACTGCACACCTGCTTTTGGCCTCTTGGTTCCGTGGGAGAAAATGCACTAAGGTTGCACTTTAGCACATAACCGCCCTGTTTGTTTGGTACACTCACCGCAGACAACAATAGCTAAGTGTCTCTCTGGGCTTGAACAGGCGTGGGTGGGTTTATTTAGGAATTTGGAAATCTGTTTATCTTACCTGTCACTCATCCGGCTTCAGGTGGCTGTCGGCCAAATGTGGAGTAAGACCGTCATCCACAATAGTTAGGCTCATTACTTATTTATTCATTTTTTTAACAGTTTTTGGAAAGCCAAATTGGCACTTTGTCACTAACATCAGTTTCCTGAATGTTTTGATTAAAAATGAAATTTGGGCATTGATAAGGGACCTTTGTAGGAAGGATGCGGATTAATGCTCTTCCACACAGCCTTTAAACCGTTCAACACAACAAGAAATGTTAGCCATTTCACTAGCTACACCACAGTATGACTCAGTATTATTGCAAAAATAACTGCATGTTATAGATGCCTGTTGCCACTGTTAAGTCATCCATCTGTTTAAGCTTTGACTTTAGCTTTGTAACCATCACCATCTCAACACAACAACACAGGGTCAACAGAGAGACATGGATACCTGTTAATTAGTGCTATATAACGGATTAATAAAAACCAAAGATTTCTCCCAACAAAACTGGAAATCTTAGACATCTGTTAGTACAGTTAGAAAGTAATATTATTTGTCAGGCAACTGCATCCAAAATGCACCAACACTACAGTCATGGTATAGCGGACCAGTTCAGTGACTCTAGTTAACAGAGGTGAAGCCTTACAGAGTCCGAAGCGATAAATAAAAGTAGCTCTAATCCTAAAAATGCAAACCTTAATAAAATGTAAATGCATGAGTTATTGAAAGAAACCATCAATCATGGACTTTTTACGAAGGAAGAAATTAACTGTAGAGACCAAAACTACTTTTGTAGCAGGCTTTAAACATGTTAAGTTTTAGTCAACAAAATTCAGAAAAAGTCTGGTATGTTTGTTTATTTACTACAATCTGACATTTTTATTTGCCTCTACCATCTTGTGCCATCCCTTTAAATATTATTGTTGTAACTCTATTGTAAGACTTGCACAAAATGCGCTTTCAATGCAGCTATTTCACTATGGAGTTATTACATTTATTTTAAAGTGTTGTGTTTTGTGTTGTAGTTTTGCCATGCATACCATACATATCAGTTTTTTGGTAACTTAGAATAATTATAGGGGGTTATTTATCAGGGGCAAAGTTTAAGAAATTCCAACTGGTAATACAGCAAAAACAAAACACTGTAAAGGAGGCTGACTCACAGTCATTTAGACGTCTTGGTCTCTGTAATTATTTGCATCACATCTCCATGAAACTGTCTAAATAAAACTATGGGGATTTCTGTATTTTGTATGCTACTCTGGTCTTCCACAAATGCCTCTTTGGACACTTTTTATTTATGCTTTCCCCTTGCTCCAACTGGCTCCAGAGCCTAGTTCTTTTATAGGTTACATCTGTTAGGAAAAGTTTTCTCTCTCACCACTGTCACCAGGTGCTGCTCCTACAGTATCACTGAGTTTCAATTATGTTTTAAAGCACCCTATGATGACTCTTGCATTGCTTTGGTACTAGAATTTAGAGTGGACTTTTATTTTTGCTCACTTCCAGCTCCTTATTTTTATTCCTGTGTTCTAATTAGAGTAGCTTTGAGTGATTCACACTTCGAAATAATCCTTATTGTTCTATTATTGCATCTTGCTACAGCCCCTCAGTTCATCCAGTCTGAAAAAAGCCCTTTTAGATCCTCTCCCTTTGAAGGTCACTCTCCCTTTAAGCCAGATGTCTTCTGATTGGCTGCCCCTGGTATGTGCAACATTTGAACAGGAGGTGGGTGGGGCATCTGTGTGCCTTAGATGACCTTATAAGGGCAATGTTCCCAGTGACAGTGTACAGAGCCAGGAGGAAAAAAAACTGTGTGAAATTAATGGTGCATTCCTGAATTAGTCTGAAATTCCATGTTCCCAGTTGAAATTTTGTGGAACGCCCCCTGAACTCAGGTTTCCCACTCGGAAAGTCAGAGCAGACTCACAATGCATCAATTTAGGAATGATGGCACCCCTGAATGTAAACAGTAGTAGAACTGTACACTTCTGCTTATCCTTATCATCTGTGATACATTATATAAATATGGATATAGGTACATAGATATTGCAAGGTTTTGCAAGCAACAAGTTAGCTTGGCTGTCTGACATCAGGAGACAGCTTGCCTGGGCTTAAGGTGTGTTTTGATTTGGTAATCTATGCAAATAAAACAAAGTCTCTGAATGGCACATTGCGGTTCAGAGGTGGTTTTCTGTCAAACTGTTTCTGGGATTTTCTTTTGCCACTGTGAGCTGTGAAACCTCGCGGTGAGCCTCTGTGCTACCAAAACAAACTGTCTTAATGGCAGATGACATGACTGCCTCCCTTTTCTTTCTAGCTTCTGTATTGTAATGCTGACTTTGTGATTTTTTTCTTTCTGCCTTTTTTGCCTTTAGGCACAAAAAAAAATCACACTTCTGGGTTTTTGACACTTGATTAAAATGTGTCAGTGTCAGTGCTGTTCTTATTCAAGAGTTGCATGGTGCTGACACAGGTGGGAAACTTTTTAAAAACAGCTTCTGCTTCTACTTCTGACTGTGTTATGTTTTTGCACTCTGGTCAACTGATTTAGCCTCCTTAAAGAGGTGTGTGTGTGTGTGTGTGTGTGTGTGTGTGTGTGTGTGTGTGTGTGTGTGTGTAAATGTGTGTGTTTTATGTGTTAAACCTTTGTTCTGTTTCCTTCTTACCACGTTTTAGCCTGACTGACCTTACATCCAGTTATAGCCTGGGGTATGTCAGTTGTTTTCACACGGTTGTGCAAAAACAGCAGCATTTAGAACAACCTCTAGTGTTTGCCACCGGCTTCTCAGTTACTGGAAATCCTGGGATTGAGTGAACTTACTGTAACAGCACACCTGCCACAAACACGCTGACATACACACACAAACGCGCACAAAGGCACGAAAAAGAGCAACAACAGGGAGGAAAACAAGTTTATGACAACATTTTGCCACCCGCAAACCCTTTGGCCTCAGTCCAGCACTGCCCAGAGCTAAACCGCAGAGTCCTGACATACAACATGAAGCTGTCTGCTGTCTATGCACTGTTACTCATTACCCATTCTGGCTCTGTGATTGGAAGAATTAGGGCACAGACAGCTCCTCCTGAGGGCACCCACCTGTGGCATATCAACCTCGAGGGCAGGGGCTGGACTTGACCAAATCTCATGACTCAGGCGTTACGTGCACAGCCAGTGTCAAGTTGAGACATCTGTGGGATTCAATGGTTGCATCATTTGCAAATTTGGAGACACTTGTATTGGCACATCTGGCTGAATGTCTAGGTACAAAAGTACATTTTAAATCTATAAAGCAAGTTTCTTTTTGAAAAAAGACAGGGAAAAAACACTGAAGGAAACAAGTTTCCATTCATTCCAGCAATGTTTGCATTAAGTTGACCTCTCAGTGAAAGACCTTCAAAAGATATAATCCTCAGCAGACTCCACAAAAAAACTTTGTTTGTGTGGTTTTGCACGCTTTGCAGTGATAAATAAATAGCTTAACTAGGGAAGGATTTGAGCCCTGAAGGGTTTTCTTCACATTTTGACACTCGCAGTGCCAAACAAAACATTTTTTTTAACTTTGATGGAAGGTTTTCCAACTGTTATGTGCAGTATGAAGAGATGAAAAAAACCAACCAAAGCATTCCTTCAAGTAGAGGAATCCTTCATTTTTTATTTTCCCAATCCCATGAGGGGTTTCTCTTTGTAAATACTATAGTTACACACTGTGTTTTCTCTCAGCAAGGCACCAAGGCTACCCAAAGCAGGGGAAACCATCCATGGTCACAAGTTCTTCATCGGTTTTGGAGGAAAGGGGGCCAACCAGTGCATACAGGCTGCCAGACTTGGAGTCAAAACTGCTATGGTCTGCAAGGTATGGCACCCCAGTCAAAGTTTGGAGTTTTTGTTGGATTTTAGCATTAATATGTGTTCTCTCTTTTTAAAAAGAAACACTTTTTCTTGTCCACCCTTTGGCTCGTCCACATCTTACTCAGTGCAGATAATCAGCCATCAGCTACCAAAGCCCACCAACTATTTAACAACTCTTCAAAACCTTTTAGCTTCGTTCACACTTCAGTCATTTCACTCCATCGACTCTCCATCCTTCATTTTCTCTTGATCAATACCGTACCACATGCATACGCCCACCTACACTTGCGCGCCTTCAAACAAGCTTATTCCCATATCGTGCAACCCTGAGTCTCCAATCAGTAAGCTCAGCATGGCCTTTCAACCTGAGCACTAAAGCACCAAAGCCCCACCTCTGTCAGAACAAAGAGGCCCGATCGATAACAACCCAGTGCGGGAGGAGCTCTCCGGGCATGGGGAGAACCCAAAAATAGACACCCGGGCTTGTCAAAAACAGCCAAGATGGAAGGCCGCTCTTCAAAGAGAATGGGGCCAAGCAGCCAATACCATCCCAACCCATCATCACAGGCAGTTAGAAGTGCCCGCATTTTGGCACGTTTTTTGGAAAGCGTGGGTTCGAAGTAAGCGCCTCGGGGCAAGGTGGGGACCCCTTCTACAACCCAAAGTAGCTACAGATGTGGACATCCCAGAGCGGATCAGGGGAAGAGGGGCAGGAGGGAAAGAAAACGAAAGCGAGGTGGGCATGAAGAGGCGTGAAGGCGGGGTTATCGTGTCTTCAAGGCTTGGCGCAGCTGGTCGTGTGTTTGCGCGTGTGTGCGTTTGTTGACTTTTGTGTGTTCGTTTTTGCACATCTTCGGCGGCGGCACCATGCCAGTATGCTGGCAGGGCACACGAAAATCCAGCCCAACAGAGATTTGAGTATACCACTTTTCAAAAGTTGCCGCTAACCAAGTCTGACCCAGCTTGACACTCTCTTTGTTGTAATCGTTTTGCCTTCAATCTTTTCTAGGTTGGAAAAGACTTCTTTGGAGACAATTACATCCAGAATTTCAAGGACAACGGCGTCCACACAGGTAAGAAAGAGGGTTTTTCCACGTTGCGTGCCAAATTGGTTTCCATTTTCATGGTGCATTGCAATAAGTTCACATTCAGAGCCAACCTTTTTCAGTCTGCATTTTGCCAATTCTTTTCAAGGTTTTTTGGATACACTGGCAAGTTCTCCCTATTGTTAAATCATTTGGCTTTGTTAATACTGAAGCTACTGAAGTTCTGCTCTGAGTTCTGACAGTTGGTAGGGTTTCTATTTTAACATTTTACTTGCCAGAGGTATGTATGGTGAATATTCCATTTTGCAGGAACAAACAAATACTTTCATTCTCTGTTGCAGAATTTGTGAAGCAGAGCTCTGATGCAGTCACAGGAGCTGCCTCCATCACTGTCGACGATGCAGGTAAATTCTACCGCTAACCTACAGCCTCGCTCACATGGCCTCCTCTATGTACAGCCTAGAGTGCATGGGGGCCTGTGAGTGCACTGTTTTTTTTAATACACACACAGGACAGCTCAGCCCACTGAGTCACTACTGCTATAACACCTGTTTATAGTCATAAAAACACTTGGACGAAACCAGCGTCAAGCCCTCCCGAGTATCCACCAGGAACGCAAAGATGTATCAGCTGATATCAAATGATAAAGGATGCCTTTTACCAATGTTCATGGCCAGTATGTATATTTTGTGAGTTCAAATATTTTGCAATGAAGAGATGAAAAACTTTATATAGGGAAGATTTCTTTGTTTCCCTGGCACAAAAAGGGGATTAACCTGAACTAAAAAAAAGTTATTTTAAACTGTGGTGTCAGTTTTAGACTTGAATTTCACTACATATGCATCTGTGATGTCCACACAATAAGATGTATGGACAGTTGTGTGTTTAACTGTGAGCCTTTCCACATGGGGAGCAATTTCTGTTGAAAACGGTGAGGATATTAAAAACATCTATGAGAGGCGAGGTAGTAGGTGAGGCTGAAAGTGGCACTTTAGTGTTTAAAATGTCTATTAAATCAATATCATGCGTTTAGCTATTTAAGGATGTGATGAGTAATAAAAATATATTTTTTAAAAAACAACTGAATATCAGAGATTCAAAAAAATTTGAATTTGAATTTGAGATCACGTTTGTAACAGGTAACAAAACAAAACAAAAAAAACCCCCTCAAATTACAGTGTACTTAGAAATGATGCGAAATTAAATAACAATATCAAGGAAATGCCTTTAGTTTTAATGTAAATGGAGTGTTGTCTACATAAAATAAAAATAAAATATTTTATATGAAAATATAAAATAGTAATTTAATAATATATCATTTTTAATAATAATAATAATAATAATAATAATAGAGATTATGTTTTTCGGCTGATGCCGTGATGTCTGCCTTAGGCATCTCTGCTTAGACCGCTGTCCCCATTACACAGACAAGTGGTAGAAAATAGGTGGATGGATGAATATCATCATGATATCTTTGATCACTTAATTCAGTCATTTAAAAAAAAAAAAGCTTCAACATAATTTTTAGAGATTATAGCATACTTTAATATTATCACATGAAATTCTTTAGTTTGTGTTTCATCCTGTGAGATTTAAGTCATCATTGGTGATCTCCCAAACCCTACCCTCACGCTGTCCGAATGTGCATTTTTTTATTTTTTTTATTTTGAAAAAATATGTAGAAATTTGAGTTTTTAATATTAAAAATATTAAAAAATTATTATTAATCAAAAGAAAATAAAAACATACATATAATACAAAACTATAATACAATTAATTATTTATTAAAGATTATAATTTAAAACAATTTTACCTCTTGACCATCACATCAGATGTGCTTTTGCACCAAAGTTTTTGCTTGTTACATGTTTTTTACTCGTAGATATTTTTTTTTTCAAGGAAATAACAGGTTCAGAATCCCTAAGGAAATTATGTTAACTTCATACTGTTGTTTGTTTCCATTTACACACAGCCTAAAAGACTCACGCTTAGGGACTTAATTATTTATTTTTCCAATTCCTTTGTTGTGGTTAACGCTAGTCCTCTCATTTATTCATGTTCAGTCTTTCTCTACCACCCCGGCTTTTTTACAGTCTCGCTGTTTTAAAATTGAATATGGATTAACCAAATGACTCGCATGGACTGTCTAAAATGCCTCAGTGGGGTTCCTAAAGTTCATAGACTTGGCCAAATGAAAAAATGGCCATTTCCGGTGCAAAGACAAACAATTTCCCTTTAACTTATTTTAGTTCCTAGAAATCCCATACATGGCACATCTCTATTGCTGCCGTCTTGTTCAGGGAACTGAGTATGGGTTTTGCGTCATTCTTATATTAAATGACAAACTCTGTTCTGCTTTTGGATATTCCAATGAAGGGAACACTACAAGAAAGGGAACAGGGAATAAAATTTCACAAGTAAGAAGTTGTTTTACAGTATTTTACAGTTACATGTTACACTAGCTAATACTTTCTTTGACTATCCTTACACTTTTACTGACAAGACATTGAGCTATATTACATAGACAGAATTATAATATTAATTTGTGAAAATTTTATTATAGAACTGATACTACTGAGATTCATGTTACTTTATTTGTTTCGGTAGATAGATTTGGTTTGCAGAGTTGAGTCATCTGTCCTTACATGCACAATTTTGAAAACACAGACAGAAATAAAATACAACACTCTGCCAAAAAATGAAATCATACAAGATGTACAAGCTAAGATTTGTTCCTCTGAATGATGTCTGCTGAAACAAAGTTATTTTTACACTGTGTTGTTCTACATTAAGCCTTTCCAGAAGGAAGAAACTGAAACTCACTCTAAAAAGAGTGTGAGCTGTCAAGTAAAATCAAACCAGCTAACTGCTGTAACTGTCTGGTATGTGGTGTCCAGCTGTCGCTCACCAATCAGCATAATTTGACTGAGTGAATTTCAGATTCAATTAAAAAAAGTGTGATAAAATCATGGACATAACCACTGTGAATTCTCCCACTGGTTTTAAACCTCAACATTAGTCTTTTACCCTTTGCCATGTTGGTTTTTGAGCCACGAATGACTATCTGTGGATGAGACAGTGGCCTCCTAAATTATTGGTTAGCATGTTTCATCCATAAACTGTGCAGGTGTAACAAACACATACATACCAACTATTTTGAACATAATAAAATTCACTAATTTCACACACTTTTATAGACAGCCTCAAGTGGCCATTAAAGCAACTGAAGTTTTTGTTAACTTAGTGTTAACTATCAGCTTTGGAAACTGCTGCTTGAAAGAAAAAATAGGGTCTTCATATGGAAGTCTACTCAAATATGTCAGAAACCTATTTCTCCTGTTTGCTAATGGTCTCACACTTTGCTTCAAAGTTCAGTTTGAACTGTTAAAATAAGTATTTAGATAAAACTTGCATTTTAAATGTAACTGGATCTTATTTCAGGTGGTTGAAAAGTAATGAAAAAAATCTGTGAATTATTATCATTTTTAACTATGTAGAGAACAGTGCCTCCAAAGGAATACATGCATTAGGAAGCTCAGATACACCTGAGCAATGTGGTAGATGTTTTGATGCTTATTTCCAACTGATAGCAGCAACCAGGGCAGTATCTATATTTATATATTTGTCTTGAAATACACTCCAAAGCATCCTAGTCTCAGGGAGAAGTTCCTGCGGTGGAAAATCATTGCTGCTTAGAAAACAGAAATATTTCCTGTCTTTGTAGGCCAAAGTTTAAAAACTGAAATTTACATTTCATTCTTCTCATGTCATGGCATATTGATGATTTTGAAAATTCCAGTGGAGTCTCACATGTCTCTATGTTCGTTCACGGACAGGTGAGAATGCCATTGTAATTGTGGCCGGTGCCAACATGCTGCTGGGTGCAGAGGAGCTACAGGAAGCTCTCCCAGCCATCAGCCACACAAAAGTCCTGGTATGCCAGCTGGAGATCAGTCCACAGACGTCCCTGCAGGCGATGTGCATGGCTCGCGACAACAAAGGTGAGCCAGTATATCCTCCTCACATGTTTCTGAAGTCAGAAAGTAAATCATTTACCGAGCACCTTTTGCATGCTGAGATTTCAAAGATTTGGAAATCCTCAGTACACGTTTACTCAGTATGATGTATCCATACAGAACAAAGAGTAAACCTATAGTAACACAATAGTCATAAAACCTCTCCCCAAAACAAAAAACAGAGGGTGTGGTTATTGTGGACTCATGTTGTTAGAATAGATCCTGGTAGTCCAAAGAAATATCAAAATGTCTGTGGAATCTTCTCAAACTACTTGTGCAATCCAATCCACTTCACAGAGGCCATCTGTGTGCTCGCTATGTTCCAAACCTTCATAATTTTGCCAAAAATATGACTATATAACCGCTTCTGTCCTAATCCTCATTCATGACCATGTTGAGCCTCTGGTCATACTTGGCTAAGCTGAGGTTTCACACAAGCCTCCTTTCATGCATTCACTGGAAAAAAAAAGATTGGAGAAAAAAAAAGGGAGAAAATTTAGTCAGGTAGTAATAATTAGTTGCTCTCATTGTTTATTATTAGAATCTGTTCCAGCTGCTGTGATTTTAAACAGACCGCAACCCAGAGGAAAAATTTCCTGGTTACAAAAGGAAGCTAAGATATTACAGAAATGGGCCCCACACGCATTTGAGTCTCAGAAGTAGCAAGCAGAGGCAGCGATGACATATATCTTCACTTTCTGTTGTTGTGTATAAAAATTAGTTGTAACTGAGAGCTTTCTAGTTACAGCCCTGCAGAGCTTTCAACAGTGTTAACCACTGAGCCACCGTGTCTTTCAGCAGGAAAATGCCAAAACATTATCCAGCAGCAGGGCTCCGTAGCAAGAGTCCAGTTGCATCCAGGCTTTTCAACAACTGAAAGGATTTAGAGCATTATGACCACAAAGACATGACAATTATTGAGCTTGACTTTAAAATTACATCGACTGGTTTCCCAAAGAGTGCCCCAAAAATGTAATAGCTGTTAAAGACTTAAAACTGCTGAATATGAAAATTGTCTGAATTTTTCAATTTTATGACTGCTGGGATAGGTTCTTAACCCCCCACCCGTGATGCAGAGAAGGTGGAGATATATGAATGCAGGAATGGAT
The DNA here is from genome assembly GCF_057382185.1 of Mchenga conophoros. Classification (NCBI taxonomy): domain Eukaryota; kingdom Metazoa; phylum Chordata; class Actinopteri; order Cichliformes; family Cichlidae; genus Mchenga; species Mchenga conophoros. The sequence goes on along the minus strand of NC_140544.1, from coordinate 16,986,447 downwards.
GGATGGAAATATAAGATTTAACTTGCTTGTTCCACAGCGATAGATGTCACTGACTCTACTTAGCATTCATGCTGATTTTATGACTGGTAGTCATTTGTGGTAACGCTATATTCTATGACAAAAACATGGAAAAACAAAAATGGACCTCATATCATGACTCACCGGAAGACGTGTCTGTTATTTCTTCCCATTCCTCTCCCTTTCTGTCTGTGCTTTGGCTTGTTGTGGATAGTTAGACACTATCTGAAATCCCCTTCTCCTACACAATTATGATATCAGAACTGGGGAGGAAAGTATTGCGAGCAAAACCATTTGAATCTTTTCCACTAGTATTCAGCTCTGTCTATGATGACTTTTTGTCTCATTCTCAAGGGCTTTCTTTCAAAACAGAAACTTTTTTGCCTTCACATGTGGTTGAGAGGTAATAGTTTCAAAGGTTTCCCTTTCTTTAAGGGAACTCTAAAGCAACTGATTTATGAAGCTCAAGTAATTACCTCACAGCACAGTTGCATAATCTCGTTTTAAATGTGGTTTAATCAATCCTTTATGTACCTTTAGATCATCGCTTTGGCTTGATAATCTGTTGCACAATGTCTTCTTTGTAGGCTAGAAAAACACAGTAGAGACAGCTCAAATCCTTCCAAATCTGTCATGTGACTTTGCTGTTTGTATCCCACAATCTCTCCTTAGAAAGAGGCTTCCCACTGACTTTTATCACTTTAGCAAGTTGAGCATGAGAACTTGACAAAAGCATCTTTTCACCAGAGTCGCTGCTGCTTCCCCCAATCTACATTCACCATCGCATGCGCACACACATTTGTAGAGCAGGTTTCGTGCTGTCCGGCATCGACAAAAGCCCTATTTTAGGCCACCGCCCTCCCTCTCTCCCTCCCTCCCTCCACCTTTCTTTCATAACCAGGTTACCGAGCTAATCATCTTTAACAGCATCCTATTATTAGCAGCGGTCCGCGTCATTCGAGACGTCTGGGGAGCCTCTCGCTCCTGTCATCAGGGCCTGTCGTCCATAATCGCTCGCTGCAGGCTGCCAGAACGAACGAGTCGCAGCCATCGCCGTGTTGCAGATGGGATACCCAGATGGCCTTGCCGAGCGCCACCCTCCCTCCCTGAGCCCCCCTTCCTCGGTGCATGGACCGTACCACGGGATTAGGCTCAGCATGTGGCGCCAGAAGAGAGGCAAGGCGAGTGAAGATGCTTGGCATAGATGCCACCTCGACGTCGCCGTGCCGGAGCATTGCGTAAATGGAGTTCTCTGGAGAGACTGGGTGTTAATGGGTTTGGCAGCGGGGGTGAAGCGCCGCTCAAATTACGCAAATGTCACCATCAAGTGGAGCCACACATACAGTAGATGCCAGCTCTTAGAAACACTTGTTAAGATAACCTCAAAAGAAGATTTTCCTTTTATTTAAGGGGAAAATGTGTGTATATGTAATTTATTGCCACCTAACATTTAATATTGGGAAGTTAATGGCAATAAATTAGTTCTGAGAAGGGAGGAAATGGTGGGAGTAGTGTAGTTCCACTCGTGCTTTCTTCTTCCGTTTTCACCCGTCTTCCTCCCCCTCTTCCTTATCTGAGCAAGAAGCTGCTATTTTATTTCTCACCAGATGCAATTAGAGCCTCTTAAAGCCCTTTCACACACTTGCTGGTGACTCATTTCTTTTTGTGTGTGTGTGTTTCTGTGTGTGTGCGTGCGAGTGCATGCATGCATGTCAGAGTGTGTGAGTGATCTCTGTCTATTTTCTCTCTGCTTTTGTTTTCCCGTCCACCTTTCCCACTGTATTCTCAAACTGACTGAAGCGGCTCCAGCTGCTCTTTCAGCCGCCACATGTGCGACCAGACTTTGAACCTGCCAGCATAAAAACCCCACAGTCATGACACACACGCACACAGTTTTCTGCCAGACGTGACTCAGTGTGCACACATCCCAGTGTTACCACATCTGTCCCAGCAGCTGTGAGCATTTGTGCGTGTGTGTTTGTGTGATTTCACTAACACCTGGAGAGCAAAACAAAGCAACCTGAGACACAGACACTGGTTCATGTGACGTTTAGAGCTCTCAGTGCATCAGTGAGGCCAATTCCTTTATGCATCAGTATATTGGAAATGGCACTCAAGCTGCATATGGGGAAGCTTCCGTGCTTCAAATTGTGTATTGCATGTATACTAAATGAGGCCAAGGAGAAGACTTTGTGCTTTCTAGCTGTTCTGGCTACAAATAATAATATGATTACTGACAATAGCCTGAATAAGACAACAGCATGAGTAATCCTGCATGATTCAGTGATACTTTCTCCATTTATCCTGTTTACACGGCATACAGTGCAAGGTTAGCGCTTCACTTCATGTTGTGACTAAAAGCGGGCTGTTAATGCCGCTCAAGTTCTCCACATATGTTGTGACACTCACTCCAATTAACAGGATAATCAAGTTTTACATACCATAATTAGCAAAAGGTTTTGTGTTGCTGTGCCTAATTGCAGTCATTCGCTCAGTGTGCATGTGAGCTTCTGGGGAGCACTGAGAAAAAATGTGACAGGAGAAGGAGTGAGTTGTTAAAAAGAGTAGGAGGGATAAGAATTTAATGTGTTAGAATGTAAACAAGTAAGTTTAAATATGGAGGCTTTCAAGATGGTTTGTACAGTTTTGCAAAGAAAATGACATTTTTGAGGAACACCTTTTGGGTAAGAGAAGAGGCACATTAAAAGCTTTATTTCATTGGGTTAAAAATGAACACAATTTAAATTAAAACCATATACTGTATACAAAAGATGTTGGATATTGCTGCCCGTTGTTGTCAGCCATTGAGCATTTTCGTCACTGCCGTCGTGGAAGTAGCCATGTTCAACCCTGTTTTATCTTTTTTTCCTCTACACTGGATCAAGATTTACAAAATTAACAACATGTTCTATTTTATAAGACATGAAATTATTAATTGAGACCATAAAATGTTACTCAGATAATAAATCAGGTGGGAATTAGGACCATTCTTTCAAAGACTTTCAAACAATTGGGCTTTTTTTGCAACCACAGGAATCACCCCCTACTGGCCATTAGAATAAATGCAGGTTTAAGGCACATCCACGCTGCTTTTCAGACCTAGAAGCTTTTTTTTTCCAAACTCACTGGTCTTCTATGAGTGCTGTGAATTCACACTGACCACTGTGAAAGCAACATTCAGCCCAAATGAGCTAAACTGTGGCTGGGCTTTTCAGAGCCACAAGTTATTTCCATCTTGTAAGGAGAATCTATGGTTAAAACACAAGTTCAGAATACATTTCATGAATACATTTCTTTATACTGAACCATAAAATTTTGAACAGTGCAATTTTTTTTTACCTTTTTACTTTGAAGCATGTGAGGTATGAACAAAAAGCTAGCTGATTTAAAGTGACTGACCTCCCATTCAAGATCACCTTCTCTGGCTTGTCCAGGCAGCTTCCACACCATGGACCCTTTTTTTTTTTACCATGGGCACAGAACTCTTGAACTCCTGTTTCAAATTTAGCCAAATTTCACTCGTGTGGAAAGCTAGTGGTGGGCTTAAAGAGTCCACAGATCCCAAGCCTGAAGGCACGGCATGAGAAGAGAAGAAACAGAACATTTTTCCTGGGCTTGTGCCCTGTGAATTCATCACCAGGGTTGGGACTGTCAACATGTGGTTCTACTGTAACATGAGGTGTCTGAAAAGAGATTTTCAGTTTGTTGTTAGGCATCACTTTTACATAATCCTTATATCAATAATAACCAAAAGAAATCTATTTAAAATTTTTCTGCTGACAGATGACAAGCTGCTTTCTATAACGCAAAATGGAGGTGCAAATCTCGCACTTAACTTGGATCCCAAATTCACGGACGCTGAGGTGCAATTGAGTTGAGAGAGAGAGAGAGAAAAGAGGGGAGTCGCAAAGAGCCCGGTGTCTCTTATCTGTGACATGGCCTTGGCTCACATGGGCATATTTGCAGTACAGTATGAGTGAGTTGAAAAAGAGACGGAGACATTATTTCCACTTTTACTCGCGAGCAGCCCAGCATCCACCTCAAAGCACCAGGTGGCCAAAGCCCTGCGCAAACCCACGCAGCTGCTCTCTTATGTGCCCACGCAAACACACACAGAAGCAGCAACTAGGCACACACTTTAGCACAACAGACTTTGATGTCACCAACGCTGAACATATATTTCCCTCAGACGCACACGCTTGCATGAGGCTTTATTTTGTACACAGAGATATCGGAATTAATCGCTTCGTCAAGCTGGGCTTATCCTCGCACATACACAGAAATCACGGTATTAGATGCATTAATGCTCCTCGCTCATGAATATGCATCAGACAGTGATGTGCAACACGTACAGAGGATTACTCCTGACAAAAACACTCTCGCTCTCTCCCTCGCTTGTGCTCCTTAACACACTCAAAGGGTCACAACTCATCTCACCCACACACTGACACACATATGTGGGGTTCAATGTATATTTCGTGCTGAATCCATTTCGTACATACATTGCTGGAACTGCAGTTAAGGGCGTAACATAAAATGCTACAGGATATAAGGTCTTTTCACTAGGGTTTCTTTTCTTTTTCGGGGAATGCTAATTTAATTGTTTAAAAGGTGTCTTTTTATAGAAGCTGATCCACTTGAGCTTTGCTTGCGAGAGCAATCCCCAGCGGTAGCCTGCTAGCCTTTGTTCCCATTGAAAGTTTAATTAAGGCATTGCCAGATCTTGGCAGTGAGGCTCAGAAATGGAAAAGAAACACCACACAATTGTAAAATGTGTCACAGAGGGACTTTATGAAAAGTCCTTCTGAAAGCAGGCTGACAGCTATAACAGGGTCTATTATGGAGAACAATTATATTTTTCTGCCTTGCTAATGATTGCATGTTATCCTGTAGATGTTGACGTTTGACACTGAGGTCAATAACATGGATTGCTGCATGGTTTCTTGTTGCAGTGAAGACAATATTCAACCCAGCGCCGGCCATTCCTGACTTGGATCCAGATTTCTACAGAGTCTCCGACGTGTTTTGCTGTAATGAGTCTGAGGTGATGAATCGCACACAAACACACACACACACAGCTCACAGTATTTATCACAGCATTTATGCTTCCTCACACAATAATTCTGCCTTCCTCACTCATCCACACACTCACGTCTGCAAGGCCAAGAGGAAGCTGAAACTAGTCATAAACAACAAAACAGAGCATACTGAATTGACCAGCTTTCTTTCCTTCTACTGCACATTTGCATTTGATAGTTTTTTTTTTTCTTGGATTAAAATTAACTTTGGTGGCTGAGTATACATGCGCGTAGCCAAGATTGTACAGTTAGGACAATTATTTTACTCATCTATAAATGTTTTGGCATTTTTGAATTCTTGATAAACACAGATTTCTATCATATTTGGCTAAATTATACACCAATCAACAAAAGCTGGGTTTTTTGGGGTTTTTTTAAGTTGCCTTAACATTAACAGTTGGGAAAAATTGGGGCAGCACGATTCTTAGCATTGTTGCCTCACAGCAAGAAGGTCCTGGGTTTGAATCCACCAGCTGACACGGGTCTTTCTGTGTTGACTTTGAATGTTCTCCCCATGTCTGCGTGGGTTCTCCCACAGTCCAAAGACATGCAGTTGGTTATGTTAATTGGTTGATCTAAATTGCCCAAAAGTGCGAACCACTGTCTGTGTTAGCCCTCCGACAGACTCACCACCTCTCCAGGGTGTACCCGCCTCACGTCCTATGGCAGCTCTGGATGCGCTGGATGAACAGAAGAAAATGGATGGATGGATTTTAAGCATCCATTTTGCCCACTGTAACATTGATAATAGAGTAGATTATTTATAACTTTAGACTGTGTATAATAAGGATCTAGTCAATGGGTTCTACATTTTAAAGCTTCGGTGTTAGCATTTTATCCAAAGCCATGTTGATTATTTGGAACGAAAAGTGACTATGTTTGGTCAAAATGGTGGAGCATAAAGTGATAAATAACACTAATCCTAATTGGCTTGGTTAACAAATAAACCACTAGAATTTTCCTCAAAACCCCCCCAAAACAAACAAACAAACAAACAACCAAAAAGTAGATCAAGTTCTTGAACAGTCTGTTAGTAGGCTACAATTAGCCATACAGCTAAAAGATAGACTATTTGTCACATGACTTTAAAAAAATGCTTGAAAAGGCACCAACAGCACAAATGTAGTTGAGAGGTTGTTGGTAGTTTAAGGTTTGGGGGATATTTTCTTGACAAACTTACTATCAGCATTGTTTAAATGCCACAGTCTACCTGAGCGTTTGACAAGGACTGTACTACAGAAACACCAGATTTCAATCCAACAGAGCACCTTTCAGATGTGATGGAACAGGAGATTCACATCATGGACATGCAGCTGAGAAAGCTGCAGAGAATATGTGAAGCTGTCATATAGTGTCAGTATGGATTAAAATCTGCAAAATGTTTCCAGCACCTTGTTGAATCTCTGGCAGTTCTGAAGGAAAATTGGGTTTGAGTTTGGTACTTGCGTACCTAGCAAAAGTAACTGGTGTATCTTGCTCCCTGAAATTTCTGTACATTTAACCTAAATCAAATTCATCTTAACTGAGACTCTAATTTATAAAATAAACATAATGCTTTATAAGATTTGAAATTAGTAAATGAGACTGTAAACCCATCAGAAAAGAGTTTACTGATGTGGGGTTATTTTCTCATAGACGTCTACTGGAGGAGTTGGACTCTGCTGACTATTAGAAGGAATGTTTTTATACCTGAAGGCTCTGTCCTTAAACTACGGTATGTAGTTTCAACAAAGCATCACTTTTACAAGCAGTCAGTCAGCTTATGATTGTCAACAGATGTCCAGTCCAGAAAGGAAAGAATGACAAGTTTGAGATGACGCCTTTCCACAGTGATTTACCTCCAAGGTCATGTCCCCTGCTGGCACATCAGTAACCTCACTCCAGCCATTGGCTGTACATGAATGCTCTCTGGTATGAAGAAACAGTTGATCTCCACCCTTTTACGGTAAAAACTCTGTCATGGCGGCTTGCGTCTTGAATGCCAGGTGATGACAGATGAGCGACAGGGGGCAGGGATAGATGGGAATGGTAATAAAAACAAGAGGGCAGATGTGCTCTATGGCTGAGTCAGTCACCCCCTCAGGGCTGAAGTCTATGTGAGTTTGGCTGGGAGCTGGTATTTGATGTGGTGATGCAAGGCGATGAAGCACTGTACCCAGGTGTGGGAACATGAAAGGGAGAGTTGAGGAAAGAGCTACATGTCTTCTCTCTTTTTTTCAGGTCATGGAGGTACGGTCATATTATATATTATGCAGTATGCAAAGGTGGAAAGAGGACTAAAATGTCCCACTAAGGGATAGAATCAAAGTTCAAAATCATTCAGAAAAATAAACAGCGCTGCTATAACTTGGCCCAAACTGAAGATTACTATTAAGTATTATGTTTTGGGTGGGGTTTAGTGAATATGGGCTAGTTTACATATGGCAGTTAATACCTGTTGGCTAGCTACATATAGATATAGGGGTCGAGGTTAATTCAATGATGAGAATGAAGGAGCAAGACACTGAAAAAAGGCCAAACTTTAGCTAAGAGAACATCTGAGATGATCCTGTCTCCAACACAGTATTAGTCACTACTATGTTGCTGTGTTTGTTGGATTACTTGCACTAGAAAAATCCTGAAAGTGAGTCTTGTCTGAAGCATTCAAACTTTGGTGTCCAGGACGTCTTGAGCCCATGGGCTGTCGTATACACCACAATTTTTTATAGCTTAAAGGCCTGCAAAACATGAATAGTGCTAATAAGAAGCTGGAAAGCCAAGAATGACAACTGAATAGGATTTTTGTGTGTGTGTGTGTGGGGGGGGGGGCTTCTGTCTATTCAGCAAAACTAGAGAGCTGCCAGGACCCAGAAATAGATTTAATGCCAAGTATTTAGCAAGAAGATAAAGTTGTGCAACAAAAACGATAATGGAAAACAAAGCAGCCACTCCTGATATGCTAGTAGATATCAGATTCACAAGAAAAGAGACAAGCAACAGTGTTTTGCTTTATAATAAAAACACACTGAAATCTAGTTATCGACTCATCAGTCTTTGTAGTTTACACAACTTAAAATGTATCATTTATCATTGTTTTCATAGTGCTTTAAAAGTTAAAAACCACAAGTTCTTGTAACTCGGAGTTAATGAAAGTTGTAATAAGCTCTAGGAAGTAAATGTTGGGAGAGTTGTATTAGATAAATAGTGGTATTAGAACAATGACCCTGTCTGTGTTTAGACTGGTTGCCTTTGAGCCTCATTTTGTTGTTTTACTGTCAATAAAGTAGGCGCAAACCTCAGATGAGGCTTCATTCAACAAGGAGATCTCGGTAACTTGAGAAGATTCACAAGTAACATTTAGTTTGCATTTTTTTCCACAGGATCAGTGCCTACTCATTAGCCCAGTGTAACCAAATGTTTTCAAACAGAAACCCAGTGATATTTACATTTGCTGTAGCCATGACCTGGGGTTGGCATTTAAGTCTTCTAAACTTTTCATTCTTCATGCCATGATTGGGAACTGTCTAAAAGGCTGTCTTTGTACTGACACTGGTATCAAATGGCTTCAAAAGTTGTAGACATAAGAGATTCATGCTTAATTAAGTTCAGTTAAACTGACAGCATGTAAAATGAAACAAAAATGACAACAAAAAATAGTTAGTTCAGCTTAATACCATAACTTGTTTTTCTTAAGGTTTGTTAACCCAACTAAGCAAACCAAACTGATTAAAAACTCATTTGACCTTTTTATTTTGTACTTTTTGCACATTGCGTGTTATCCTAAGAGCAGCTTTAGCTGTATACATGTTTTGTTACAAGATAATATAGCTCATTCTTTGATTGGAGTTGCTTTATAACTCCATGTCCTTAATTCACATTAAAATGCATGAGACATTTATTTGTGTTGTTTTCTAAAATTCTTCACTAGGGTTCAATTATTTTTTCCCACTGTAGATTTATTTAGGCTTATTTATACTTCCTGTATCACAATAAAGCAATCAGTTACACTGCAACATTAAAATATAACTTAAAATAACATTCTTTCTTTTAGAGTTAGTGATTATTTTTTAGGATACATCACTGCAGTAACAGCAATTCTTCAACAACGCTAACAAAACGAACCACCTGGGGGGTTTAATGATAATATAATTACTTATAATAATACTTATTACTTATTATGAAAATTTACAATTCTCAGTTCATTTCTGGAGAGTCAAAGGATTTCACAAAGAAGAGTTTAGATTTATCTTTATTCTATATAGCCAAAAAAATAAAGCAAAACATTTCATAAATCAGGTTCTGAATTATATATGACCCATTTATGTATTTAAAAAAAAGCCAAAAAGTCGTGTATGTAACAGACTGCTGAAGTGAAGATTTATTATTAGTTCGTTTAAAATTTATTCTTTTTGTGTGTTTAAAGTAAAGAAATGACTATAATAGTTCCTGAGCTATTAGTTACTACTTGTTTTGTTTTTCTAAATTGTTTAAATATGTGAACGAGGCATTATGTTATTAAACATTCACTGATTATCAGATCAGTGCAAAAAGAACCCCAATATATATTTTGAATGTTTTTATTCCACTACTTTCAAAATTAAACCTGCTATAGAAGTAAAATGGCCAAAGATCCTTTGACTTTAGTGTTTCTCGTTCTTCTGATTTTATAGCATTCTTTCCTACTGTGGTTATAATATGCTGCCAATTTCAAGATTTTTTCTTTTTAGAAAAAACTTGAAATTGAACTACACACACTTATTTTAACTAGTGATAAATATGGTCAGTTTGGAGAAATAGTTTATGCGGTAAAACTGATGCTGTACAGCAAAAAGAAAAATCTAAATATATGAAATTACGCACATTTTTTTCACCTTTATGCCTGAACATATACTTTCTTGCAAATACACCCACCTTGTCAACAAATTTATCCTGCATATGCTTTAAAGAATAGGTGCTCACCGGGTGCGTGTGTGTGTGTGTGTGTGTGTGTGTGTGTGTGTGTGTGTGTGTGCATACTTACCATATACACCAACACACACACAGACGTAATTCAACTCTCTCATATCCTTGTGCGCAGAGGGAGGTAGATTGATTCCCTGCCCTGGTGTGAAGCTGATGACTAACAAAACGGCTCTTTTTCTCTTTTGGCATCCGACAGCACCGGGGTGGCTGCGGGCTCTAAAAGCACCCATATATTCTGTGGTTTATTTTTGAACTGTCCAAGGTCATTGTTAACTCTGACAGATCACAAAAGCAGTGGGGGCGGGTGGGGAGGTTTGGATCCTCAATCCCCTATTCAAAACCGCTATCAGGGACATCTTGACCCTGCCGTGCAAGGTTAGAGCTGACACACATTCTGTACGGGTGCATGTGCGTGTGTGGTCTCGCTGTAGCACGCTCAGGGGTAGGAGGGGCGAGTGAAAGGAGGCTTAAGGATGACAAAGTGCAGGTACTCTTTGATCCCCAGCCCACATAGTGTGCTGAAGTGCTTTATAGTGAGGGGAATTATCTTTGATGTCCACCTGAGGACCTCCTGAGCCAAATTTTACCTTTCAGATCTGACAGGGATCTCACACACAGTTTAATTGGAGCAGTGAACTGGTTTGTTTAGTGCTCAAGCATCACCTCTGTTTGGCAAACATGTTGTCCTAAAGCCAACCAGTGCATTTTGACCGCAACAAAAGTTGGAAATCTCAAACTTTAGAGCAAAACTTTTCCATTTAACACTTTCATTTCTTCTCAGTTTTGCTTGTTTGTTCTCAGGGGTTTAGGGCAGATTTGTTATGCCAGTGTTGCTGTAATTCATCTTTGCCATCTGAGTGCTCCGGCAGTGGAAAAAATTAACATGGAAGTTACAAAAACTGCAGTTCCTCTAAATGCCTTGCTCCAAGAGCGAGTCACATGCAAACATCCCCAACTTTACAGAACAGCCCGATATAAAAACAGATTTGGTCTTCATGAAGGGTTTCCTCTTTTATGACAACTGTAGTGTAGGTGAATTTACTATATAAGTCATCCATTTAGGCACTGATGAGACCTAATTAGCAGCTATAGGCTATTGGTTGTAGTCTTTGTGGAGTATTATTACTGTAGCTGTTTCACAAATGTTATTGGTTACTATGTTGTGCAAACCACCCAAGTCTGTGCTCCCAGTTTCCTGCAATGTACCCGTGCAGTTTATGGATGAAGCTCACTGGTAGCTAGTCATATCTAGCTTCAGCTTTGAGTGTCTGAATGCAGGAGAAAATTAAAGGGACATTTCAGCAGTTATAAGAGCTTTGTGTTGTTCATTAGTTATTATTTCATTTCCAATTTTAGTTTCAATTTGATTACATTTGGTATCCAGAGTAAGTATAGTTTTGGTTTTTATTTGTTTCAGCTTCAATTGTTGTAATTGTATGAATTTATTATGGGAAAGTCATTTTAATTTTAAAAATAAGATTATAAAAGTTCTGAATAGGTATTACAGTACAAAAACCTGGTTTTTATAGACACTTGACTCACATCTTACGCAAATAATAATATTTAATTTTAAATTATTTTAAATTATTATATATAATATTGTTTCAGTTACATTTTTAAGTAGTTTTATTTTATTTCAGTAAACTGCAGGATTTTTTTGTATGGTATTATTTGTTCTTTGTGCCTGTCATACAGCAATAACAGCAATAAACAAGTAAAGTCATAAATCCAGTAGTAAGACCAGTGTCTTATAACAATAAAGAAAAAAATAACTTCAGTTTTTTAAAAAAAAGCTGAAATATTAAGAGCATCCAAATAAAGTACTGCACATTGCACAGACACCAAAAATGGTTAAAAAAAACAACAAGAGATAATAATTATAATAACATCTTTATTTTTTTAATGAGTACAAAAGACCTCTCATGGTATTTTGTCATATCTCTATGGTCTGTGTTTATAACTGAAGCTGCTCTCAGAGTTGAACACTGAGTATTTTCCACAGCATCCTCCTCTGCAGAATTTCCACAGAAGACTTCAGCTCTGCTCCCAGGATCAGCTTTCATGATGAGCTTGTTGAGTTTGTTGGCATTGGCTGCCTTCACACTGCTCCCCCACTAAAATACGATTAGCGTCTAACTAGCGGTGCATTCTGTAGCAGACCAAACAAGACAAATGAGCAACAGAAGGGAAATATTTATAAATCAGCGTACAGTGCAAAAAGAAGTAGAAGAGAAAAGTCATATCAGTTTGATTAAATATACACAAATATTATGAACTACAAATTCCTTTGGGTGCTTTGCTTGGTGTACAGTAAGGAAGGAGGAAGTAGCTTTGGAGTAAGTAATGTTGGGGCAGTGTTAGCTTTTCATTGTCACTGTGTGTGTTTATGTGTGTATGCAGCACACAGGAGATAAGACTATACTTAGATTCACATGTGTTTTTAACACTAAAGTGACAACTCTGGAGACTAAAACGAGCAAGAGGGTTAATTTATGGCCCCACTGTAGTTTACACAGGAGCATTTTTAATGGCTCTGTTTGTGTTTATTCATCATTTCCTTTATCTTCTAGTGTAATTATGGTTTTTCAATTATTTTTGTTAAAAGAAAGAATTAAAATTTACAAATAAAAATTGCATTTATTTACACAATCTGTAAGGCTAGCAGTTCTTTGTGTCAGTTTCCATATATGTGTATATTACCAAGCCCTCCAATCAATTAATAAATATTTGTCTATGTAAAGATGTGTAAACTCAGACTTTCAGCTTTAATTCTGAGGCTTTTAATTTAAAAATGTCTCTACTGTTCTATATAATGTATTACTGTTTTATATGTGTGTGTGTGTGTGTGTATGTGTATGTATATATATATATATGTGTGTGTGTGTGTATATATTTATTTATATATATATATATAAAAACACCCAGCACGCCCCTGCGGGCGGTTTATCCTTCAAGCTCGGGTCCTCTACCAGAGGCCTGGGAGCTTGAGGGTCCTGCGCAGTATCTTAGCTGTTCCCAGGACTGCGCTCTTCTGGACAGAGATCTCCGATGTTGTTCCCGGGATCTGCTGGAGCCACTCGCCTAGCTTGGGAGTCACCGCACCTAGTGCTCCGATTACCACGGGGACCACCGTTACCTTCACCCTCCACATCCTCTCGAGCTCTTCTCTGAGCCCTTGGTATTTCTCCAGCTTCTCGTGTTCCTTCTTCCTGATATTGCTGTCATTCGGAACCGCTACATCGATCACTACGGCCGTCTTCTTCTGTTTGTCTACCACCACTATGTCCGGTTGGTTAGCCACCACCATTTTGTCCGTCTGTATCTGGAAGTCCCACAGGATCTTAGCTCGGTCATTCTCCACCACCCTTGGGGGCATCTCCCATTTTGAGATATATATATATTTAAATACTTATTTTCCACCCTGATTTACGAATAAATTCTTTACAAATCCTACCATGTGGATTCATGGATTTTTTTTTTCACATTCTGTCTCTCACAGTTGAAGTGTACCTCTGGTGCAAATTACTGACCTCTGTCATCATTTTAGGTGGGGGAACTTGCACAATCGGTGGCTGACTAAATACTTTTTTGCCCCACTGTATACTGTATATGCAGTATGTATGTAAAGCTGACTTGGATTGTAGTAAGGGCTTGCTAGTTGTACATTGTTGTTTAACTATGCCATTACTTTAGAGCATGAATGTCATTTTCTTGTATTTTTGTGGAAAAATTGGTTTCTTTCACTGCACAGTGTATATTTTAACCTCCAGAGATAAATGCTGTAACTAATCTTGAAAGAACTGCTGTGGTTATCTGAGTTTCCTTGTTGTTTCTCAAACATCAGCTGTCGAGTCCTGCTCTGTCACTGTTTAGTCATTTTGGAGCCAGATGAAGCAGCATAGTCAGAGCATCTACTCTTTGAAAATGTTTGGCCTGCAGACTGCTGACGGATCCAGCAAATCCTTAACAGACTGAATGTGTTTTATGAGTCTGTCTGACCACAGTGTGTAATTAACTGCTGACTCAACTCCAGAGCTGTTAACACAGAGCAGTTAGCTTTAGCAAGTAAGAATAGACTACTAATTAGAGATCCTTGGACATAAATTGTTGTGATAATTGTGTTCATTAAAGAGACAAAACAAACATTTTCTTTAGAAAAAAGGCAGAAAATGAAGCTTTGATAACCACACAGTCTGTGGTACTGGGCTTGTGCCACAGGGAATTTCCATAATGCAGTTCCCAGTATCCCACCCCAGTCCTGGTTTTACTCTATCTTTAATTTTAATTCCTAACCTCTGATTAGCTTGGCTTCCTGACAAAGGAAAGAAAAATGCTGATTTAGAAGAAAATTGTTAAATAAACAGTGTCACCTCATGCTGTTATGCTTTGTTTTCCACTTTTAGGCAGAGCTGCTCACCGGTACCTCGGTAGCCAGTGTGGAAGAGGCACATCGGGCTGGTCAAAAGCTGTTGAAACGAGGCTGCGGGTCAGTTATTGTCACCTTGGGGCCCCAAGGGTGCGTGGTGCTCAAGGGAGGGGAGCCTACATTAAAACATGTTCCAGCTCCTGAGGTCACAGCAGTGGACACAACAGTAAGAATACCATATCCTTTCCAGTTGCCTATTTTCTATAAATTATCAAAACTTAAGAACCTAAAAAACTAACTTTGATGGCACCCTGACTCGAGTTCGGGGATAGATTCTCTGTCAGTCTAGAAACCCAATATATTTGGCCCACTCACCCATCTCACTTGAGTTGGGTGATATTTAAGGTTTTCATCAGTTCAATGCTGGTGATTGCCAGTATAGTCGCCCCTGTACCCTGCCACACTCGCTTGTTGTGAAAACCAATATAAAATTACCCATTCAGGTTTATCTTTGCTTATAAATACAGCTAAACCAGCAAAAATCAGCAAAGCAGTGAAATGATTCAATCACATCAGTTAGTTAGTTAGTATGCAAATAAATGATTAGGGTTCAAAAATATCAAGAAGACTATTAAAACTGAAAAACAACTGCCTTAGAGAATGTGTTCAATAGTTGATTTTTTTTTCAGTTTCCCAGGTTTACTCCAGCCTTCCTCTGTTTTTTGTTTTGTGTGTGTGTGTGTGTGTGTCTTGCTGCAATCTACTGAAATTAGTGCTGTAGCTCACTGTAGCTTTTAGTCCAAAATGAGAGGAACAAACCTCAAGAGAACAAACAAGAGAAGAAAGCAGATATATAGTGCAACTAATACTAACACAAACTACATCAAAAAGTGTTCTAGATGATCAATATCAGGTCTTGCTGTTAGTGTACATCATTGACAGATGAAGCATATATGATAGGTGTGTTACCTTCATCAACTCTGTTTTTGAGTGGGATCCGGTGAAACTAAGAAGCAAACTGACAGTTTTTCTTTGTGCATGTCTAAATGAAGTTTCTCAACAGCTCATGTTCCACTATATAACAGTATAAATAATAAAATATAATACAAAATATAAATATAGAATAGTTTTATAGTTTCCAAAGACACCAAAGAGATGCTGAGACTGGCCAATTTTCAGTTTGTGCAAAGTTTAGTGTTTTAGCTCTCCAAAATTAAAAAATAACAAAAATGAAAATTTATTCAAAGTATAAATAAACAAATACAAAATTCTTAACTAAACAAACAGTCAAACAGTAAAAAAAATAGCAAGCTACAATATGAGTAAAAGTTGGAAAACTGTTGGCTAAAACCGTGGCTAGCTGTCAAAATTATTAGCATAACAGTTTGGATAAGTAGTCACAATTATAAGTTTAATATAATGCTAACCAAGTTAAAATAGGAAGTTAAAATAGTAAATAAACAATTATAACCAAAAAAATAACAATTGATTGAAAGTAGGGATAAAAAAATTGGAAATTAGAATACATTTTGATTGTTATTTTATTATAATGGAACAATTTCAGCGTACATAGAAGTCATTTGAAATTTGAAGATGCTCTGTGAGTAAGTCAAAATTTTCAAGATAACTTGAAATTTTAACTTGGATCAACGTGGCAATTTTTTTGCGTGTGGCAGAAACAAGCTTCCAAATGGTTAAAATAGCTTGCAAAAATTATAAATAAAATTATGATGGGAAATAACACCATACAGAAGTATGGAAACAAACAAAAATACATAATATTTGCTTTTATATACATGGTATCCTTTAAAATATGCTATTTACTTTTATGTTGTACTGATCACTACCTCAGATCACTACCACTACCTACCTCACTAACCTCAGCTGTGTTTTTCCGGATATATTCTTTATTTCAGAAGTAGTGTTTGTTCTCAAGAGGCTCTTTCCATATTAACAAAAGAAAATATGTCAAATGGAAAATTATGCAATCAAGCCCACTTCTATCAGTAAGAAATATCATGTAATATACATCAATAAGAGAGGGAAAAAACACCCCAGAAGTTCCTCACACTTTCTTCTGCACATGCATCATCAGTGAGTGAAGTCCTGCTTCTCTAACCTCCATCAAACTTACAGATGCTCTCTTACTCAACCAGAGCAGTTTAAGATAACCGGAGGATGTGGTGACCAGTGGCTGTTTCCTCTAACTGATTTCAATCTTTAAAGGATTGCTGCTTGAGTCATTTCACACCGGCCTCTGCGGCTTGTTTTCGTCACACGAGCCTGGGGCCGATGTTTGCATTTCCTGCCGCTGGGGGTTTTGTGGTGAATGTGTTCTACCGACCAAATACGTCATCACTCAGTGGTGTTAATCACCTCTTTGCTTTAATCGAACCTGGAGAGGTTTAATTGTTTGTGTGTAATGGGTTCTCTTACACAACACTTCCCCCCCTGGGGACTTTTACTGTGCCACAGTTTCCAACCAGTACAGTTAAAAAAGCTATAACAAGCATGTGATTTGAGCTTTACATGAATGCCAAATCAGATGTTGTGAAAGTGAGGATTAAAGGCTGCGAAGAGGCTTCACTTGTCATCCTAGGGTCACTTTTTGGTATTTCACAAACACAGCTCTCGCTTTCATGTGTGCACGGGCTGTGACCTCCCGCTTGTCCCCACATTTTTGGAGTACACAGCTCCCGTTATTCACAACCTTCGCTCTCCCCAATAGCCCTCAGGAGCACTTACACACCAGCCCTCCTCTTCATCCATGACTCACCTCCTGAGCTTGCATCAGTCAGCAGAAAGCTGTGGTCGGGCCTGCTGCACGCCTCCCCCCCATTCTCTCACTCACTCACTCACACACACACACACACACACACACACACACACACACACACACACACACACACACACACACCCCTCCTGCTCTTTGATGGGCCCATAAATTGTGTTGTGTTTAACTTTTTTGGACATCATAATCCCTCTTCCAGTAAGACTCTTTCTTGTTTTTACTGGCGAGAGGGAAAAAACAACAGGTTGTTTTTGAGACCATTATTCTTCTGAGCCTCTTCTGGTAACACAGGCCTCTTAGTTATGATTACATCAGCTGTTATTACTGCTTTGATTTTTTTCTCTCTCTTTCTCCCTTTCTAGCAGTAGTGACAGAGATGTTGTAGAAAGATTGCCTTCCAAGTGGGAAGTTTTGTTGCAGATTGAGAGTTTTCAGCTACGCTACCAACAAACTGAGTCACTTGCGGTTTCTCGCTATTTTAGCTACTGTTCAGCTAGGCGCCGCAGGTGCCGTGAACCGGTACGAAACCGCTACCTTTGTCTTTATTTCAACTTGTCCCAGCTGGATTATGTCAGATTGATTGATTGAGTTTGGTTAATGAAGTGCTAATGCAGCTGCTAAATCACGTAGCTTGTAAATATTTCATCAGCATCTCCTCGTGCAGCTGTCTGAAGAGCACTACGGGATGAGTCAGGGCCGTGAATCTGGATGAATAACAAAGCAAACACACTCATCTACTGCGGGTCTCCCCCATCCTGCTTCTTCATCCTTCATCCATCCGTGCCCCCTTTTGTCTGAAATTGAGTACAGGCTTCCCCTTGCTGAGATCAGAGCCTTGGCTGTTTTGTGTGGACAGTAAGATGAGATTTAATGCAC